>NC_049227.1:45312818-45635804 GCF_011100685.1 Canis lupus familiaris
GAAACCTTTGCCTATTTATGTATGTGAGAGGCAAATGTACCTCTATAGCTCCAATTTTCCCTGAGGCAATCTAACTTCTTATTGCACATTTCCACCCAAATATTGTAGAAATACTTGCTATTTAACAGGTCTCTTTTGAAATAATTTGCAATTTTGTCTTCCAGATTTTCTTTTCTGCTCCTACATTGCATAGTTTTGTAAAAAGTATCACGTCCACCTGGAATTACCATTGAATCCTATTCCTTACCCATCACATCCAACCGATTGCCAAATCCTTTTGATGTCATCTCCTCAATTGTTGTGAAATCTATTTCCTACTTTGTAATGCAACCATCTGATACCAAGTACAAGTAGGCTCTCATTCTCATTAGCATGAAATAGTGAGGAAGCCAATTAACCTAATTCTTCATCTTCAGTGTGCTCTTTTCTTCCCACCTCACCAGCCAATCCATACCCATCTTGCACCCAGAGAGATGTTTCCAAAAAGAAAAAGGCTCTAAATCACTCTCCTTTTTAAAGCTTTTCAGTGGCTCGTCACCATCTACAGAATGAAATACAATCTCTTTGGCTTGGTATTAGGATCTGTACAAACTATATGGTTTATATTTCCCTACATTTGGTTGTTTGGCATCTCTTTAAGATTGGTTTTGGAACTGCTTGAATGGCAAGGCGTTTATTAAAAGTTTTGCCTCTCTTAATTGTGTTCATTCTTTAAGTTTCAGGTTAGTTTTCATCTCCAGGAAGCCTATGGTTCATCATAATGATCTCTTTTTTGTCATCTTGCAACATCTTATGTCTAGCTCTCTCCAATAGCTTTACCACCTTGTATTAAAATAACTTAGGTGTCTTCCTCTGCACTAGGTTATAAGTTCCTCAAGGCCATAGGTAATGTCTGATTTGTCTTTGCAGATCTATGTGTCATCAGAATACTTCATACAGTAGTACGAATATATGCATCTTGAACTGAATTGGACTATTAGTGCATATGTTATTTCAGTTATTACCCCAAATCTTCAGTGCTTCAGAGAGTTTTGATAATTCTCCCTATTATATGCAACTAGGGTTGTGATAAAAAGTTTTGCCTAATATATCTTATTAATCACAACCCTATGGGGGAGATAGTAAAATTCCCGGGTTGGTTGTGAGAAAACGGATTCACAGAAATTTTAAGTAACATATCCAAAGCCACACATCTAGTAAGTAGCAGATTCCAGATTTGTACCCAGGAAGTTTGCCTTTCCCATAACCAGATCTATACCAAGAAATTCCCTGGTTTTTCACATACTTTCTATATCTCAGGAAAAGGAAGTTTTGTTTTATGACTTATTTGTTCTTATAGATACTCTTTTGATGCAAAATAGGGATGGATTTACTCTGTTCTTTTTGGGGATATCAAAACTGAATTTCAAGTAAAGAAAAATCACATTATAAAGATGTTTAAGGATAACAATGAGTCAAAATTCCCACAACCCAATCTCCGTCAGTCTCCACATTATGCCCAGAATGTATTACATAATGTAAGTGGTCATACTTTGGTTTTAATGAATAGCATAATTCATTGAAAAAAAATATGACTGTTTCCTGAACATCATCCATGCCCTCAGTACTACAGGCACAATAACCTAAAAAATAAAACAAAAAAGATATAATTTGAATTGATAGGAATATTCAGAAACAGTTTTGAAAAGTTACTTTCCTTCACTCATATTTATTCAAACACCTACTAAGTCTATCTGCACAGGTTTCTCTGCAACCCCCAGTATCTAAAATAGGGACAATTATCTAGATCTTTCAGTTTTATTATGATGTTTATGTGAGATAACCTATGTAAAGTTTCTGGTCCTAATTGCAGAGCAAATGCTCGATAAATACAAATTTCTCACTCTTCCTTATTCCTGCCTCCATTATGTTATTCATTAGGTGACTGCCATACTGTCCTCAGTGGTTTACCATTCTCTATCTCTTTTTCAATCTTATCTTCCACTGTGTAATCTGGGCACAAAGTGAGCTAATTACACCACTGGAAAGGTCAGGCTGTTAACCTTCAAAAAATGCTTATTAATAATGAAATTGAACATAAGATTTAATTTAATTTATATTTTAAATGAAGCCATTTGTGAGATTTTAGTCCAAGCCACTTGCAGGTCATTTGAAACCATGCATTATGGTCCATCCAGCCTAATCTACGTCCAAAGCTTTCTTCTTAATAACACAATCTAAGAATCTTCCCCTACATGTGAGACAAGAATTTCCATCAACATTTTCCCTCTCTTTGCCAAGGTAGGAGAAAGTATGAAAGTTCTTCCCTGTTGAATGTTTCCTCTACTTAAAACCAATTCATACTTCAATGCAAATTCATATGAACCTATCACTGTATATAATTTAGAGATGTCAAAGCAAGTTATTAAATGATTATAAAATATTGTAATCCTGTACAGTTTTTTAAAAAATTTTATTTATTTATGATAGTCACAGAGAGAGAGAGAGAGAGGCAGAGACATAGGCAGAGGGAGAAGCAGGCTCCATGCACCGGGAGCCCGACGTGGGATTCGATCCCAGGTCTCCAGGATCGTGCCCCGGGCCAAAGGCAGGCGCCAAACCGCTGCGCCACCCAGGGATCCCCTGTACAGTTTTTTTAATGGCTGTGGTTCATGCAGCAAAAAACACCTTTAAATAGGGCACTGGCCAAATTGATGAGATTATCTTTTGCCTTGCCCCTTGCAGAGTTCCCTCCCTCTAAAAAAGCCTTTGTTTCCATGGGCAACAGAGCTGCCAATGGCACACGGAAACCGAAGCGCTGGATTGACTCTCATGCCCTGAGGTAAACAGTTGCCTGCTGCACTACATAAATACTGAAAGCAAAACTCTCTTGGTAAAAGACCTGACCAGCATGAATAGAGGGCTAACTACAGGCTGCTCCAAAAAGCCCACCTCCCACCGTGCCCTGATAAAGCCTCCCAGAGAGAGTGCTATATGCCCTGTGGTTTCAATAATTTCTGCCATTTAGGGATGGGAGTCTTTTTGTCAGATGTTTGCAGCTTTTATATCGGCTTGACATACAACAGAATGTCATTAATGTTATCGTTGCCCTTCATTTTCCAGGGAGGACAAAATTTCTGGGAAATTTGTTTGTTTCTAGATCAAGGTGAGCTGAAGGAATTTTCATCTTGCTTTGAAACCAAGGGTATTCGGCATGTACATATAATCACACATTTTTGGCTATGAATAGTCAATCCTTTTCTCATCTGTAGGTTCATATGTGTCCCACATATGATATTAGGCTATTTTTAAATAGTATTTAAGGATAGTTGCAAAATTCAGATGGTCCTAGCAATGCTGTTTTTATAATGTAGGCTATCTGAATAAGGGTTAGGCAAAACATTCAGGTTGACCTTTTTTTTTTTTTTTTCAATCTCATGAGAAAGTGCAAACAAAGCAGAAATAATACTGGGAGAGAGAAACCTTTAGAGTCTGGCTTTATATGACTGTTCTTCAACTATAAAGCAGTTTCCTCATATTCCAAACACCTTATGTTATTGAAAAGGATAGGATGACTTTGCCATATTTTGATGGTGTATGTCCTCTCTGGGGGCATGGGGCAGGGTATTTAGTCCACCACTGTATTCCCATCCTCTGGCATCATTTGCTGAATGATTGACAGGTAGATAAACAGAAGCATTTGCCGAGACGCTAAAATATTAAACCACACCACCTGTACTGGAGGGAAGAGACACATAAGCCAATACCTATGAGGCGTAAATGTTGTGGTAAAAATAGAGATTCTTCTAGGATTCTGTCATTGATGTCTGAAAAAGCACCAAAATGATGAACTGATGCTCAGTAATAAGATTAACTTCTGTTTGTGTGACTGTTTATGAAGCACATTCTCTTACTTGATGCTCACAGCTAACCTAGGAGGTATAGGTAAGTAAATGAAAGTTAGGAGAACTTGAGTTAGTTTGCTAAGGTCATTTGGCAGTTATTCGGGTCCTCAGGATCTTTTCTCAGTACTCTTTCTGGTCTACTTCGGCCTTCTCAAATTCTCAGTGGGGAAAACCAGGGTGAAGACTCTAAGAATGCAGAGATGAGTCAGCAGAATCATTGTGTTGTGGTTGTCATTACTGTACAATGTTCAGATAAAATCCAAAATGTTTACATATAGATATAAAACTACAGATTCATTGACAGAATTTGGGCCATGCTGACAAAGTGTTAAGAGAGATATTCTAATGGAAACATGATTTTAGGAAATACATGCTAAAATGTTAACTACTAATATTTGTAAAATGCTTCAAACTGGGTTACACTTCCAGTTATTTCTATGACCAAGTTTTCTTCATTCCTAAAGTAATTGGTAAAACATCCTGAAGGCTTTGGAAGTATTGCCAGTGTGGTGTGTAGCCACATATAAATTCCCACCTGGGACCATTCAATTTCTGGTGGCTCCACGGACACTACCTGCACAGTGGCTTTCTGCAGTTAGTTCTTCAATTCCATCAGTGACAGGGCACAACAGTGTGACTTGATTAGTTCAAATCTATCCCACACAATGGAAGATGTTCATTCCACATTTACTGAATATTTTGACATATGCTAGGTACTATGGTGGATGTTGGCTTTATTTTATACAATGTAAAAGACATGGTCTGTATTCTCAACTAGGTTATCAACCACACAACAGTTTCTTCACCTTTCTATATAAAGAAGATAACATAAGTTTATAACAGGAAATGGCTTATGTAAAATTTCTAAAGAATGAATTTGCTGGATGAAGTCATAGTGGTTGATGTTATTATTAAATTGCTTATCACCTGAAATATTTATCACAAGAATTCAAATTTAGTGTGCAGGTGTCAAGAATGTTTTATTTAAAGTTACAGCTTAATGTGATGATGTCTTTTGTAAGCATTTGGGCAACTTTTTTTTTCTATTAGTAAAAATAATTTCCTTTGGGTTTTCAGGGGTGTCTATAACTGCAGGATGGATGTCATTGTTAGTCTCTAGGATTTCCTCTTCGAACAGATGATCTGGCTTCAGGTTCTTCAGTAGCCTCCTCTTGCTCAACTGTTGGCAAATTGATTTCGCGGCATTTCTCCTGGTACCCTTTTAAAAATATATATTAACATCTCAAGTCCCATTTTAAAAATGTACTAGAAGCATGAAGACATAAAGAAAGGGACATGGGCCTCAGAACCAAGTCAGACAAGATTTTGAACCTCAGTTCTATAGATGAGCATTTAGGTTTACTCTGGGGAGGTAATGAGCTTCTCTGGACTTCAGTTTCTTCATCTATAAATAGAGGTCAGATTTCTTGTTTTCTTTCATATTCACAAAGAAAATATCAATATAGTTATAAAGCCAAATAAACATATAATTGATTACTATAATCCTTTTCATAGCTGTCTTCATAATTTTTAGTGGTTCTTATATTCATAGGTAATGGCAGTTCTCATAAGTGTGGACTACTGAGGATCGAGTATATACAGTATCTTTTATAGCAGATTGCTGCTTTCATTGTGCAATGCATTTGAGGAACTGAATCCCAAGACTGATCTCCTCAGAGTAGGCAAATTACCAAAATACGTGTATGTTCCTCTGTTTGGGCATCTTTTGCTTACATTCTTATTTCTTTATATATGTTCAGTAACTCTGTCTCACTACTGAGCTTTGTATAGTTAACATGAATATTGATTGTTGTGTTTAGCCAACTAATAAATACATTTAATTCATTGATTGAAAACAACCAGTAAATACATAAAGGCCTCAAGAACTGTAAGTGTTTTTAGGCAATGTTGAATATTTAAATGCTCTGACAGATGAATTGTGAAGCAATGAAAAGAGGACTCTTGCTTGGTTTTAACCAATTTTCCTAGGACTACCTGATTCAATAAAACTTCTTGAAAGCATAGAGATATTAAACTCTTATATACCTGTGCTCATAATAGGCTCATCATAGGTTGTAACATTGAGAACTGAGAAATATTTGTATAACTAACGTCTATTAATTTTCTATTGCATGCCAGGCACTCTGCTAGGCATTGCAGAAATTATGGTGGGTGAAAATAAACAATGTGGCACCCACCAAAGTAGACATCATAAACAATTCTCCAACTGGCCCGGTCTCTGCAAAATCACCCAATCCTCCAGTCCAACATGACCTGGGCCAGAGGTAGAGATCCCTGGTGTAAGCTTGGCCATTCATGGTCGCTCTCTTGAACAGTTGCAAATCTAATAAGAGGCATCAAAATGTTGGGTTCATTGAGGCTGAGCCATATTAATGTTACCACATAATATTTTACATATTATGCTACATATGTTACAGCGAGGACCACAAATTGATCCAGTGAGGCACTTGGAATTGCCTCAGCTTTACCTTTTGATTTTGTGAGTAAATCTAGTCTTGAGTTTAAGCTGACTTAAACCAATCAGGTTCTTGTAAGACCTATCCCCACAAAATACATTATATTGACCAATATAATATTTATCGATATGTGATATAATATTATATATATATATATATATATATATATATATATATATATATTATGTACTAGAAGTCCTAGCCACAGCAATCAGACAAGAGGAAGGAATCAAAGGCATTCAGACTGTTAAAGAAGATGTTAAATTGTTATTATTCACAGAGGACATCTGAGAAAATCCTAAAAACACCAAAAAACTACTGGAGTAATAGACTAATACAGTAAAGTGGTAGGATACAGCATTAATATAAAGAAATTGGTAGTATTTTTATACACTAATAATGAAGTAGCAGAAAGAGAAATTTAAAAACACCACCATTTATAATTATACCCAAAAGTATGAAATACCTAGGAATAAACATGACCAAAGAGGGAAAGACCTATACTTCAAAAACTATAGAATACTGATGAAAGAAATTGTAGATGACATAAACAAATGGAAAAATATTCCATGCTCAGATTGGAAGAATTAATATTGTTAAAATATCCATATTACTCAAAGTGACCTATAGATTCAATGTAATCTCTATCAAAATACCAACATCATTTTTTTAAAGAGACTAGAACAAGTAATGCTAAATTTGTATAGAACCACAGAAGACCTCAAATAGCCAAAGAAATCTTGAGAAAAAATAAAGCTGGAGGTATCACAATGCCAGATTTCAAGATATACTATAAATCCGGAGTAATCAAAACAGTATGATACTGGCACAAAAATAGACATAGTGATAAAACAGAATAGAGACTCCAGAAATAAACTTATGATTATATGGTAAATTAATCTACAACAAAGGAGACTAGAATATGCAATTTTAAAAATCTTATAATGAGATGGAATGATTGAGTATACTGGTTTTGAATTATGTTTTCTTTGATCAGATAAATTACCACCTAAATTTACCAGCTAATAAAAGCACACAGAACTACGTGAAAGACTAAATATCTTAAATATGCTAGTATATTTGTTTATTTTTCTAACGATAAATTTTTTTAAAAAATTTTTTTGGAGAAAAATTACAACTATCTATTTGTAATGGCATGAATTCTTTAACTGTGAGAGAAGGCTGTACTTAATGAGAGGGTTCCATTTATTTACCCAACAAATTCTGTACACCATGCAATGTACCATGTCCCTATCCTTGTATAATGTATGATACAGGAATCTTTGAGTCCCCATCTGCTCTTATATCATTTGCAGCACCCAAAAGAGGGTAGTGTATGCAACTGGTACCCAAACACTGTTACTACCAGTGCTCAAATGGAGAGTTTGCTGGGGTCAAGTTAAGTGAAGCAATAGTATCTCATCCATAAGCACATACTCATTGTTTGAGTGCATGTGGTTTAATATAATGCCCTTGATGCTAAAATTTAATCATACTTTGAGTTTTTGAATGTCTTTTCAGCTATTCAGTATAATGAAAGTATTTCCAGGAAATATATTTATTCAGATCACAGATATTTATGCATTTCTTAATATACCTAATATACTCTGATGATTACTTCTATTTTGTTCTCTTGGAGCTCTGAGCTGCCATGCAAAAAGTTCTACTGCTATTTTTCAGGATAGACCTTGTTGAGGGTCCCTCAGCCTATATGGAGCAGAAGGGGCTCAATTGAGCCCAATCTTCCATCCATTGCCTCTATGGCACATTTGATTGCCCATTTTGTCCCCTCCTGACTAGCCATGATACCAGTTGAATACCACTCAGTGACCCCAGTCTCTGGCATGCAGAAAAAAAAAAGTACATCCAACAAGCCTTGTCTGAATTTCTGATCCATAAAATAATAAAATGAAATCTAATAATATTTTTGTCATTTCCACCTTTTATCTTTTTGGCATTTTTTTAGGCAACACTAGATAACTGGAATATGAGTAGTTATCAGATTAATATATAGTTATAAATTAAAAGAACTAAAATGGATGGAGAGATATAGCATTCTAAAAGACATTATAATGGAGAGCCTGAGAATAATGTCCATGATTTTTTTAATTCTTTCTCTATAATGAGTATTATGCTTGTATTATGTATATTGGAGTGGGGGTGATTGATAATGGGTTATAAGACTGTTAAGTAAGGAGAGATGAAGGTTAACATCATTCCCTACATAATTTTCCCTAAACCACTTCTATTAACTCACATTGAGGAGATATTATCTATAAACTGTTGTAGAGTGGCCTCTTACTTTTAGAAAGGATTAAAAAACCCCAAAAATAAAATTCAATATTTCAGAGATGGAAACTATATCAGAAAAGAGATTAATTAATAATATATTTTTTGAAAGGCCAGTGATTAAGCTCCCACCATGTATCAGGGGCTAAAATAAGTCTCCTATAGCCATTGCTCCTTTAAATTCATTTAAAACACTGATCTTTCAAGGTGGTAGGGTTTAACTGATTTTTATCCTACTAAACTGATACTTTAAAGGCATGGGTTGGTGGGTGAATAATTTTCTCAAGATCTGCACAGAATTTGCAGGTGGAAAATCTGATTCATGTCTGGTTATTTGATTCCAATATCTTCTTTGAAAACAATGCCATTATTATATAAGAGGAACATTATAGTTATGACTTGGGACTAGAGTGTGCAAAGAGTAACTGAATAAGAAAAAGTTTAAGCTGTGTTGCCACTGAGAACCAATAAAGCTTTTTTGTTATATTTTTTATTGAAGAGGTCTATTTTACTTTGAACTCTGAATATGAAAATGTGGCTTTCACAAACTACTGAACACACACACAAACACACACGCACACACACACACAGTTGCAATCAAACAAACACATACAAACACACCCCTGAGGTTTTCTAGCAACTTTACATCAATTGTTTCCTTAACCTGAGAAAATCCTTGAGTAAGATCTACAGTAGACAGTACAGCAGAAGCTCAAAAGAAAGGCAAATCAAATCACATACACAGACACACACACAAAAGTTATGAGTTGGCCTGCATAGGATAGGCTGCTGCAATACTTTCTTGATGGTGAATATCAAAAAGGTTCTTCCAATTCTGTTTGATTTTAAGCACATTTAGATACATATTAACCTAATTCAATTTATTTTTATCAATTATAAAAAATGGAAGATGTAACTAAATCCTCAATTTCTGTGATTGGAATCTCTTGTTCCAGGAATCAAGGATTGATTCATCTTAAATAGGACAAATTTTAATTTGACTTATGGAAAAGTGGATAGATTGGGACTTCCTTAACGATACACTTCTAGAAGGCAGGAATGTGTGTAATAATGCTTCTGTGTAAGTCTCCCATTTGGGCTGTTTTACTTATTACCAAGCATGATTTTGAAGTAGTACTTGTTTGAGACCGCTGCAGTGGAGTCTATTCTATTGCCAGTGACATCTATTTTACCCTTAGAGGACACAGATCCCTTACCTCTAAGTCTGTGCTGCTAAAGGAGAACTAGATTCATTTTTTTAAAAAGATTTTGTTTGTTCACTTGAGAGAGAGGGGGAGCATGAGCAGGTGGGGGGTGGGGAGTGGGAAGAGGCAGAGGGAGAGGGAGATGCAGACTCCTCACTGAGCAGGGAGCGTGATGTAGGGCTCCATTCCAGGACTTGCAGATCATGACCTGAGCTGAAGGCAGGTGCTTAACCATCTGAGCCACCCAGGAACCCCGAATAACATTTGTGGTAGAGCTAAACTTGTTTCATCTTTGATTCTTCCTCTGTCATTAGAATGTCTCATACATGATTTTCTGTACTAAAAGGATATGACGTTTTATTTCAAAGACTCTTAACACTTTCTAGTGACTTCTTACCATGTCAGAAACCAGAAAACACAGAAGAAATCTCGTTAAGGTGCCAAGGATGTTTAAAACAGTGTAACCAGTATTTATTTATTAAGTACCATGAAATGGTGTCCCAGGAAAAATTTTATTAATCCTACAACCATAATACTTAAAAATTGGCATGACTGGTAACTTCACATCATACATATAATTTCTACTTCAAGAAAAAGTATATATTTGTCAAGTGGCTTAGAAAAAAACAGAATGAATTTTGGGGGAACTGTAAATATAGAGATATAAAGTATACACCAGGGATCCCTGGGCGGTCAGCGGTTCAGTGCCTGCCTTTGGCCCTGGGGCGTGATCCTGGAGTCCCGGGATGGAGTCCCATGTTGGGCTCCTGGCATGGAGCCTGCTTCTCCCTCTGCTGTGTTTCTGCCCCCCCCACCTCTATCATAAATAAATAAAAATTTAAAAAAATCTAAAGTATACACCATACGTCATAATGCTACTGGTAACTATTAAGCACTTTTTTGCCAAGGGTAAAAATATGAATATTGACATAAAAGGGTGGATAGGTAACTCTAGGAAAAGTGCTGATTTTGTTAGCTGCAGAAACTCAACATTCCTAAATTAAATGCAATAAGGTGAAGTGTCCAACACAGTGATCGAAACAGTAGGTACTTAATTATAAGTATTTGGAAAGCTGAATGTGAGGAGACCCTCTTGTTACAGATTGATTACATTTGACACATTTAAAAGGAAAGTGGACAGTCCTTTCAGATCAGTGGGTAATATGTATAGTATGATACAACTTTCACGTTGGGAGGGGAAGGATACAGACTCTGGAGGCAGACAAGTTACATTTGAAGTATGGCCAGGAACTCATACACATGAGCTATGTGGGCTGGACAATAAAGTTGAGAAGAGTTTTATAAAGAGGCTCTTCACAAAGAGGTAGACAAAGTTCAAGAAACCCAACAAGGGATAGTACAGTGCTCAGGCTCATGACAGGTAGGAGTCCTTACCCTACATCTGAAGGGTCAAGGAAGGGACAATTGGCATAATTCTGAGGAGTCTGCCTAACGACTGGTCCCTAACAGAGGGACCCAGCAAGGAGGGACCTGGGGAGAAGTACCCTGACCTCTCTCTGCTACAGCTAGTTCTCACATTTCCTGCCATTTCTCCACTGGACAAAGCTAACAGAGGGAGGGGGCAAAGGAACACGGTAGAGCAGGTTACTGAGGGTCAGCTGCTCAGCAAGACGGAAGAACTCAGAAAGGAGTTGAGGGAAGGCTATTAGGTAAAACCCAGTACCCACACCTACGTCGGCAGACATTAGAGCACCAGAGAGAAACTCTTTTTTCCAATCCCAGTGCCATGTGTCTATATTTTGAAATTCTTTGCAGCACCTCTTCCCTCTTGACAAAATCAGAAAGGGGAAGTTACCGAATTCACATGTTTTCCTTTTCAACTTGGCTGCCAGTAGGGAAACCCCTACGTAACGGTAATGCAATAATAGTAACTCAATTAGCAGTAACTATAATTGATTGTTTCTTGTTCTTCTTCTTGCCTTTTTTTCCCTATCATTTTCACAGCTCAACTGCACTTTTAACCAGTGGCTATATACTCATACTGACTGAATTCATTTATAGCTCCGCTACTTACTACCTGTGTGATCTTGGACAAGTGACTTCACGCTTGCCGAATCTTAGTCTGCTCACATAAAAAATGAAGATATCTTAAAAAAATAAAATAAAATAAATAAAAAATTTTAAAAAATGAAGATATCTTGATATGTCCTATGATTTTTTTTTTCATTTGGACATACAGGAGGAGCTCAATAAATGCTATTTGCAATTGTTGCTTCTGAGAAGATTTTTTCAGAGTAATTAATTCATAAATAATTAATAATTTATATGAACTATTTATTTGTATAAGTAAAAATAAATTATAATGTAACCACACTCTCTTAAACTGAACATGGGGGTCTTCCTCACAGTACTGATGTGAATATCAAATGAGATGAAACATGGAGAGTTCTTTGTCATCTAGGGCACACTCATGAATGCAAATTCTTGTTATTCTTATTAGTAGTAGTCACAGGATCTCTCCTTTGTCATTAAGTTCTGTCCAGCAGGAGAGGGATGGACTGGCTGAGCTTTGATCTCAAATTTGGTCTTAAAAGGCTCAGGACAGTGTGTGTTAGGTCCAAAATACCAAAGGAAGGGCGAGGTCAGTCAGTCTCCACCTATCTAGCTTCTACTCTGGAAAATGAGGAAGTTCGACCAAAAAGAAGTCTGAGAATAAGGATTGCAAGAATAAAGAAATGAGGATAATATGCTTACCCAGAGATGTTTTTTCAAGAATTAGAACTAAGCCAAGCAAGGTACTTTTCCAAGGTTATATTTTAGGTGATTATGCCAGCAAAGAAAATGATAAAAGACGACCTAAGAAACAGCAGGATAATGAGGGCATTTCTTTGGCATGGATATTAAAGTCCAGTAGCAAAGCAGTTGTGATTTACTATTCTCCCTTAATGGAAGTATTAAAATATGTATATGTTATTTATAATGTATACAAAGCTATAGAGTTTGTAATCTCCAAAGAGAAACCATGTGTTTTAGAAGAACAAAATCCTGGACAAAACCAACCTACTAGAATACGGTTTCTTTATGATCCACACTGGCATAAGCATGGCCTAGCCCAAAATACCTTGACATGACTTTAAGACATAACACAAGTTTATGGGTTCCTGGGGGTGGGGGCTGGGTGTAGTATGTGTAGGTGTGAATGTGCCATTGCAATGCTGACCATTCTACAAATCTTTTAACACTTGGGAAGATTTGGGAATTTTTATGACCCGGATGTCTTTTAGTTTGGGGCCTTTTAATGTGCCTGTTTGTAGTTTATCACATGAAAGCTGCCTGGGGTGGGAAGAATTGCAATGAAGCCATTTCAGGAGTTCTCAGTTCTAGTCCCAGCGCGGTCATAGATGAGCACTGTGACCTTGAACAAAGTCATTTAACCTCCCTGGATCTCAGCTAATTCATCTGTAAAGCACGGAGGTTGAACTCTGTGATCTCGAAGGTCCTTACCAGAGGTAAAGTTTTACGATTCTCTGTGAGTTAATTATTGAGGTCTTTTGGGGTCAAGTTTGCATCCTTCATTGTTTAAGGCAGCAATAAACAAGAATAACCTCTGCTCTAAAATTAGAATATTCTGGAACTTGCTAGAAATAGATGAAAATATTCTAAGGAGAGTAGAGATTACATCATTTGATCTAGGCATGAAGCTGAAAAATTCAAAACAAAGCCTATTTGCCATCTCCTTAAGTGTTTCACTTGTTCAAAAACAAATCAAGACTGAGTCTCATTATTCCCTATGGCTCAAAGCCACATAACGCTGTGGGTGCTGTGGGTAATGCCTCTGCTGTGGTGTGACATAGTCTTTGGATCTGCCTCCCTTCCTTGTCAGTGCCAGTAACAAAGCCTGGTTTCTTTTACGCAGAGTGGATTTAAAAGAAAGGCATGACAGCGTCTTTTCTGTAGCTTAGATTTCTTTGGTTGCACATTATATCTCACTTCCCTAGTGTGAGGCCACTGGCCTGTGTTCCAACTTTAATTCCCTCACAGATGTTAAAGAGACTAATAATATCCCCAGGGCCTGTCTCGGATAGAATAGCACAGGAGACAAAGGCTGTCTTTGGGACATTTTAACCTCCCTTTTCAGAGCCATCACCAAGTACCTAGCCTGGGCCCCATTCTCTCCGAGCTCGATTTTGATACTGTTATTATCTGTTAGCTGGCAAGTATTTGAGGTGTTGCCCACACAAGGGGCTTTGCCTTATGATAGTGTATTCTCGACGCTGAACAAAACATAACAAAAAATCTTGAGAACCAAAGGAATTCTAATTTTACCAGAAGCGAATGTCATTTATAAAATTAAAAAGTCTCTGCAGGATGGGGGTGGGGTAAGTTAAAAGTATTTATACATATATTCTCACAAATAGAATCCTTTAGGCATTGTAGACAGATAGGTGGACTGGGTGGGTAATATGGGATATTAGAAAAAACAGAACTGCCTTTAAATTTTAGCCCTCAGCGTGGTTTCTTCACTTCCATGAGCCTCAATTTTCTAATACAAGAAAAAAAAAGAAGGAAAGTGTATAACCTCATGTGGGCTTTCCATGAGGTTTAACTAGAATGATTTATTTAAGGTCCCTGGCATAACTATTGTGTGATTTATATGCATTTCCTAAATACTCATTTTTTTTTCTCTTAAAGAGCTATTATATGAAATAAGAAGGTGGCCATTTACATGTTCCATGTAACAGAAAACACGATTAATAGTGACATAACAAATTTTCTCACATAAAATAACATCAGAGTTAGGTTTTGCAGTTTTTTGGTGTTTCCCCTGCTGATTACAAAATGGCTATAACTTTTCTAGGCACCACATCCATACTCAAGAGGAGAAGAAAATGGCGGCAGGTCCTTTGTTTGGAAAACAAAGATTTGTAGGAGTCCCACAGTATACTTTCCCCTAATTCCACTGGGCAAATTGAGTCACAGGGCTAGAACTAGCCCTGGGGGAAGCTGGGGAAGTGAAGAATAAGAGGTCATGCCGGAATTAAACCAGGAATTTTCCAACATCTGAGTCTCCCAAAACCAACTCCGTTCCGGAAATAGGCTTCTTCTTTCTGTCAGAGGAGATGGAGAACCAGTCTCCATCTGGAGAACTATCTGGATCTTTGTCTTCAAAGCAAACATATAGAACTATAGATAGACTAGAGAACATGGATCTTAGGAACTAACAAAACACTGAGAAATCCTTGGGAAGACTGAAGGTTATTAGAAAATCTTGTGGGTGGATGTGACTCTTTATGGAAAGATGGCCATGACCAGACCCAGATGGGACCTGAAGTGGTAGTAAGAGGATAACCCTTTTCGCCCTTCCCTGCATCACTTTGTGATATCATGGCTATCCTTACTGACAGGGATCATCAGTAGCAGCAGCAGGGTTCAGATGGGTAATGCCAACAAGCCAAAAGCCAAACTGGGGTGAGGAAAACAGGTACAGGCTTACCTTCTGCCCCTCCAGCACCTAGGGTACTAGAATTACAACTCAAGGAAATGGTCTGTGCCAATGTTGCCTATTTCTACAAGCTAAGACCAGAAGAGTTTAGTACTGGTGCAGCATCATATAGGAGTTTTTACACCGTTCTATGGTGCCTGGAGCCTCCATCTGCATTTCACTCAATATATTTTAAACTTACCAGAAAATACACAGTGTGAGATTTGGCCTTTAAAAATTCCCAAGTATGCTTTGCCAGAAGTAGTAGCTGCTACCCCGAGGAAGTCATGAGCTTATAGGCTAAAATGGATAGATATCTATGGATGGATTATAACAAACTGAACAATACATGTAACATGAAACTGAGAGTTATGAGACCTCACAGAGCAATAATTTAAAATAAACATAATAGGGGCACCCAGGTGGCTCAGTGGTTGAGCGTCTGCCTTTGGCTCAGGTCGTGACCCCGGGGTCCTGGGATCAAGTCCCACATTAGACTCCCCACAGGGAGGCTGCTTCTCCCTCTGCCTGTGTCTCTGCCTCTCTCTCTCTCTCTGTGTGTCTTACGAATAAATAAATAAAATCTTTTTAAAAAATAAAATAAGCATAATAAATAAACTCAAAGACATAAAACAACAGAGGAGTAAGTCATATAAAGAATCAAGTGGGAATGTAATAACAAATATAATCTCTAAAATAATTGACAGAATGAGAAGAATGGAGATCACCAAAAACCAAAGTTAGTGAGCTTGAAGAATGAAGGACTTTCCCAGACAGGAGGATTAAAAAGAAAAGAAAAAAAAGGCGGGGTGGGGGGTGGGGGTGGGGAACTGGGTAGATGTGATTAAGTTAAGAGTCTTGAGATGGGGGGGATCATCCTGGATTAGCAGAGTGCAAATGTGGTGAGGGAAGCAGAAAGATTTGAGGAGACTATGCTGCTGACTTTGAAAATGGGGAAGGGGCCATGAGCCAAGGATGGAAGGACTGAAGCTCTAAAAGCTGGAACAGGCGAGAAAACCAATTTTACCCTACAGCCCTCAGAGGGAGTGTGGCCCTGCTCAAAACTTTGGCTTTGGTCCAATCATAGACTTCTGACCTCCAGAACTGGAAGATAATGAATTTGTGTTGTTTTGAGCCACCATGCTTGCGTTAATTTTTAAAGAGGAGCCATAGAAAATTAATACAGATTTATACAGGGTTGAAGTAGAAATATTAACATCTTGAAATTAGAAATCCCAGAAGAATGGGAAGGCAAGGAGAACAGAAACTATTTGTAAAAATAGGAAATATTTTTAAAATAACAGGAAAAATATTTTACAGCTAAATATAAAAATCTTCTGATTGAAAGGACCTGTAGAACAACAAATAGGAGAGACAGAGAAATACTCACATTAAGAAATTATAAAAAGAGAGCATGTAATTTGGTCATAATAAGGATCTTCATTAAATTCCTAACAGTCATATCACAGAGATTTCCCCTCTAACTAAATTACAACAAAATTAGAAATTGATATTCAAACACTAGCTTTGGAAATGTATTTTTAAAAGCAACATGGTACTTTACTAAATGAAATACCTTAGGTTGGAAAAGAAATTATGAAAGAATTTTAAAATTAGGTATATTCAGAATTATTTTCTATCTAAAAAAGAAAGTATATGTCAGATTCTATGAAACACAAGCTAACGTAGTCCTTACACGGAAATGATAGCTTTAACTATATCAAAATGTATATTTAAAATATATAAAGATAGTTGAAATAAACATGTTAAGCATTCAACAAAAGAAGTTAGAACATAAGGCAACAGAAGAAACTCAATGAAACACAATAAAAAGACTAAAGATAGAATGAGAAAAATAGAAAGTGAAATAGAAAAACCACAGGAAAAAAATTTTAAAATGTGTTCTTTGTGAAGACAAGCCTATCTTTGACAAGAGAAAAAATAGAATAGGTACAAATGAACAAAATCCTGATGCAAAATATTTAAAAGCAAAATCATATTATGAACAACTCTATAATAATAATTTTAAATCTCATAAGCCTACTCTAATTTGATTCCAACAACCAGATAAAGGTAATATGAGAAAATAAAAGTAAAGATTCATTTCATTTATTAAGACAAGAAAGATCCTAGAGAACATGTTGGCTAAGGGATTCCAGCTGTGCATTAAAAATTAACACACTGTGATTGTCTTCCCTGGGTTTCCTCAGAAGCAGGCACTGAGACAGACTCACAAGGAAGGCTTTAGGAAATGATTTCAGGAAACATTGGTGGGAAAGTAAGAAAGTGATTCAAGGGAGGGAGGGCTGTTAAGAAAGGGTTTGTCAGCTGGGAAGTCCCGGGACCCGGTGTGGAACACCTGCCTGAGATAAACCTCACCTGGGAAGCACGGGGGTTTGGTTGCTTATAAATGAACCTCCACTACTTATTGGTTGAGAGCTGTTCTTCTTAATTAAGATGTTACCAAATAAATCAGTATTCTAGAGCCTTAAATATTACCTAAAATAGTCCGAATCAGTTAATTCAAAATATATCACTCTTTCAGATCGCATCTTATCTAGGAAAAAAGAAAAACCACTCTGATTTTTCTCTATTCAAAATAAGTATGAAAATGAATATCCTAAGAATGCTCTCTTCACTTTTCAACGTGAGTTGATTTTCAGTTGCTACAAGATGTAATTACATTTTCAAACATTTGAGGGGCTTTATTTATGAAGAAAAGAACGCTACTGGCTTCTCATAGTAGGATGTTGCCTGTCCTTTTCTTAAAATAAAATTTTAAAGTGTCATCTTAACACTTTCATTTCTTTCAAGTGAAATTTGGTTTAAGGGTGAGAAGTTGAAGAGAAAAAAACACATGCACACACAATGCAGTCTTTGAATTAGGCTGCTGAAGTGTTCTCTTCTTACGGAGATTGCTTACGGCTCGGTCTATTTTCCCTGCAATGCCTCATTAGCTCTGAACACATTTTTCCCTAGATAAATTTAAAAGCTCATCCTAATTAGACTTCACTGGGGTGGTCTGAATTATTTGATCCATTCAGAAAAACAACTGGAAAAAGATTACCTTGGGCAGCTAGCATGAATGATAGTCAGGATAGCCATGGTGATTTTAAGCTTTGGGTTAGGTTTCATGGAATTTTCAACAATCCAGCCTCAACACCAGGTGATAAATAGTGCTCACAAACACTCTCTTTGATCTTATTAAGTACCTTTATAACTGTAATAGTGTTTTCATCTTCCCTGGTCTCATTTAGATTCTGATGCCGTCCTACCCGACCAAGTCATTTTAAACAACAATGAATTATTTAATGGTCGGTGGACTTAAAATTGCTCCTCTCCAATTTTACTATCAACTTCCTTCATGATCTTTCTCCTCATTTCGACCACTGCAAAGCTTTCCAGTCTGTCCTTCACAGCGATGGTGGAGTTCTCTCTCTATAACTGCCCATGCAAGACATGTGCTCTAGGGGCTTACAAAGTTCCTTGTCCTTTATCCACTGTCATGTCTGAAATGACATCTTCTAGTTTTCTATTTATTAGACTACAATCCCCTACATTTTTCGCCTTTCCAGTTATATTCTTAGGATCTAACAGATGGGATGGACAGTGTGTAGCATGGAAAGTATGGTATTAAACAATTTAAAAATGAGTTGACTTAATCTGAGCATGTCGCATTAATATTTTCCCACAGATGACAGGACATAGTAAAAAGTTGAAAGCATGGTACACAATTTCCTTCACAAATAAAATTCTTTTTACTTCCCAGGTGTATTTCTAGTTGTCTTTCAACAAATGCTATGACCAAATGACATTTAGTTTGTAACATGTCCTGCTTCTCTTCTCTATGCCTTATGTTAATATTTTATTAGGAAAATTATCAAACATACAGAAAAGTTGCAAAAATGTCATCAAAGACCCATATTACCACCACTTAAATCCTACAACAAACATTGTGTTTCATTATACATATCTACCCATATATCCATCCATCAATTCATCTTATTTTTATCAATTTCAAAGAAGATAGCAGATGTCATTATCTTTAAACCCTTCAACATACTTACAATTATAAAGTAAATATTTGGGATTTTCTTTGCTTTCAGTAAAATTAACATAGGATGGAACACAACAATCATGAGTATGCTAGCCAATGAGTTTTGACGAATACATACATCTGTGTAACTGGCAAATTATTGAAATACCAGCCCACAAAATTCACTCATGTTCATTCCCAGTCAGTACCAATTCCTACCTTTTCAGCTATGATTACCATTGTATTCTGTTCTGCTTTTTTTTTTTTTAACTATAACTTTTGCTTTTGCTTTTCTGAGAATTTCATACAAATGAAATTGCAAAGCATGGCTCTCTTTTGTATAAGGGTTCTTTCACTCAGAATAATGGTTTTGAGATTCAACCAAGTTATTGTATGTATCAGTAGTTTGTTCCTTTTATTGCTGAGTTGTATTTCATTGTGTTAACATAGTACAGTTTTTCCATTTCTGTTTATAGAAACTAAGGCTATTTCCAGTGTCAGCTATTCCATATTATGAATAAAACCTGTATAAACATTCTTATACAAGTCTTTTTGTTGGCATTAGCTTTCATTTCTTTTGGGTAAATACCTAGGAATTATTGGGTTAGGAAATAAGTGTGTATTTAATTTGATAAAGAAGTGCTGGAACTTTTCCCCAAGAATTTATATCAGTCTGCATACTCACCAACAGTGTATAAAAGTAGGAGTTTCTCCATCCACACCCTTGCCCTTATTCAATGACGTCAGTCTTAAATTTTAGCTATTCTGGCTTCTATAGAGTGGTATCTTATCCTGGGTTGTTTTTTTTTTTTTTTTTTTAAGATTTTATTTATTTATTTATGAGAGACTCACAGAGAGAAAGGCAGAAACATAGGCAGAGGGAGAAGCGGTTCACTGTGGGGAACCCAATGCAGGACTTGGTTCCAGGACCCCCAGATCACAGCCTGAGCCAAAGGCCGATGCTTGACCACTGAGACACACAGGTGCTCCTCATCCTGGTTTTAATTTGCATTTCCTTGATGGCTACTGATGTTGAACAGTTTTTCTCATGCCTACTGGTTATTTGTGTAACTACTTTTGTGAAGTTTGTTAGTGTTTGCCAATTCATTGAGAAGTTTTGCCATTTTATTGTTAAAGTAGGGGTTCTTTATATATTTTGATACATGTTAGGCACATGTGTTAGGCACATGTGTTATGATTATTTTCTATGGGTATGTTTTTCTCCTATTCACTTTCTTGAATGGTGTCTTTTGATGAGAAATTTTAAATTTTGATGAAGTCTACTTCATTAATCTTTATCCTTTTGTGATTTTTGCTTTTTGTGTCCTACTAAGAAAAACTCTTCTTAAACCCAAGTTGCAAACGTATTATCCTATGTTTCCTTTTAGAAGTTTTTGTTTTATGTTTATCTCTATGAGATGTCTCAAATTAATTTTTCATGAGTGGTGAGGTAAAAGTCAAACTTCTTTCCCTACTAAATTACTTTGACATCTTTATTGAAAACCAAAAGACTACATATAGGCTATTTTTGAATCTCTGTTTCAGTTGCTATGTATACCTGTCATTTTGTCAGTACCATGCAATCTTGATTTTTGTGCTCTATAGTAAGTCTTGAAATAGTAAGTTCCTACTTCATCACGATTACTTTGTATGTTTTAGGTTCTTTGCATTTTCACATTAATTTCAGAAGCAGTTTCTCCATTTCCGTACAGATGATTGCTGAAATTTTTATTAGGATTACAATGAATCTACAGATAGGTTTTAGCAAAACTGGCATCTTAACAATATTGAATCTTCCAATCTATAAGCAGGCTATGAATCTCCATTTATTTAGGTATCTTTAATTGTCCCCAGCAGTGATTTGCAACATCCAGAATAAAAGTCTTGCCGATCACTTCAAAATTTATTCCCAAATATTTCATCCTTTTGATGCTACTGCAGAGAGAATGTTTTCTTTGATTTTATTTTTTTAAACTATTTGCTAACCGTATATGAACGATGCAATTGTTTTTCTATATTGAACTTATAGGTGTGACCATGCTAAATATATGTATGATTCCTAGTAAATTTTTGTTGACATTTTTTGGGCTTTCATCATAAACAATCATGTCATCTGTCTTAGTAGAGACAGTTTTACTTATTTCTGTCTGATTTCTAGCCTTTGTACAAAGACGTACTTTGTACGTCTTTATTTTTCTTGCTTTATTATAGAGACTCAGACCTTTAATAAAATGTTTAATAAAAATAAGCATAGGTATTCTTGCTTTATTTACATCCAAAGAGTAGTATTTCTTCTTTCACCATTAATTATGATGTTAGCTTATTTTTTTAGACATGCCCTTTATAATAATACTGAGGGAGTTTTCTTTTGTTCTTAATTGATTATTTGATCATATTGTTTTTATTCTTTATATTTTAATTTTAATTCCAGTGTAGTTAACATAGTGTCATATTAGCTCCAGGTGTACAATATAGTGATCCAACAATTCACATATTACTCAGTGCTCATCAAGGCAAGTGTACTCTTAATCCCCTTTACTCATTTCACCTAGAAAGTATAATGCTAAACAAAATAAGATAGTCAGAGGAAGACAAATACCATATGATTTCACTCATATGTGGAATTTCTTTCTTTTTTTTTTAAGATTGATTTGACAGAAAAAGAGAGAGAGAGAGAGAGAGACAGCACAAGCAGGGGGAACAGCAGAGAGATAAGCAGAGGGCCCCACTGAGCAGGGCTCCCAATGCTGGGCTCCATCCCAGGACCCTGGGATCATGACCTGAGCTGAAGGCAGGTGCTTAACTGACCTGAGCTGAAGGCAGGTGCTTAACTGACTGATTTTAGTGACTCAGTGATTAAAAAAATATATGTGTTGAATGCAGTTATATTTGAAAACAAGGCACTTGGCCATTTATATGGAGCTTGTATTTGAAGGGGCTCATAACTGGTTCAACATCCAATGGCCTATAAACTTGCTCTAAGTCATATGAAAAAAGTTAAGAATTCAAGAGAGAAGCTGATAGAAAGACTTCCTTTGGAGTGTTGTAGGGGAGCTCTACATTCCCTCTCCCTCCTTGGCTGGGGAGCCATTCATACCATCTTAGGCCAATTAAGAATCTGGCAGTCTGACATGTGTGCTTGGCAATTGGGGGAAAGCACAGAGATCAGTGTGTGACGCTTTCTGTAATGGTCAGTTTTATTTGTCAATTTTGCTAGGCTGCAGTACCCGGTTATTTAATCAAACAATAATCTCAGTGTTCTGAAAAGGTATTTGCAGATGTGATTACCATCTACAATCAGTTGACTTTAAGTAAAAGAGTGACCCTAGATAATGTGGATAGGACTCATCCAATCACTTAAAAGTCCTGAAGAGTAAAAACTGAGGTTTCCTGGATGATAGAATACTTATGTATATTATGTATTATATGTCATACACCCCACCACACACACATATATATATCCAATACACACATATATATCCTATTGGTTCTGATTTCTAGAGAACACTGACTGATACACCTTCATTAAAAAGTCCTTGGACAAATGGAGCCTTAGAAAGGGCCATCGTGGGGCAAAGCTGGTTTCCACTGATGGTGAAGCAAGGACTATGAATGTTGAATGCTGCCAGGGACTAAGTAGATTTGAGAAAGGGAGTCTGATTTGAGTGATTATAGGCATAATCCTCTGCAGAGGCCCTCCTGAAGAGGTTGAATAATTCCAAAAAGGAACTAGTGTTATGTATTGAGCCTCCAAGTCAAAGACAAAAATGTTGCTGTAAGTACCCGGCTAGAAGAAGCAATGTCATGTTGGAGACATTAGGTAAACTATATCCATGGCCATATAGTGACTATTAAGAAGAATGAACAAAACTCCCATATGGAAGTCAGAGTCAACAATGTGGGCATTTGCCCTCAGGCCAGGGAATAACCACTTTGCCATTTTCCTTATTTCTTAAAAAAAAAAAAAAAAAAAAAAAAATTCCCTGCTGCTCTCTTACCCTAAAGAGAAAGGTCTAAAAACAGGAGCTAGTTAATGAAAAGTGGGAAAATAAGGAAGTGGTAGAAAAATTGATCTCTTTCCCCACTTCAGGCTTCTGGCCTAACTCAGAACTAAGCAGAGGAGGTAAAATGATCTTTAAATCAAATGAGGGAATATACTTGTGTTTAGATTAATAGGACTCATAATATCTGAAAAATAAATCTACTTGTTTACTGCAGGATGTGAGTGAAAAAGTTATGTTGTCTACCTAAGATTTTATCCAAGGTCAGGGAGAAATAACTTTGAAAGCAATGGTATAGAAGAAAAGTATTTTATAATTTCACATTAGAAAGTCCAGTTTATTCAGTAACCTTGTTATATTTTTAAAATCTATATTTTTATAATCTTATTTAAAAGTTTATTTTGCTCCAAAGTGATATTGTTCTCTAAGTATATAGTATTAAAACTATCCCATAAAAATAATTGTTTCATTGGAAAAACTTGGTAATGAGCTAAAAGTTTCAAAATCCTAAAGATAAAGCTACTTTTCCTTGTAAAAATTTTGATATAAATTTTTTTTGCCCCTATTAAGGGGCACCTGGGTGGCTCAGTCAGTGAAGTGTCTACCTTTCGCTCAGGTTATGATCTCAGGGTCCTGGGATCGAGCCCCACATTGGGCTTCTTGCTCAGCAGGGAGCCTGCTTTTCCTTCTCCCTCTGCCTCTGTGCTCTCTCTCTCTCAAATAAATAAATAAAATTTATTTTATTAAATAAATAAATATATTTTATCAAATAAATAAAAATTCTTAAATTTTTTTAATACTTAAAACATATATTTAAGTATATTTAATACTTAAAACATATATTTATTATTTAAAATTAAATTTAAATTTTATTTAAAATTAAATAATAATAAATAAATAAATACCAAATTGATTATTAATTATCAATGTGAGGTAAATCAATGTGTTGATTAAAACTGATCAACGGGGTGTCTCAGTGGCTCAGTTGGTTAAGCATCTGCCTTTGGCTCAGGTTCCTGGGATCGCAGGTTCCCTGCTCCTCTCACTCCTGCTCTTCCACTCCTACTCTCTTTCTCACTCGCACTCATTCTTTCTCAAATAAACAAATAAAATCTTTAAAAAAAACCTGATCAAAAAGTTAAATGTCATTAAATTAATGCTTAGCAACATGAAAGCCCAAGTCAAAGCATATGTTTCTGGATCATCATGGCCTTTAGTCATTATGATAATAAAAACCAAAACTGGGGGCACCTGGGTGACGTCAGACAAGCCTCCTACCTTGGTTAACTGCTCAGGTTGTGACCTGGCATTGTGGGATCGTGCCCCAGGTAGGGCTCCAAGCTCAATGAGAAGTCTAAGACTCTCTGCCCCTGTTCTCTCTCTTTCCATCTCTCAAATAAGTAAAGAAATCTTAAAAAAAAAAAAAACAACAACAACAACCCAAAACTGAAATCTGATTATGTGAACGGAAAGCATAAAATACACCAGATAGTTTGAACCACCATTTGTGAAGAAAAGAAATTAGATGCCAACAGTCACTCAGAACTGTTTTTGCTCTGCTGCAAATTTGAACAGCTTTTCTTCAATTTTAATCAATTTGCAACCAATTGTGTTCCCCTTGAATCATTCAGTATTACTGAGTAAGGAGTAAATGCAGTGACTGCAGGGAAAGACGGAATTGATGAGGTTATTATGTTTGTTGAGCTTCTATTCTAGTGGGAGGTGTGAAGCCAAAGAGAAATAAGAGTGTTAGGAAGGCCATTAAAATAGCTGGACAGACCGAGGGCTGCCAGGTGGGTGAGTGTGGCTTCAGATAAGGTGGCACCTGAATGATGCGAAGGAGTTGCCAGTGGCTACAATGGGGAAGAGCATGTTTGTTCTTTATGCCGCTTCTGAACAGATGATAATTCTAGTTCTTTCATTTCTCCTTATCTGATCACCATACTCATCAGTTTTAAATATCTTCTTCCTAAATGAATACAAACTTCAGTGTTTTTAATCTATTCCCATTATATTTTTATTGTTCAAAGATACTTTCTGGTAAGTGATTGGAGCTTGATTTGATTCTTAGAAACTACCCATATAATATTGTATTCTTTAAGGTAAATATTTTGTTTTGTCATGGCCTGTTCTTAGCCAAAAACTTATATACTCAGTTCAAATCTGTTTCATGTATTAAATAGTAATAGTTAAAAGAGATCCATAAAACAAAATCCAGGCTACACATCAGTGATGAGAGAAAAGGTAAAATTTTTAATAACAGGCGTAAAATAGTATAGGTCTCTTTTATTAGGTCTAACTATATGTTCTATGTTTTAGAAAATGATTTGTACAATAAATAATTCATATGTTTTTCAACGATGCTATTTTGGGCTTCTAGTAATATATAATGTTCTTATTTATAGTAAAATAAATGAAATTATGGGTATATGGCTGAAATTATAAAATGCTAATATATATTATTTATATACTTATATGCTTATTATAAATTCCAACATATACTTTTCATTCCTTCTCTTTTTAAAAAACTGTGCTTTTATTCCATTTATAAAATACCACTCCATTATCTTCTCCAGGGTAAATGAAAACTATATTTTTCTAGAAACTCTTTTAAGATACCATATATCACAGCAGTATTTTTCCCAGTACATATAATAATCACCTTTTTATCTGACCTGTTAGAGCTGCTCCTAGCCAGGTGGGTTACTAAAGCTTTTAATCAATAGGTCTGCGTGTCAGCTATAACATGATCTCTTCAGAACACTCATTGTCGGTTATCACCATTCATTGCATTTTTCTCTTCTTACTGGGCCGTATTCTCTTAGGTGTGTAAGCTTCATGTAGTTTGGGGCATGTTTAACAGTTACATCAATTATTCTAGTCATTAAATCTAATGACCCAGTCATTCTGGTGTGGTGCTGTGTGCTGATAGATCATACTGAACCTGGAGCACTGGACTTGGAGGTAGAAACTGGCATTAGGTTACTCAGTCTCATCATTTACTATCTGGAAGGACGCTGGAAAAGTCACTTCATGTCTTTGAGTCTGGCTTTCTTATCTTTAAATTATAAGACCAATTTCATAGTAGTATTATGAAGACATAATATGTTAAAAATGTTTTATGAATTGTAAAGTGCTATGTAAATTGTTATTCTTTATATGGGCTTATTCTACTATAAACTTTAGAAAATATTGACCATCATGGTTATTTTGTGAATAAAAAGATGAGCGAAAGCAGTGGAAACTTTAGAGATCTCTAATGCATTAAAAACACAGCAAAAGGGGGACCCTGGGCAGCTCAGTCTGTTTAATGGCTGCCTTTGACTCAGATCAAGATTCCCGGGTTCTGGGATGGAGTCCCATGTCTGGCTCTGCACTCAACAAGGAGCCTGCTTTTCCCTCTACCTCTACCCCTCCTCACTGGTGATTCTGCTCTCTCTCTATTTCAAATCAATCAATCAATCAATCTTGGGGCACCTGGGTGGCTCAGTCCATTAAGTATCTGCCTTTAGCTCAGATCATGATCTTGGGGTCTAGCAATCAAGCCTCGTGTCAGCTCCCTGCTCAGCTGAGAGTGTCATTCTCCCTCTCCTTCTGACCCCACTTCCCCTTGGGCTCTCTATCCCTTTCTTTCTCAAATAAATAAATAAAATCTTTTAAAAAAATTTGTAATAAATAAATAAATAAATAAATAAATAAATAAATAAATAAATAAAATCTTAAAAGAAACACCCAAACAAACAAACAAAACCACAGCCAAAGGTTACAGTTTAGAAACTCCATTAATATTGAAATATATTGGGTGGAAATAAATTAGCCAATGCCTTTAATTTATCCTTGTACAGAGTTGACTAAAATTTTTGAAAGGCTCGGAAAAAAATATGTAATAGAATATAATCATGTCTAAATAAGAAGTGTGGGACCCTGACCTCCAAAATTCTCAGCCCCTGGTGAACATACTCTGTGTAATTCTCTCCCCTTGAATGCAGGCAGAGCCTATGAATATAATGATATATCACTTACATAATTAAGGTCACTAATCAATTGACTTTAGTTTAATTGGAAGAGAGATTATCCAAGTAGGCCTGACCTAATCACATGAATGCTTTAAATCTCAATCGTGAGGTCAGAGACAGCAGAAGTGAGATATTCAAAGCAGGAGAGGCCGAGGGAGGGGCCAGGTTGTGAGGAACAGTGACAGGCATCTTGGGGTTGAGTGTCCCCTCTCTGCACACCTCCAACAGCCAGCAAGAAAATAGTACCTTTGTCCTTACAGCCAAAAAAACCTGATTCAGCCAACTACCAGGTGAGTTCAAAAGAGGCCCCCAGGGATACCTGGGGAGCTCAGTCAGTAGAGCATATGACCCTTGATTTGGGGATTATAAATTTCAAGCCCCAGGTTGGGGGTAGAGATTACTTAAAAAAATAAAATCTTTAAAAAAAGAATAAACAAAATAAAAGAGGATCCCAAGCTTCAGAAGGGAATGTAGCACCAACTGACAAAGTGATTTCCTTTGTGAGACCCTGAACTAACCCTCACCGGGATTTCAGACCCAAGGAAATTTGTGAGCAAGTTGTATTATTTTAAGCTGCTCAGTCTGCAGTTACTTGCTAGGCACACAGAAAACTAATACAATGCCCTTTATTGGACCTTATTTCTCTGCATCTTTTCTCCAAATTAGTTAAAATAAAGCTAACTCTGGTAGACTGATTAATTTAACAAATGTATACATATATATTTAAAAGTTGGTAAAACTTTCCCAGCCTTCTAGCCTTTTTTCCCCAGCCTTTTTATAAAATTTCTTCCTCTCTAAGAATTTATTACATTCATGTAAGGTTTACCCTAGCACCAGCCAGAGGAGGAATCTCATATAGTAAATAAGCTTGAAAACACATAGTATGAAAATATGGTTTCTATCCTTGTTACTCAGTGTGATGGGGACAGACAGCATCTGCATCCCCTGGGAGCTTGTTAGACCTTCAGAATCTCTGGCCCCCCCACCCCCAGACCCACTGAATCTGAATCTGCATTTTAACAAGACACACAGGTGACAATGAACTCTCACAGTAAAGTTTGATAAGCACGGTCTTTGTGTGTGTGTGTGTGTGTGTGTGCACTAAAATCTGGGATCTAACCAGGGCTACTCATTAATTGTTAATAATAAATATTTCTAAGTGCCTTCCACTAGGGAATAGTTAACTAACCTTCTCAGGAAGTGTTATAATATAGTTCAAAGGAGGATCATTTCCATTACTCCAAGAGAGAAGTGACTACCTCCCAGAAGGCAGATAAAGCAAGAAAAGTATACAATGATCCTTATTCTGATGTTGGAAGTAGTCATTCAAAACATTACTTCTTTTTTTTGGTAGTCATAAAATTCTGTGTTGGAAATTAGGCCTAGGTGTGGTCACACATAAATTAACAGTTTGCTTAATCCTAACTATTATAGTAAGGATACTAAAGAAAAGAAAGGACAAACTGAGCTCAGCAGCACTCCTCCAGGCTGTGTTTCTCAAATTCTGATGGGTCTATTGCTCAGGATTCATTACGGGCCTATTGAGTCAGAACATTCACTCAATTGGGTTTGGGTATGTGAATTTTAGCAATCTTCTCTATGTTATTCTCATTTATAATTTGAGAATGATTGCTTTCTTAAAATCTAAAATAACTGACTTAATTTTGCCTTTCTTGTATAGCATGGTATATAGGTACATAGTTAATTTAAAATTTTTGACACTTTCAACTTCTTAGTGTCATTGCTATAAAAGTTTTCTTGACTTTTTTCTTAGTTTGATTTTATTTGTGCCTTTCTATTTTATAAGTTTATCTTTCTCACCTTATGTTATTGAAAGGCCCCTTCTGTGTTACTAATTTGTGAATGTGTGATATTACAAATTATTACAGAATCCTTAATGGATCTGAAAATTGATCCAGCTAAAATAAAATAAAGCATAAAAATTTGCCTCTTAGTAAATACATTAAAAATTATGGGGTCATTTTATATTTAAAACTTCACATCATTAAACAATGATTTGTTAATCTGCTCCAAGTTTAAATGAAATGAATCTTGAATCATATCTACCCATATATCAAAATAAGATTGGAGGATCAAAGGATAGGTTCTGGATAGGGAGAAAGAACACAATGGCAAAAACATAGAGAGACCAGAGGCTATGACCCTAAAGCCAGTTGTATGAAAGAGAGCTTCTGATATTAGAAGCCTCATCAAAAATAGTGGATATATTAATGAAGGTTTGAAATAGCAAAACATATCTTAGCAGTAGAAGCAACAGAAGACAGTACCATGATTACCTTAAAAAAAAAAAAAGAAGAAGAAAAGAAAGAAGAAGAAGAAGAAGAAGAAGAAGAAGAAGAAGAAGAAGAAGAAGAAGAAGAAGAAGACGAAGAAGAAGAAGAAGAAGGAGAAGAAAAAGAAATGGTGGATGATTCTATAGCATAGCAAGAAAGTTCTTACAGGGGACACCTGGGTGGCTCAGTGGTTGAACGTCTGCCTTTGGCTCTGGGCATGATCCCCGACCTGGAGATCGAGTCCCACATCGGGCTTCCTGCAAGGATCCTGCTTCTCCCTCTGCCTGTGTCTCTGCTTCTCTGTGTCTCTCATAAATAAATAAAAAAAATCTTTTATAATAAATAGATAAATAAATAACAACACAAAAACTTCTAAAAAAAAGTTCTTTAAGTGATTTCAACTATACTTGAGAATTCATAAGGGAGTGGTTTGGGGTAGGCAAAAGGAAAGGGGCAAGGTTCAATTTCTACAGATAACCAAGAAAAGAAAAAGAGAAATACTAATTTATGGCTATTATTGAAACATGAAGACAGCCTCACAAATATGAGGTGTCCCTGAATTATATAGGAGACCCATTTCCCATTTCAGGTGGTATGCTCAATATCTCCTTTTACATTAACTATCTGATTTTGAGATCTCCAATTTCAAAAGTTGCTATGGAAACATTCACATCTTTTTTAAAGGTGACTCTGAATCTAGGTGCCAATAGATTATATGAGTTCGGGGCACTTTACCTAGGGTGGGTTAATTAGCTCCTTCCTGTAATATTTGGATGGAGACTAAGGAACTCAAGTCACAGTATTTCCACATAGATGCACGTACATTGGAGATTAGGTGGCCACATCTTTCTCCACGTGAACTTGTGTGCAATAAGAAAGAATAAAGATAATTGTTTGCAGAAAACAGGAGTGTTGTGGTGGTTAATTTTGTATGTTAACTTGACCAGATCACAAGCTGCCCAGATATTTGGTTAAAGTTTATTTTGAGGTGTGTCTACGTGAGTGTTCCTGGATGAGATTAGCATTTCAATTAGTAGATGTGGTAAATGTGGGTGAGCATTAATCAATCAGTTGAGGGAATGAATAGAACAGAGGCAGAAAGGAGAATTTGTTCTCTTTGACCGCTTGAGCTGAGAAATTGATCTCCTGTCCCCACCAATGACTAGCATTTGCACTAACAGCTCTCCTAGTTCTTGGACCTTTGGTCTTGGACTGAAACTATACCTCTAATGTTCCTGGGTCCTTAGCTTACAAAGGATAGATCACGAGACTTCTCAGCCTTCATAATCCCATGAGACAATTCCTTGTAAAATATATGTGTGTATATGTACATATAAAACAAAATACATAACATATATATTGTGTACACAATATATAAATTGGTCTGCTTTCCTGAAGGACCCTAAAATGAGTATTTCAAAACTAAGAGTAGAGATTCAATTTTTTTTTGAAATATGACTCTTGTTATTTGCTAAAACATTCTTGTGCAAGAAGTGAAGTTGACTATGACAATTCATATATCAGTGTCATATTTTCTTTTCTACATCTGGAATCAACTCCTTACCCCTTATATGCACACATATACACAATCTTCCAAAAACTACTTTGGGATTCTCAGGTAAGAGAGGACCTCATATTCATAGATATTTAAGAAAATCTGTGAATGACTTATATATATATATATATATATATATATATATATGAGAAGCAGATAAACATATATTTGAAAACAGGGAGAGTCACAGTATGAGTATGAGGTCAAACACACATTTGAAAATATACCCATATTTCCACTTTGAAAACAAATACAGTAAAATAGGTTAAGTATACATATCTGAAAAAAATGATTTACATGTGTATTTGGGGAAAAAAGGCAGTCATAGTATGCAAAGTTTTAACATTTAAAATATGTATCATAAGCGTATTTTAAGTATAACAGGTTGATGTCCCTCACTAGAATACAGAAAAGAGGAAACAAGAGTTTCCTCTTTTCTAGTTTGTGCTTCTATCTGTTTCTGAAACTAGAGTAGTTTTATATCCATAGATTTGGGAGACTTTTTTTTCAGCCTTTTTACCTAGAGTTTATTTTAATGACTACAGATAAAAAAAAAAACTTTATTTTATCTGTTTATTTTTTAAAATTTTGTTTATTCATGAGAGTCACACAGAGAGAGGCAGAGACATTGGCAGCAGGAGAAGCAGGCTCCCTGTAGGGAGGCTAATGCGAGACTCAATCCCAGGACCCTGGGATCATGATTGAACCCAAGGCAGATGCTCAACCACTGAGCCACCCAGGCATCTCCCACCCCCCCACCCCCCACCAAAACCTTTAAAGTATAGAAGAAATACATGGGCCATGACCAAGAATTCAGAGGTCCATGTTGGTTAAGAAACAGAATTCTGAATAAGAGGGCAGGAAGTGAGTTTCAGGATTTGCCTGTAAGCTCCAAAAAAGTCAAGGACTTGATTTCTGCTGTGTCCAACCTAGTATGTGGGATAGAATATAAATCTCCAAGGTATTTTTGATTGAATGAGCTATATTCTACATAAATTTGAAGGATCTCTGCCCTAAGAAGCAATAAGGGATTTATTAGAATCTCAAAGTCCTAGTAAGAATTCTCTTCAAACATTGTTTAAAGTACTGGTTAAAAATTTCAGTAACCCAATTATAATATGCATGATGGAAATGATCCTTAGGACCAAAAAGTCATGGGTGGGTGAGAACACATGTACATTGGATTTTGGTTTATTCTACTAAAAAAAATAGCAGCAACCAATGTGATCAATAAGTTTGAACAAAGGGGAAACGACAATGAAAAATATTCTCATGTTTCAAGAACATTAATACAGAAGTTTAATTATACATATTCCACTGGTAATTAATTTGTTGTTGTTCTATGTTATAAATCACCAAAATAAAGGAGAAGCCCTAAAGACATGTTGAAGCAACTACAAATTTATTACACTTCAGACAACTTACAGGGAAATGTGAATGTGAGATTCGTCACCAATGTATCTTTAAAAAATAATTCCATTTTCATTCACTCACCCATGTACACACTCACCAAATATTTACTGCATAGCTACTGTACACCAAGTGCCATACTACTTTATATAAGTTAAAACAGAGCTAGGAGTTTGTGTAAGGAAACTCAGAGTGTATCTCTAGGGCTCCTTCTCTCTGTGACATCCTGTGACTGCTTGAGGTTCTGTGTCCATTGCATTTGTGTGAAAAGACCTCTGTAAGACTTGTTCTGTCTTAATTTAATTATATGCTACAAATAGGACACAAGTATGGATTTTGTGGGTTGTGGGTATAGATACATTTGGAAGGTATTCCAAAATTCTGAAATGACTCCACAGAACTCCCAGCAGATGTATCAGTTCTGCTATGGTATAATGTTAAACTTGCTCAAAGGGTGAACATTGTATAGATTTTTTATTACCAATAGTTTTTAACTCTGAGCTATAGTGGCTCTGTGGGCTCTGTGTTGCTCTTTGGATTCTTATTTCTATTTTTAATAAGTATACATTAAAATATCTATGTGTTTTTTAAAAAGTGTCAAAATCTCTGTCTGGAACTGATAATGTTAATGATGATAGTTTACCCCCAGTGAGTGCACACCAAATTCCAGATTCTGTCCTAAATGCTGTCAATATGCGTTTTATAGAAAGGGACAGGTGTTACTGACAGGTAAAGAAATAAGGCATTTATGACAAGCTCGCAACTAATATACTCAACAGCGAAAAGCAAAAGGTTTTTCATCTAAGATCAAGAACAAGATAAAGATGCCCACTTTCATTACTTTCCAATACAAAGTATTAGAAATTCTATCTAGACTCATTAGAAAAATAAATAAAAGACATTCAAGTTGAAAAAGAAGAAGTAAAATTGTCACTATTTGTAGATATAGAAAATCCTGAAGATTTCATCAAAAAACTTTTAGAACTAGTAAATGAATTCAGTAAGTTGCAGGATACAAAATCAATAACAAACATCTGTTGCATTTTTATGCACTAATAATGATCTATCAGAAAGAGAAATTAAGAAAATAATCTCATTTACAATTCTATCAAAATGAATAAAATATCTGTGAGTAAATTTAACCAAGAAAGTGAAAGAACTGTGAACTGAAAATTATATGACATTAATGAAAGAAATTGAAGAAGACACAACTAAATGAAAAGGTATTCCATGCCTATGGATCAGAAGAATATTTTTAATATGTACATACTACCCAAAGCAATATACAGATTAATGCAATCTCTATCAAACTTCCAATAGCATTTTTCACAGAAATCAAACAAACAATCTTAAAATTCGTACAGAGCTACAAAAGACTCCAGATAGTCAAAGCAATCTTGAGAAAGAAAAACAAAGCTGGAGGTATCACATGCTCTGATTTCAAACTATATTATAAAACTATAATAATCAAACCGGTATAACCTTGGCATTAAAAACAGATAGTTCAATGGGACATAATAGAAAGCCAGAAATAAACCATTAATTTACAACAAAGGAGCCAAGAATATGTAATGGAAAAGGATGTTTTCTTCAATAAATGATGTTGGGAAAATTGGACAGCCACATGCAAAAGAATAAACTAGACATGCTATCTTATACCATACACAAAACTTAGTTCAAAATAGATTAAAGACTTCAATGTAAGACATGAAAATAAAAAAGTCTTAGAAAAAAATTACAGTTGGTAGGCTCCTTGTCATCAGTCTTGGCAATTAGTTTTTTATCTGAATCCAAAAGCAAATGCAACAAAAGCAAAAATAAACAAGTGGGACTATGTCAAATTTAATAGCTTCTCACAGCAAAGGAAACCATCAACAAAATGAAAAAAAAAAAAACAACTTACTGAATGGGAGAATATACTTGCAAATCATATATCTGATAAAAGGTTAATTTCCGAAATGTATAAAGAACTTATAAAATTCAACAGCAAAAAAAATCAAACAATCCGATTAAAAAATGGACAGAGGATCTGAACAGCGCTTTTCCAGAGAAAACACACACATGGCCAGCAGGTGCATGAAAAGATGCTCAATATCACTAGTCATCATTTTCATTTGAAAATGAATATCAAAATCACAGTGAGATATCACCCCACAGCTGTTAGAATAGCTACTATAAAAAAAAAAAGAATTAACAAATATTGGCAAAGATGTGGAGAAAAGAGAACCCTTATGCACTGTTGGTGGGAATGTAAACTGGTGCAGCTACTATGAATAACAGTATGAGGCTTCCTCAAAAAATTAAAACTAGAACTACCTCATGCTCCAGTAATTCCATTTCTGGGTACTTATCTAAAGAAAACAAAAACACTAACTTGAAAAGATATATCACTCTCAAATTCATTACAGCATTTGTTTTCAATAGTAAGATATGGAAACAGCCTAGTGTTTATCATTGAATGAATGGTTGTCTATCTATCTATCTATCTATCTATCTATCTATCTATCTATCTATCATCTATTTATCTATGTTTCCATCTGTACATACATACACACATATCACACATACACACACAACACATACACACACAACAATGGAATGTTATTCAGCCATAAAAAAGAATGAAACCTTGCCATTGGTGACAATATGGTTGGGCTATGAGGACATTATGCTAAGTGAAATAAGTCAGACAGGGAAAGACAAGTACTGTATGATCTCACTTATATGTAGAATTAAAAACAACAACAACAAAGACGCTAACTCATTGATACAAATAACAGGTTGGTGGTTTTCACAGGTACAAGGTAAATGGTGGAAGAAATGGGTGAAAGGCATCCAAGGATACAAACTTCCAGTTATAAAATAGTCAAGTCGTGGGGATATAATGTACAGCATGGTGACTATAGTTAATAATATTGTATTGCATATTTGAAATTGGCTAAGAGAATAAATCTTAAAAGTGTATCACGCAAGAAATTATGTTTGGTAATAGATGTTAACTCGATTTACTGTGGTGATCATTTCACAAAATATACAAATATGGCATCATTATGTTGTACACCTGCAACTGATATAATGTTTTAAGTCAATTATACCTTAATGTTTTAAAAAAGCTATTAAAAAAGGAAACTTTTAGGTGTCATAGCTTAGAAATTTTAGCAGAATCCAGGTCATAAAGCTTTATGGCCCTGCTGCACATACGTCTCAGTTGGAGATTTAGTATTTGAGGTACTGATAGTTAATATTTGCCTAAGAAACCTAGGAATACATAATACTACCAGGACAATTTTTCCCCTCCCTACCAAGGTCTCCAGGGACACGTTGATTATACCCTTGAATGACAAGTGAGGAATAGCAGCATTGCTAGGCTAATAATAACGAAGCTAATTCTCAATAACCCACTATAGAATTCATAATAAACTGGGCTAAAGCAAAGTTTTATGCCTGAACTCTAAGCAACAGTAATAATAATCATAACCAGCATTGATGCTTATTATCTTCCAAGCACTGTGCTTAGCACTGTCTTTAATGTAGTCAAATCTTCCTGATAACCTCATTGTTATCCCCATTTTATAGGTAAGGAAACAGAGGCACAGAGGGTTATATATCCTGTTTCTTCTCATAGTCTAGTAGTAGTGGAGGGACCCTCTGGCACATCACTGAAAGCTTGCTTCCAGGCAGTTCGAATTTACCTGGATGCAGGCTTCCTTGTGAAAAGAGAGAATACAGGACAGCGTGGCCTTGTCTACGAGCTCACCTTTGGCCGATCTGTCACTTGGAGTCGACATAATCATTATCCTTGATGAGCAGGGAGTGCTGTTTGAGGAAGAGGGTAGGGACAACTGAAAGAGATCTCCTCCCCCTACAGCATCTATCAGGAAAACCAAATGTCACCTGAATTTATTTCACCTCTGATTTTTATGAAGTCCTTTAAAATGAGAATCCTCTTGTTTTATATCTCTTATTGTATTTAATGGTTCTTTTAGTTACATAAACAGTACTTTTCTTTTTTAATTTGGTGATTCATCACTTACATACAACACCCAGTGCACATCATCACAAGTGCCCTCCTTAATACCCATCACCCATTTAGCCCATCCCCCGCCCACTTCCCTCCATCAACCTCAGTTTGTTCTCTACTGTTAAGAGTCTCTTATGGTGTTGCATAACCAGTATTGCAAGCTCCATGCCCTAGAATTTGAACCATTATTTTTGTAGTTTAAATAATGTTTCTCAGGACTAAATTATAATAATGGTGACAAATCTGCTTACTACAGGGCATTAAAAATGAATTATAACAATTTTGTTCTGGAAACTAATCCAAGTTAAATATCTTTTAAAGATTGTCCCATGATATTTTCCCTCTTTTTAATGTCTACTTAATTTTGTTTATTATTCCCTGTTTATTACAAAGAATAAGACTTGATTTAAGTTGAGTCTCACTTAGATTGAATACTATTTACACAAAACTTTTCTCATGATCAGAGCAATAATTTTAAATACTTGTGTCCAAGGTGGGGACAAATTTTTTTAAAAATATGGATTTTGGGGACACCTGGGTGGCTCAGCAGTTAAGCATCTGCCTTTGGCCCAGGGCGTGATCCCAGAGTCCTGGGATCGAGTCCCAGATCGGGCTCCCTGCATGGAGCCTGCTTCTCCCTCTGCCTATGTCTCTGCCTCTCTCTGTGTCTCCCATGAATAAATAAATAAAATCTTTTTAAAAAATATGGATTTAGATATTTAAAACACTCTTTGCATGACATTAATTCCTACCCAAGTGTATAGACAAGAAGGTTGAAGTTCTGTCTGCTATTAATTAGATGCACAATATTAAAACATTGTAAACATAACCAAGTCTCAAAAATTTCTCATTGCTTATGAATTATCAACCTCATGGGCATCAAATTGAAGCAAAGAGTTATTTAAAGAGTTGTCTAGATGGCTCATGTGCCTGTGTAATAACTTCAAATATGGGTTGAGAAATTATTGTGCACTTTTGCTAACTACTAACACTACAAATGTTATTTTTAAAATACCCTGGGTAATAGGGACATCATAGATTTGGAAGAAAATGTTTTAGTTTGATCTGCCTTTAGCGAGTTTACCTGCACACTGCAAGTTCAAATTGTCTTGTACATTGAATTGGATAAAAATGGAAGAGTTGTTGGCCCATGCTGCCTTCTATTTCACAATCTCCAATTGCTAATCACTATTCTCATGAGATAATTGCCAGAAGTCTTCTTTTTCCTTTTCCTTTTTTTCATTTTTGAAGACAGTTTTAAAAAATAATAATATACATAGAGAAATAAGAGCATATCTTTAGTATCCGACTTGATGCATTTTTAAAAAATTTTTATATGTCAGAGAGAGAGAGAGAGACAGAGACAGAGCACAAGTAGGTGGAGCAGCAGGCAGAGGGAGAGGGAGAAGCAAGCTTCCATGGAGCCTGACATGGAACTCCATCCCAGGACCCTGGGATCATGACCTGAGCCAAAGGCAGATGCTTAACCGACTGAGCCACCCAGCGGCCCCTTGATTTTAATGAAGCAAACACACTCCTGTAAACAGCAATAGACCACAAAGAAAAAACATGACCAGCAGCATAGTGCTTGCCTTGTGCCCTATTTTGATGATTGTAACTAGACTAATTATCCTGACTCACTCAACTTCTAAAAATATAACTTGATTTAATTATTTACATAAATGAAATCATCATGTCTAATTGGAATTACATTGACTCTATAGGTCAACTCAGAGGATATTGGTATCATAACACTATTGAATCTTTCTTTTTCTGTAAGATTTTATTTATTTATTCATGAGAGACAGAGAGAGAGAGAGAGAGAGAGAGAGAGTGAGTCAGGGACACAGGCAGAGGGAAAAGCAAGCTCCATGCAGGGAGCCCGATGTGGGACTCGATCCCAGGTCCCCAGAATCACATCCTGAGCCAAAGGCAGATGCTCAAACGCTGAGCCACCCGGTGTCCCATTACTATTGAGTCTTTCAACTCACAAATATATCTATCTCTCAGGTAATCTTCATTCGTTTTTTTTCAGTAATATTTTGTAGTTTTCATGTATTAGTCTTTCAATTTTTTTTTTAGTGTTATACCATGTGATGTGCATCATTTTTGGCGGTATTGTAAATGAGATTTAAAATTTTCAATTCCAATTGCTCCTTGCTAATATTTAAAAATGCAACTGAGCTTTCAAATTGACATTGCATCCTACAACTTTGCTAAAGTCACTTATTAGTTCTAGTAATTGTAGACTCCCTGGGATCATTTACTAATGAGATTACATTGTCCTCCATTAAAAGCAGTTTTACTTCTATTCAGTCTATATGACTTTTATTTCTTTTTCTTGCATTATAGCACTTTCTAAGACTTGTAATAAAATGTTGAGACCAGATGTTCTTAGCTTGTTTCTGATCTTAAAGGAAAATAATTCAGCCATTTCTTATCAAGTATGAACTATAGGTTGCATATCAAGTTGAGAAATTTTTCTCCAATTTATAGATTGCTGATAGTTTTTTTTTTTTTTTTTTTTTTCTGGTCATGCATGGCTGCTTAGTTTTTTTTCTGAATCTTTTTATATTATCATGTTTTCCTTATTTATGTGTTAACACAGTAATTTACATTGATGAATTTTGAATCTGCACTTCATTCTTAGGATAAATTCCACTTGATGAACTGTGTTAGTATTTTTTAACTTAATTTTTAAGATTTTATTTGTCTATTAGAGAGAGAGAGAGAACACATTCACGAGTGAGGGGAGGAGCAGAGGGAGAGGGAGAAGCAGACTCCCCACACAGGACATGATTCCTGGACCCCCAGATCCTGACCTGAGCCAAAGTCACGTGTTTAACTGACTGAGCCACCCAGGTGGCCCTTGTGTTATTATTTTGGCAAGGACTTTTTTTTCCATGTTTACAAAGGATATTGGTTTCTAGTTTTCTTTTCCTGTAATATCTTTGGTTTAATTTTAAGATAAAAACGAGCCTCATAAAATGAGTGGGCAAGTATTATCTATACCTCTATTTTCCGGAATAGTCTTTGTAGAATGTTTTTTCTTAAATATTTGGTAGAATTCACAGTGAAGTCATCTGGAACTAGGGTTTACTTTGTGGGAAAGTTTTTTAAGTTAAAAATTCAATTAATCTATTCAATTGCTTTAACTGATACTGAACTATTCAGTTTATCTACTTCTTTTTCATTGAACTTTTGACAGATTTTTAATTCCCAGGCATTTTTTCCATTTAATCTAAATCAAATTTACGAACCTAAGTTGTTGATAGTATCCCTTCTTATCATTTTTACTGTCTGTAGAAACTATGGTGAAATTCTCTTTATCCTTTCCAATATTGGTGTAGGTATTTTTTTCTTCCTTGATCATTTGTCTCATTTCATAAGGATTGCTTTTCCCCTTCAGCTGTGAGACCACAGAGGGGATATTTCTCAGATCATCAGGATGATAATCCAGTGAGGTTCCTGGATATGAGGCCCACACAATTGTGGGGACCTATGAGATTGCTGCTTGAGGAGTTTCCTGCTTTCCCAACAGTGTGCACTCAGCCACCAGCTTTTTGTCAAAATTGCTATTTATGTGTCTCAAAGTCCTGTGCTCTAGAAAAGCAAGTCTTGGTTGTGACATTATGGATTCACCTTTATCTCTAGATGTTGGAGTGGCAGTTTGCCTTATGGTTTCCATAATCTGGGGAGTCTGAGAAAAGTTACTGAATTTCTGGTTCAGTCCAGCATTTTTTGTTTGTTCGTTTGTTTTTTTCAAGAAGATGGAGGTGATTATTTCAGGTTCTTTACACATCAGAGCTGAAGCTGGATGGATGTCAATTTAGTAATTTTTGTTTCCTTTTTATAAGTACCTTTTAGATGCACCAATTAAAAACTTTTCTTTACCAATTACAAGGTCTGTCTTTAATTTATCTCAATTATAACTGTCACTTGCAACAGTATACATTCCACTGCCCATTCAATCCTCTGTGTTTTTTCCTCTGTACATTTTATTTTTACTTGCCTATAAATTTCACATGTTTATGAAATACATTGTTATATTTTTCTTCATAAGGCCATCTTTTTAAAATGTTAAAGAAAATATTTTATATTTTCCCACATTTGATTTTTAAATTTCCTTTAGATCTAAATTTCCATCTATCATATTCCTTTTGTCTGAAAAACATTTGAATAATTCTTGTTCCTATCTGATGCCAGCTAGCTAACTGTTGTATTTCTGAAAAAAACTTTTCTTTTACTTTAAAGATTGTGTTTATTTATTCATGAGAGACACAGAGAGAGGCAGAAAGACATAGGCAGAGAGAGAAGCAGGCTCCATGTGGGGAGCCAGATGCAGGACTTGATCCCAGACCCAGGGATCACCCCCTGAGCTGAAGGCAGATGCTTCAGCACTGGGTCACCCAGGCATCCCAAAAAATCTTTATTTTGTCTTCATTTCTGAAAGGTTTATTTTCTCAGTATACAACTGTAGTTTGTCAGTTTTATAGTTCATTATTTAAAGATGTCGCTTTATTTTTTTCTTTTACTACATTCAAGATGTCACCTACATTTTGAGGAGATGTCTGATGATATTTACTTATTTATAAACATTCTTTTCTCTCAAGATTTTCTATTTCCATTGGGTTTTAGAATATTTGTGTTTTTCTTTGTATTCGTATTGCTTGAGTTCCTTGAGATTCTTGTATCTTTGTTTTTTGTTTTTAAATTAATTTTGGAAAATTCTCAGACATTATCTATTAAAATATTTCTTTTGATCTTTTACTTATTTCTTCTATCATGAGTCTGGCTACAAATATAGTTTAGAGTGTTTTATATTTATCCTGTGGATATAGAAAGCACGTATCTGTTTTTTATTCTTGATTCTCTGTTTCAGTACTGTTTCCTTTACAATAGCTAGTCTGCTTTTAAAAGTCCATTGCAGTGGTTTTTCATCTCTGATATAATGTTTTGCTTTGTTTTAGCATTTCTATTTCTTTTTTCAAGCTTTCATTTCATTTCTTTTCTGAATTTCATCACATCACAACAAACTCATACTTGGTCACTTTTCCCTTTAAAATCTTCAGCACATTTGGGGTTCATGGGTGGCTCAGTCAGTTAAGCTTTGGACTCTTGATTTCTGCTCAGGTCATGATCTGAGTCCTGGGATCGATCCCCATGTCGGGCTCTGTGCTTGGTGCAGCAGAGTTCGTTTGTCCCTCTCCCTCTGCTTCTCCTCCCACTCATGTTCTCTTTCTCTCTCTCTCTAAAATAAATTTTAAAAAGAAACCTTTAACACATTTATCATTTAAAAGTATTTCTCTGATAGTTCCAATTTCTGACCCATGTCTGTTTCTCTTTCTGTTAACTGTTTCTTCTCTTGACAATAGATCGTTTTTGTTATGTTATTTTGTATGTCTCATAATACAGTTGACCTTGAACCACAGAGGTTTGAACTGCATGGATCCACTTATATGCAGACTTTTTTTTCAATCAATACAGTACTGGAGATATATTTTTCCTCCTTATGATTTTCATAACATTTTCCTTTCTCTAGCCTATTGTATTGTAAGAATACTATACATAATATTTATAGCATACAAAATATGTGTTAACCAACTTTTTATATTATCAGTAGGGTTTCTGATCAACAGTAGGCCATTCATTGTTCAGTCTGCGAGAGTAAAAAGTTATATGCAGATTTTCAACTGCAAAGGATTCTGCACTCCTAACCCAAGGGTCAAGGGTACATTCTTTGGTTGAGTGGTACATGTTGGGTGTAACAGAACATTAGAGGCAGAAGTAAATAGTATTTCTATCCAGAAATGGGTGTACCTTTTCTTCTGTCAGACCATTTAGCAGGGGTCCAAGTTAATTTAATCAATAGCTGAGCTGGGTTTGAGTTTTATTGGAGCTATAATTACTGGTGGTACGTTTCAATGGTGGACTTGTGCAACCTTGTGCTTCTATGGGCAGAAATGTTTTTCTTTTCTGAGTTGATGCCTCATGCTCTATCCTCAGCTATTGGCAGACCCTGCACACAGGTACCACTGAGACATTCTCTCCTTCCTCTTCCCCATTTCCGGTGATCTACTGATGTTGCTTACTACTCTGTGTCAGGTTCATAGTCAGGTGGGAGTCAGGCCTCTCTTGCTTCAGTTTCCAGTCTCAGTAGTCTTTTCTCAGCATTCTTGTCTTGTCTCCTTCGCTCCTCCCAGTGGCAGCTAGGCTCTGCTCTATACCTGGCAAAAACTTGTGTCCTATAGTGTCCCCCACCACTTCCTCCTTGGCACTTCGTATTGATGGAGGGCCTGTCTCACATGGATTTTCTACCTTTCTTCCAGTGGCAGATGGCTTTTTTTCCTATTTCTTTGCAGCAGCAGCCAACTTTTGTATACAAGCAAGGAGTTGAAAGGCTTTCTCCCTGTCCTCCAGCAGTAGGTGATTGTATTTTTTTTTAAGGTTTTATCTATTTATTTGAGAGAGCGAGCGAGCACACGCACAAATGTGTAAAATGGGGCAGAGGGGCAGAGGGAGAGGCAGAGAATCCCAAGCAGACTCCATGCTCAGTGGAAGCCCGACACAGAGTTCTATCCCATTACCCTAAGATTATGACCTGAGCTGAAACCAAGACTTGGATGCTTAACCAACTGAACCTCCCAGTCATCCCTAGATGACTTGTATTTCTACTATTTATAATTTTTGCTTGATATAAAAAAAAAAAAAAACATTCTGTGCACCACTGAGGGGAGCTTTCTCCTATCTTTGCCCTCCTCAGTCTTTCTGGTAATCACCAGTGGAAACCAATGGAGAAAAGCTGGTCATTTGTTATTGATTGACTTTTTTGTATCTGGGACTCCAGGGATTCTAAACTGATATTTTGCTCTGTAGCAGTCTTAAACAATTCATTGAAATATCAGTTCTTTTCTTTTTATCCGTTTTTTAAAATTACCTTTAATTCCTCCATTGCTCTACTGAAGGGTAAAACAGTTCATATAGCCTTCTCTACTCAGTGGTTTTGTCACACTTAAAAATTCAGTTTATCTGGTTTACCTTGTGACCTTAGCTCCTTACAGACTCCGAGTTATGATTTTGTAGAATCTTTATCATCATTAAAGTGGGAGAAACAGTCACTTGTGATTTTTTACATTCTAAATAATTTATAACTATAGAATAGATATCTTGGAATTCTAGCAAATATCTAACTTTAATACAAAGAACAATAGATAACTTTTTAGAAATGTAACCTATGCTTTTACTACCTTTTCTATAATTATAATAATTTTGAATAAAAATATTAATTGAATTTAGCTTTCAGGAAATAATTATTGCTATTTCATATTTAATACACAATCTTACTAAGACTAAGGAAGATTTCTAAAAATGTAATTAGAAACAAACTTTTAAAAATCATAATAATTGATGGTTTAATGACTAGAATTAATTTTGAAAACATGCAAATCCTCTTTGTGTGTATTTACCTGAGCTTAAAAGGAAGATTCATGATGGGAAATAATTTTTCTATAATAACTTCTGTTTTTCTTAGTAAGACATTGTTATTTGTGATGCTCATGTAATTATATGCCAGTGTAACTCAAGTATGTAATGACATTTCTCATTGAAAGCATTTAAATAACTCAGGAAATTGCTTTACTGTTCTGTTTCCTGACTTAAAACCCACTTTTGCCATGTTCATTTTATTATACAATCTGTTTCAACTCATCCAGGCAAAATATATTCCACAAAGTATAATGTGCACTGAATGTTTTACTGGTTGATAGCCATATAATTGTATCCATTCTTGCGTTTATATTTGTACATAGACATTTAGCATACTATATATAAACATTCATGTTTATAAATGTGCATGCAAATAATGTCTGAATAAGGATTTACCCGTATTTATTTTCCCTTCCTTACTGATTTCAGTTGATTTTAAAATCAGATATTCATGAGTTATAATTTACTTTATAGATTATAAAAGATTCATTAAGTAAGGAAAAATGGAAGATTAAAAACTCAATAAAATTGTAATATGCAATTAATTTCATTAGGAAGTATAAAAAAAAGACCTTCACCTCCATAAATGTATTAATGCTATTTTTCAGTCTATAACACATGAGCATATTGTCGACCAATTACAATGAATTAATGCATTTCCAGGTGATCACATAAATTCATATTTTATGGGAGTGGAGAAGCTATTTTCACTCAAGTGGCAAAAGTATTTTCAGTCAGGTGGCACTACTATTATATAAAAACACCCTTAAGCAAATGTTCACTTAATCCCTTTCTTATTCTCAGCAACTGTTATTGGCAGGGATGTAGGCTCCATTACATGGGAAGGGCCTTGCTTTATTGTGAAATTAATGTTTTTGAGTGGTATTTCTCATCCTTTCTGTCCACAGAAATGGAGAGACCACACTCCTTTGCTGTTCATCTTTTCCTTTGCATGGGTCTGTGGAAAAATTTTGAAAAATTTACTTATTTAGTCCATGGACACAGGCTCAAAGAAAAGCAGAAAGTAAAGGAAAATAAAAAAAGAAAAGACTAAAATAAACATAAAAACATGTTATAAGGATAAGCATTGCCCAAAATGCCTACCCCATTTTTTTTTTTTTGGAGCGAAATTTTTTACATATGCGCCATGGGAGTAAATGTTGGCCCTAATTATATTTTGATTATGCACCATTTGAGTTAAAAGCTATGTTTTAAAGTAGCAGTGATTCTTTTATCATACCTTACAGTGATCTAGTGATTAAGGTTTTAAGAAACAATTTTCTATTCTGTGTCCTTGACATACTTATGTCAGTGAACATCTTTTTTGTAGTTCTGAAGTAGTGACGATTTTTCTTCCATTTGCTGCTTTCCCTTCCCACTTTCAAGAAGCTAAGGTCACGATCAAATGCTAGCCCTTATGTAAACACTAACTTGCATACCTCTTCTTCTCTTCTTGTTCCTTTTTCACTGTCTACCCTTCATGTGAATTTATGTATTCCAAGGGATCAAGCAGAGTGGAGATGACATTGGACTGTGTCATCAGTTGATGTATATGAGATTAAAAAATTATTTGGCTTCTCTAGGTGTCATTTTCTTTATTTATAAGACTGCATCTCTAAAGACCATTCCAGTGGTTATGGAAATGGGGTGCTAGCTGATATCAAATAAGCATGTAAATTTAGCCAACATCTTTTCTTTCAAAACTAAGTATCTGTCCACATCCACTGCTTTCTATGGCTTCCATGGAGCATCTCAGGGAGAAAAATAAATAAATCTTGGGTCTTCAACCCAAGATCAGATACATAAAATTTGTACAAGAGAGACTAGCTGCCAATACAAGCTAAAGTTCTGCAAGGCATACAGGGTCTCCAAGCAAAAATGCATTGCACAGGAAAAAGGAAAAGCCAGGCAAAAGAGAGTTCAAATAGTTCTGAGATCAGCAGGACAGCTAATTCTAGAATTTCCCCAATTCCAAGTTAATTTAGGTACACACAATTACCTTGAGGATAGAAATGGCTCTGTGTGTGATGAGAGAAAAATCAGACTTAAGCAAGCCCATTCTGAATGTGGATACACAGAAGACTGGCACATTCTCTCTTTGCAGCAAGCTGAGAACCTACCAGAATTCTTTGCGTCTTGAGTGGCCCAATGGAATTGAAGGAATACTTCTAATACAGGGCTAGATGGCATGGTGGGGGCGAGGCAGGGAAGGCCAGCTGGGTGCAGAACAGACTTCCAAGAATGCTGTTCAGGGCACGGAGTGGCTTCTACTGTCTTCTGACAGTAGTGCTTGCTTGAACTCCTGTGAGTGCCAAGACGGCACCCCCTTGTGGTCTGTTGGTGAAGGACATATTGAGGTTTGTGGCCAGGGGAGCTTCAGGCCCTCATCATTTGGCCACTAGCCAATTTGTGACCTATTTTTGTATCCACAGGCTAGTGAACATTGAAGTTACATTTTGTTTGCAATCTTATCTTCATTGTACATTTCCAAGGCAGAAACCTTCTAGGCATTATCTTTTTATTAGCATTTTAAATAGTAAACTCTTTTGCACAAATATGTGTTAGGGAAGATTCTCTTAAATTTCCCACTTTACTCCCAGCTAACAATTGGCATTTTAATAAGAAACTTTTAGTGATATTGCACTAATTGTTTTTAGGAACTGTAAAGTAAGAAATAGTATAGTTGTGTTAAATTGATTAAATAAGGAGGCAATTAGACTGCAGTAGCTCTGATGCTGTGGCAGGGTAAGTAAGCAAAGCAAAATCTAAGCCGGTAAATGCCGCAAGCTTATGAAATCAAAACCTAGAGGCCACCAATCACAAAGAGCTAACTAGGCTTTAAATCATAGCCACTCAAATTATTCCCCTCTGTGCTTCTACACCTTCTCTCCTGTTGGTGAACTCCTAACCACTTCTGGTTTGGTACTGCCCAACTGGAATAGATATTTGCTCAAAAAAGCTCTTCAAATTTTTGCATGTCTCATGTTTATCTTTTAACAGTTAGTACTAAGGTGAGGGTGGGGTCACATGGAGGACTCATGCTATGAAAGCAAACTCCTATAAATTTTTGAGAAAATTTCTATGCACTTCTGAGTAAACTACTATAAATTTTGCTGAATGTTAGTAAAAAAAAACACTAAATTAATATAATTTACACTTGAATAAAGAAAAAAAGGAAGATAATATTTTACTCGTTTTTTTTTTAAGTATAAGTTAAAAATAGGCGATTTACTGTTAGAAAACTCTTATCCACCAATTAGTCTTCTATTGATAGATACCAGATCAGAGTGTTCCAAAGACTATTATTATCAGATGGGGGATTCAGGGGCAGATTGAGGAGTTTGCCTTTACTACACTCAGTGATGCAGAGTTAGAAAGAAAAAGGAATGAGAGGAGGAGTTTAGTTGGCCCTGCCTTTCAAAATACAAATAAAGAAGATAAGAAGGAAGACAAATATCCCTCTAGAAGCCCCTTGAGTAAACGCAGAGACAGAAGCTGGGGTTTGTCATAAACTGTTTTAAATTGTTGTTAAAGAAAATTAGTGGTTCTCATGCCACTCACCCTGATATCGTAAAGACTCAGCAGATATGGGGATCCCTGGGTGGCGCAGCGGTTTAGCGCCTGCCTTTGGCCCAGGGCGCGATCCTGGAGACCCGGGATCGAATCCCACGTCGGGCTCCCGGTGCATGGAGCCTGCTTCTCCCTCTGCCTGTGTCTCTGACTCTCTCTCTCTCTCTCTGTGTGACTATCATAAAAAATAAAAAAATAAAAAAAAATTTTTTTAAAAAAAAAGACTCAGCAGATATGGAATAAAAGTGTTTGGAATATGAAAGAAGAATGGGTTGAAGAGAAGTTAACAATGAGCCACAAGTGGGATAATCTTGTCTTCTCCTAATGATAGCAGTGTCCCTTCAGTGGCCGATGTCCATTTAACTCATCAAGTTACCTCATGGCCCACTATGTAATGAAAATAACCCCATGTTTTCCCTCCAAGTTTTTATGACATTTTTCTTCTTCATATTCTTTCCATTTCACTTTAATATCCAAGAAACACCTAATGCCCAGAAAACTGAGCTGTAGTGCCCCTGATTTGCTTTTCTTGTTGTCCACGTGGAGGTAGCCGCACCTAACCTGAATTTTTTTTAGTCACTTGCTCATTTAGTAAAAGCTGTGAAATTTTCATATTATTTTAATGAAGTTCTTTCAGCTTCTGTTTGTTTTATATTTTGCTATCATATTTTCAGTCATCTATACACATTGGTTTATTTAATTAATTTCTAAGTAAATACATTTCTGTACTATTTCACTTATACAGGTTGGTACAACACAGACTATATACTCAACAGAGCCAGCAGAAAAGATGTTGCCTGTGGACATCTAAGCATAAAAGTATTAGATATTCTTCATTCAAAGAATCAAAACAAAAAGCTTACCTTTCAGAAAGTAGTTTCTTAAAATACTTAATTTTTAAAAAATAATATAAAGTTTAATTAAGGAGGTTAGATACTGCATGCATACACCAATGGTGCCAAATATTGATGACAAAGAAAGATAATGTGTGAGGCTTATGTATATCTATGTTATGAGACATAGATGTATGAATAGCCTAGGATCACTTTGCTTTATGAAGCCCAAGCTACATGGAGAATCCCTGGAGAAAGAGAGAGAGAGAGGGAGAAAAAGAAAGAGAGTTCATGTAACTTACTTAGTTTTGCCAGTACCGTAGCATTGGACAACAAAAGCACTTGGCTAAGGTCATATGGCTAAAAGTGGTAATGCTGAGGCTCAACCCCAACCATCAGTTTCCAGAGATTCAATGCTTAATCTCTGTACGGCATAAGGAAGTTTCTCAATTATAAAATAGGGATGATAATTGCATGTATCTGAATAAGCTCTTATAAGGATTTAATAATTTATATTTCAAGCAATTAGAATATAGATGGTACATAACAATTACTATATAGGTTACTTCTGTTTTTGTTTTCATCATTATTATTATTAACCAATATAACCAAATATTTTATGGGAGCACATTTTAAGAAGTGATTTTGATTCTGATCTAGGTATTTTAAAGTTATGTTATGAAGAGATCATGTTGAAGTTTTGTAAATAAAACCATTAAATTAATGAACCAAAGTAATCTATTACCATAGTTAGAAAGTATTAACTAATCATAAGCAACAAACCTTGTCATGAAAGGATGTAGCCTATTATACCAAATACTATTTTGAGATCAAAGAATAAACCACTAAAAATGAACATAAAGGGTTCTAGCATAGGCTGGCTATATAAAATGACATAATTCTAGAAATTTATTTTCTTCTAAATGTCATTAAATTGAGTCTGCTTATTAAATTAATCTTAAATTTGTTTTTTTTTTTTTAATTTTATTTATTTATGATAGTCACACAGAGAGAGAGAGAGAGGCAGAGACACAGGCAGAGGGAGAAGCAGGCTCCATGCACTGGGAGCCTGATGTGGGATTCGATCCCGGGTCTCCAGGATCGCGCCCTGGGCCAAAGGCAGGCGCCAAACCACTGCGCCACCCAGGGATCCCTTAAATTTGTTTTAAGGTAATAACACGCTTTTACATCATAAATTCATAACAGCTTTCCTGGATGAATATGTGCCTACATTTTTTTCTACATATTCACTTTTGTTCTAGAACTTTCAGAGTCATTTAAGAAATAATTTAAAAAAATTTCTAGAAATAATCTTTTCTTTTAAAGATGTGTCAACCTTTTTCCAGTTGTTAATAATGCATTGAAAATTCCCCTTTTTGTTTAACCACTTTACTCCAAAAAATAAAAATAATTTTAAAAATTCATATATATAATATAATAATATAATATAATATGATATAATAAGGTAAAAACAAGTAGAAGGTATCTGGGTAAAAGGGAACTAAGAAAGTGGATGAGGGAAGAAGTAAGTAAAACAGGTTTAAATGCCAAAAACCACACAGTGGCTGAGTCATTAAGCATCTAATTCTTATTTCAGCTCAGGTCATGAGCTCAAGCTTGTGAGATTGAGCCCACATCCAGCTCTGTGCCGGGCATGGAACCTGCTTGAATTTCTCTCTCCCTTTCCCTCTGCCTCTACTCCATCTCCCTCTCTAAAAAAAAGAAAATCTATAAATGTCAAAAGTACCTATTCAGTCATTAAATATGAAGGGAGATGGATATTTTCTTTATCATGACAAAGCTCTGGGTTACATGGTGGTAGTCACAAAATGTAAGATATATATTTTAAATAAAATAATTGTCATTATAATGATAATTATGGAGAGTGGGAGATGGTTGGATGACACAAAAACTAGACTGGATAATTATTGAAGTTTGATGATAGATACATGGGAGTGCAATGCACTATCCAGTTTATCTTGCATATGTTTGAAATTCTCCATAATTAAATGTTAAACAAGAGACTAAGGCTTTAAGTCACATTTCCATTCAGTGAAAGCAGAGTCAATGCATTTATTTATAAAGTTATTAGAACAAACCAGAAGATCAGGAGAAGCACATATTTTCTTGATATTGATACCTTTAAAAAATTGTTCCTCTGGGTTCTCATAAAAAGATTATGGTGTGATGTCTTTGACAACATTTTCAGTAAATAAAATAGTTATCCTTATAGATATGTCTTATTTTATTCCCTCCAGTCAGACTGATTGCATAAATGCAATTAAGTAAAGATAAAAGAACAACTCTGTGATCTTGATGAATGTTCTCTCCAATTGTTTAGTTTGACAAATCCTCCAAATTTTGTTTAAAAAATAACTTGCAAGTTTCAGTACTTTATTAAAAATAATGCTATTTTTTGCTTTTACTTTGTCAAAGCATTGAAGACTGACTTAGACATGGAGGTTTAAAATTCTTCATGCAGTCATTGAATTTCCTCATCAGAACTAAGCCATAGAGTTTATGCCTTCTGGCAAGAATTTTGAACAAGGACATTCAAAGTAAGGATTCAAAGTAAGCTTCTATGCATCTGCTTTGCTGTGCAAATTGGCTTAAATAGAAGGCAGGCCTGACATTCTTAAGAAAATTACACTGCTTAACCAAATCACATGCCACTGTTTACCACAGGAGAGAAGTGGCTTTAAATTCTTGTGAAAAATAAATAAAATAAAGAGGAATCTATCTGACTCTAGACCAAACCATAGGATAGTGATGTCCAAAAGACAACAAATCCCAGGACATATACTAAAGTTGTTTCTACTTTCTTTAGAATTTTATAGCAATTATTTCAGTGGCATTCATTTTGTTTCACCTCCAAAACTCATGAAAACTTTGAGTTTTGATCAAGTTGTTGAGGTACAGAGTTGTGAGTGGATGGCAGCAGTGGGTCCCACCTGGCTGCAATTGCTTTACTCCATGTGAGAGATTCATGTTAGCTCTTCCAACCTACCTGTCAACTTATCCAACTGTGAAGAAATTATAATTACCTATTAGAAAGTTCTAACTCTAAATACCTTTGATAATTTCAGAGAAAGACCCTCCCTCATCACATATTTTAATTGCTTGAAATTCTTATGCTCATCAGTCTGTTGAATATGTGCTCTGTTATAAACACTATAACCTTTGATATAGTTTTTTTTTACTCTTTCTTCTGTACTTAGCAACTGATTGCATAAAAATTAGGGAAACTCATTTTTACAATCTAAAAATATAGCTTTATTCTGTTAATTCTCCTGGGCTTTTCTTTTGGAATAATTTATTAAACTTAATTCTCAGTATGGTGATCTTTTGTTCTGTTATATTTATTCATTAGTCAAGCTTTCCCCATTTCATTGTTCTTGGGTGAAATTGTATTTTGAAATAACTTTAGGCAATTGGTTATACATTCCTACATCGTTATTTCTGTATTAAAGCATTAGAAAATTAGTTTAAAAAGAGATCTTTATATCATTGATGGAAAGTGACTAAGTCCTAAAATTGAGTATCACAGTGAAGTTAATTAAATCAGAAAATGATGAGAAATTATGTATAACAGCTTTATCCTTTCCTGACCCTCAAAATAACTAAATTAAGCATAGATATCTGCTATCTTTATTAAGAGGTATTGATAGGACCTCAGTTATCAGTCTACATAAGATAACCTCCAAGGAGTGTGCAGTTGAGATAATCCAAGCTATAAGGTCTTGATTTCTACAAAATTCAGGGGCCATTGCTTTTCCTGATATATTCCCATTATTCAGACACCATATCAAGTCTTCATCAGAGTGATAAAGATTCAAAATCGATCCCTCATGACATTCCTTCATTGATACCACTTTGGTCTAAAGTGGAACACACTAAAGATCCACAAAAGAGCTAGAACAGTGGAAAAACATGCAGAACCAACAGAGGAAAAAAACAAACTGTGACTATAGACCTGACCTGTGCCAATAGCATAGTAAATATATCTATACTGGAGCTGCTCCATATTATTTGTCCATCAACAGCACTTCACTTAGTTATGTCTTAACATAACTTGCAATAGTCCCCAAATCAATTTTCTTTCCTCTAATAAACACATCGTTTTATGTCTAGCATTAAGACACACCTCCAGGGACACCTGGGTGGTTCAGCGGTTGAGCATCTGCCTTGGGCTCAGGGTGTCACCCCAGAGTCCAGAGATGGGAGTCCCACATTGGGATCCCTGCAGGGAGTCTGCTTCTCCCTCTGCCTATGTCTCTGCCTCTCTCTTTCTGCATCTCTCATGAATAAATAAATAAAATCTTAAAAAAAAGACACACCTCCAATATTATCTACCGGTCCCCAATTCTTGCTTGGAATTTCCATTATTGATATCTATTATTTATTTTGGTATATGATTGAAAGGACTTGTTCAAATTAACTATTATTATATTCTTGAGTTGCAATATATTAAACTTGAATTGCCATAGAAAGAGTTCATTGGAATATTATTCCATCTCAGTACAGCGCTGAATACAAGTAATTTATCAGGGAGATGAGACACCGTTTCAGGATTCCATGGGTGCCAAACTGGGTGGATTAGAGTCAGATCCCAGACAGCTAAGGTGATTTATGACCACCCATGTGGAAGTTGGAAAATAGGAAACATGGTTCCACAAAAAGGAAGAAAGAACATTAGAAACATATTATTATATGTTTGGTCCAGCATGATTCCTTCACAACCAAATTAAAACATCAAAATAATTTATGGTCTTCTTTTCTCTGCCTTAAAGCAGAATTATTCCTGGATTTCTCAGGAAGCCAGTCACTAGTTTTTGGATCACGTAGTCTCTTTGTTTCTTCTATCATTTCTTGCCCCCCCCCCCCTTATTTTATCATTTCTCTTTGGGTTAGCTGCTCCTCCAAAGAGTGGCAAAGAAAGGTATGTCAGAAAGTTTCCTCAGGGAGGCCTAGGAAAAGCTGAATTAGATTAATTTTAAGATTTTCTATGATAATCTCATTGAATATAAAAAAAAACATAATTATAATAAATGAATATAAGATCTGGAAGGAAATATGTTGAAGCAGCCTAACCTTCCACCTACTATTAACATTCTCTTTCCAATCTTCAAACCCTTTTTAAAAATCTCATGGGTCTAATATTTCTAAAGCAGTAAATCTATCACTATAATAATAATAATGATGATGATGACGATGATAATGATAAGAATAAAAATAATAAAATAAAGTAGCTGTTATTTGCTGAGTATTAGCTACATGCTGAGCCCTGCGTTAGGATGAACATAATTGTTATGAGCTAGATGCTATTATTATTCCTCTTCATACACCTCTATTCAATGGCGTGTTTTCTCTCTCATGCAAAATAACAATGAGATTTTATATATATTTGAAATAACAATATGCCTAGCATAACTTACATATTGGCTGTAATTAGCTATGCAAATGAACTGTGTTCCTTCTGCCAATATCATTTTATGATAATTGTTAGGAATAAGTTATATCTCCTCCAATTTTTATTTTTTTCCTATAATCATCTCTGTTTTCATCTGTCCCTTATATTGTTCTTCCCTTATGCATCTCCTTCAAGATTTCAATTATTTCCTCTACTGTGTGCTTTCCAGAACTGAACACAATAAGAATGCGATCATATAATTGTCTTTGATTTCCACTATGTGGTCTGAAAACTGGCTTTTATACAATGGCACTGTATTCCATGTTCATGTGCAGTTTGAGGTTTGAGAGAAAGTCCTAAGACCCAAAGACCCTAAGACCCATAATTTAGTTCAATTATGGGCACTTTAATAAATAACATTGTCTTATCACTTGGTCAATACCTGACAAGCTAGGGAGAATTAACATTCAACAGCTAGTATAAAATGCCAAAGAATGTATGTAATAAGATTTTATAAGATTTTATAAGAGATATGGGTGAAGAGTAAACAAGCTTGTCTGTACTGATTTTACAAGTATATGTGATTCTAAATTTATTTCAAAATTGAGAATTAAAAAGAAAGGATAATTCCCAGTGTTGGTGAGCAGTGGGTACATATTCACTTGTAAACTACCAGGGGAAGTCCAATTGGTAAATTTGAACTCAGCATCTGAAGCCTTATGAATGTACAAGCTGTGACTATAAATCTCACATATAGAAATTGACCCTAAGATAAGTATGACAAGGACATTAAATATTAATCTAAATACATGTCATTCTGGCATTGCTTTTAATATCACATAATTGCAAGTTCTCAATCTTGGGGAATTACATGAATAATTATAGCAATGGATTAATGCACTGTTTCAAATAATGTTATGAAAAGCATGTGGGAAGTATATTTAATCTAAAATTTTGTATTGATAAACCACTCCCTCTGTTTCTCCTTCCCTCACATACTTACAACACTCCTAACACCAGATGCTTGGGTTTTTTCCCCCCACATCAAGCAATTCTTAGACATCAGCTGAGTGTCCTGTAATTTAACTCAATTCTAATATGTTTACTTGAAGATAGCATCAGATACCAAAGGCTAAAGTTAAGGTTAAGGTTAAGTCAGTCCTACAAGATTGCCCCCCCTCTCACCTCAGATGCTAAATTCAGGTTCCCAGGTTGTCACCTGTACTTCTGACATGCTGGCCATAAATCAAGGTCCCCAAGACCTCACCTCGGGTTTGATAATTCGCTAGAATGGCTCACAGAGCTCAGGAAAAACACTTATTTATCTTTGCTGGCTTATTATTAAAGGATATGATAGAGGATTCAGATGAATAATCACATGGAAGAGATGCAGAAGTCAAGGTATAGGAAAGAGAAACAGGGTTTCCGTGGTGTGCCACCCTCCCAGCACCGCTATGTGTTCAGCAATCTAGGAGCTCCCCCAACCTTGTGCTTTTGGGATTTTTATGGAGGTCCCATCAAGTAAGCATGATACATTATTAATGCAATCTCCAGCCCTTCTCCCTTTCCTGGAGGATAAGGTGTGGGCGTGGAAGTCATAAACTTCTTTTATTTTTTTAAAAGATTTATTTATTTATTTATTTATTATTTATTTATTTATTTATTTGAGAGAAATAGAGTGGGGGGTAAGGGGCAGAGGGAGAGAGAGAATCCTAAAGCAGACTTCTCACTGAGCACAGGGTAGAGCTCATTCCAGGAACCTGAAATCATGAGCTGAAATCAGGATTGTCTCCTTAACTGACTGAGCCACCCAGGTGTCCCAGAAGTTCCAGGCTGCTAATCATGGCGTGGTCTTCCAGTGACTACCCTCATTCAGTCCCTATGCAGGAGCCCATAAGCAATATCTCCTTTGAACAAAAAGGAATCCAGGCCACCTGGGTGGCTCAGCGGTTGAGTGTCTGCTTTTGGCCCAGGGTATGATATGATCCTGGGCTCTGGAATCAAGTCCCACATCAGGTTCCTTGCAAGGGGAGCCTGCTTCCCCCTCAGCCTATGTTTCTGTCTCTCTCTCTCTCTCTTATTGTGTCTCTCATGAATAAATAAATAAAAATCTTAAAAAAAAAGACAATATAATCACCCAGATAACTCCAAGGAATTTAAGATCTTTGTGCCAGAATTGAGGGTAGAGATCAAGATATATATTTTTTCTATTATTTTGCAACACCTATGCCTTATTCAAGCACATAACACTTTAATTAAACATGTATATAACACTTATTTCAAGCACGGCTACAATCACTTGACAAATATTAGTGTGTTTTACACTCCTGACAGCCTCACGAGATGAGGACCAATAAAAATCTTCATTTCAGAGATGATAAAATTAAGGCCCAGGAAAGTATAAGCAAGTTTTTCAAGGTCACACCGCTTGAGTGGCAAAGCCAGAGTTTGAATCCAGGGGGTCTGGCTTCAAAGTCCATACTCTTAGCAACCACATTTACTTTGTTCAGAAACTCTCAAGCAGAAAAAAAAAAAAAAAAAAAAAGTACATGATTATATAATCTGGCCAAGAAAATAGAGCTGCAAATATTTTTAATCAAAGTCCACATTGCCGCTTTTCCTCTGAAACCCAGCATCTATTCAGATAGCTCCTCCTCTCCATTCAGAGATTTTATAAAATGTATATGAGTTGGAATAAATAAGAAAAGAAAGGAAAGGGGAAAAGAGAGAATCCTGATGAGATCATTTGCAATTAAGTGAAGAATAAAATGCATATAGAAACAAAAATTATGGGGATCCCTGGGTGACGCAGCGGTTTGGCGCCTGCCTTTGGCCCAGGGCGCGATCCTGGAGACCCGGGATCGAGTCCCACGTCGGGCTCCCGGTGCATGGAGCCTGCTTCTCCCTCTGCCTGTGTCTCTGCCTCTATCTCTCTCTCTCTGTGACTATCATGAATAAATAAATAAAATCTTTAAAAAAAAAAAGAAAGAAACAAAAATTATTATGAAACAAAACAAAAATTATTAATAAATATTAAAATTATTATTATGTAAGAGTACAGCTGTTATTATAATTTTATGTGATTTGTGTGAAACAATTATTAGGGCCAAATACTTAAAGATCTGCTCAGAAATTAAACAAAAACAAATGACAACAGTGTGAGAGACCTTAGCTTTTTATATTGAATGGAGAAAAAACACAACAGAGAAACTCTGCTCCATTGGATAGAGAAGGAAATATATTTGGAGTCTTATTGGGCCCTTTGCTCAATTTAAAGAAAGAGCTACTAGAATGTGCTGTGGACTCATTATGTTGTATTTAGTTTCTTATCAGTACATATACAAAGATATTTCAAAGTATAATACCTGAATAAACAAATATGTTTACATGTAATCAAGTCACTTTGTGTGTGCAGAGTATTATTTTTAATCCCATGGTTCCCTTTTAATATAAAACAAAGGGATACAATTTTTATTCCACATTGCTCTTCAGGAAAAAAAAAAAAAAACAACTAACCATTAATTCTACAAAATGTGTGTCACTAAGACAGAAATTTTTACCTGTTGAATACATTTACAGCCACACGTATTATTTCCTATATCAATTCTCAACAATACCCATGAGCCAATACAAAATACTCATTGTTTTAGGAGTTACTTTCACCAATCCTTGTGAGAATCCTTGAGTGTGCTTATGTGTATAGTCTGATATGCCTTATACCTCACCAGTTTTGTGGTCCTGAGGAAGGCCACCATTCAGTTTTCTTGTAGGAAGGACTTCAGGATTAATAGCCCCCATCACTAGTCTCCAAGGAGGGATGCTGCCCATCCTTTGCTCAGAGCCTTTGCTTGCTTGACCTTGTCATCTCCCTGCTCTTGCTACTGTACATCCTGTGTATTTCTGCTCTTTTCAGGCCATTCCACACCATTTACTGAGCACTTTTACTACTAACATCATATGGTCTATGACTTTGTTATCACCTCTATGTTCAATACCACTAGAGATATTGCTTTCTCTACAGTGACAACTTGGGGTACAAGGCTCCTCAGCCCTGTCACTCCTCTCCACAGCTGATAGAAAACTGTCTTCATTGTGTCCAGTTCTCTTGGGTTGGGTTCACACAGCTTTGTGGCTCATCCCATATATGATTATATACGTGTTATACATCGTTATATATATGTATGTTAGAGTTAAACATGTAGCTATAGTTTTATAGTAATCATTATGTAGTTACATACAGCTATACAACTGTATATGACTGTAACTATTTCATTTATCTATTCCAGGACAGATTGACACTCAGGGATAGGTGACTGGGCTGGAAAATAATTGGTGAGATGGAGCTACTGCATCATATTACTAAAGTGGCACTGTATGCTCAGCATTGTCTCAGTTGCTGTTGAGTAACCAAGAGAAATATAAAGGCAGGTCTTAAAACTGAAAGAATTTTCCATCTTGTTGAGAAGACAAAATTTACTCATAAAGCAATAATCTGCACTTGTGATTCTACATATGGTGAAGCATCATTACTGGGGGAGCTTCTGAAATACAGATGCCTGGTCTCAATGAAGACACGCTAATCAGGATTTCCTGGGGTGAACTCAGGCGTATGTATTCACAAAAACTCACAGGAAATTATGGGCAAAGTGTGATTCACAAGAGATTTGCCTTTCTTCTAAAATACAGTGCAACTCCATCAGAGCACAATAAATGTGGTCCATAGAGTCAATCAGTATTAAGAGGTTAATGAAATGACTGTCAGGGACTGGCCCTCAAGCTGGCCTGCTGGAATTCCTGAGCTCCATCTGTAGATCAAGCTTTATTCTATACCCTGCTATTCGGTGCCTTCTAGTGTTTCCTGTGTGCCTTGGGTAATTGTGGGGAGGATCCTGGTCCTGGGCTGGTTGGGAGCTCCTGGTCAGTAGCAGACACTAGTATTCTTCATGGTAGCTGGAATTCACCTCTCACTGGGGGCACAGTTGCACTATGAGAATTTGGGAAAAACCAGGTCCTACCATCTGCCAACCCTGGCTTTTCTTTTTTGTTTTAAGATTTTATTTATTTATTTGGCAGAGAGAGAGTGAGTGAGAGAGAGAGAGCACGAGTGGGGGATGGGAGAGAGAGAAGCCGACTCCCTGCTGAGCAGGGAGCCTGCCATGGGGCTTGATCCCAGGACCCTGGGATCATGACCTGAGCTGAAGGCAGTCGCTCAACCGACTGAGCCACCCAGGTGCCCCAGCCTGGCTTTTCGAGACAGAATTACCCATTCTTTTCCCCTCTGACCTCCACCTTTACCTTCTCTCCATACATAGAAGATAAGACTGAGCATGCCCCTGTTTGCCAAAGTGTGCTGTGAGCACTGAGGGACCAGCTGTCTGTGGCCTGATATCTGAATTAGCAGTTACATGAGAATTTGTATTATCACAGATGTGTTATCCTAGATGATTTTGTCATTTTATTGTACAGAATTTTGCTGATCTAGAATTCTTTGAGTGTTTGTTTTATATCTATATACACATACATTGGTATAATAAATATACCTAATAACATAACATGTAATGCATAATAATATAATAATATACACACACATACACATATTAAAAATTAGATCTAAAAGACAAATTCCCTGAAATTATTTCAACATGGACATTATTTGCAATGTAATGACTCTAAATGAATTCTGAGAATTGAATCATAGATAGACTCCTAAAAGGTGACATGCTTTCTTAAAGAGCGATTGACATCTAAGAGGCAGAAAGCTCAGGTGTAAGAGCCAGAACCACTCATAGAGTTTTCATTTGCTTGAGTTTATTAAATAAAAATATATCTATTGTTCCATCCCACACAGACTCAAGTCACTCTTTAGGATGAGTGATTAATAAAAGCTTTACCTAAATCCATAAAGGGAAATTGGAGTCAAATCCTAATCCAAACACAAGCCCTGTTTGCAAATTAGAACCCAAATCCTAATCCTTCTGAGGCTTGTCCATCCCCGCTTGAAATGGCATTGTTGTTTTGATTTAAACTCCCAAAACATTTAAAAAGTGATTGCTATTTCTGTGTCATTAAACACAAAGGCTTTTAAATGTTTGGTTTTTATCCCTAAAATGTACCATAAATAGAGCTGAATAGTTAGCTTGCCTAAAAATGAAGAAATGCTTTGGAATACAACCATTTAACAGAAATCATAATAAAAACTCTCTCTCTCTCTTTTTTTTTTAGTTCAATCTGACTCAATTTTCAGGTAGTTTTCAGAGATGACCTGGAACTGAAGTGAGGCCATTTATATCAATGATCTCCCTGAATTGATGACAATTCTTAAGAAGGTTTATCAATTAAGATCGTGTGGCTAATATCACAGTGAGTTAAATAGGAGATGTACTTATTTTTCTTTTGATTGAAATAGGTACAGGAATAGAGCATTCAGGACTCAGAGAATAGGTCCAGGTAAACCCAGCTCATTGCTCCACCATCCCTGGATCCTGGATGTGGCTCCTGTTCCTGTGGTTCAAATTGGCTGCTAGGACTCCAGTCTCCCAACCACATTCCCAGTACAGATAGAGAAATGGAGGTAGAGGAGAAAATGCTATACTCCTTATCTTTTAAAGTAAACACCTCCTAGAAGCACTTAATAACTTGACCCTTCCATTTACATGGTCAAATCATATGGTTTCAGTGAGTGATGGGAGGATGACAATTGAAACTGGAAAACTGTGCACTTACATTATTTTGAATTAGAAAACAAGGGGGGGAAATACATGTTAGAAGATAACTTGCAGCTTCTGTCTGCTACTGAAGTGTAGTGTGATAGGGTTTAGGACAAACAAAATCTTGCCTGTGAAAATAAGATGGTGATATTGTTGTGCCCTGGACCTGCCTTGATGGGTCCAGGCATGTACTAGACGTCTAGCCATAGTCCCGGATGAAAATGGGCCTGAAATAGCCTGTGACTTCTCCTTCCCTGCTACAGCAAACTTCTACTCATCGTTAAATATTTAGGTAAAATGCTTTTTCCTCAGAAAGCTTTTCTTGATCACCAGGCTCCATTCGAGTAAGTGACCCGCCCCTTTCTCTGTATTCCTACAATTTTGTGGTTGATGAAGTAGAATGTGATGGTGATATGGCTGTAAGTTCTGCTCAGGGCAGACATCCGAGGGGTTATGTTGGTTGGCTCTTAACCACGATTCTTGTACAAGCTATCCTGTGAGGTTAGACTCCTGACTGCTTAGTCAAAGCATCAGTTCCTAGGTCTGGTGTTCTCGGTCACAAGAGGCCTCCCATTGCAAGCTAACAATCTCAAACCAGGCTGAAAACAGCTTGTGTCTAAGTCAGATCCTAAGTCAGGATTTAATTTGTTAATATTAAGAAATATTAATATTTCTTATAATATTAGACCAACAAGAGTTGGTCCACTTGATTCAAGAGTCTCTGAATCATGTTTACTTATCTTCCATCTTGCTTGCTTCTTTTAACCTTTCCTTTTTTTTTTTTTAAGATTTCATTTATTTATTCATGAGACACACAGAGAGAGAGAGGCAGAGACACAGGCAGAGGGAGAAGCAGGCTGCATGCAGGGAGCCTGATGTAGGACTTGATCCTGGGACTCCAAGATCATGCCCTGGGCTGAAGGCAGACGCTCAACTGCTGAGCCACCCCAGTGTCCCTCATTTTACCTTTCCAGACTCCAGACTGTCTCTCTTGCAGGGATCTACAATACTTAACATATTCCATCTTTTAAGAACTAAGGACCTGACTTGGATCCAGTACCTCCTTACATATGCAACACCCAAAAATCTGAACCAGACAAATTTTGTTAGTGAAATTGATTGCTATTTTTAATTTGCTAGAAAACATATAAACTGGGATTTTCTCAGGCAAATAGGGACATATGGACACTCTAGAAATAATGGAGAACATTGAATACTATAATCTTTGAGGAAATATTTGTGTTTACTTTTCCACTGGCCAGTATTTTGGAATAAATTGTAGCAAGAGAGCCTAAGAGCCAAGCAAAGAGAGCTAACGTGTATGTGTGTGTGTGTGTGTGTGTGTGTGTGTGTGTGTATCCAGAAAGCAGGGCCAAAGAAATATTATAAAGGCATTCTGTGACACAGGCATGAGCTGTTTGAGACCATAATAGCTCCCTAGACTATGCTGTTATAAGCTTGATAAAATAGGGTGAGGACTTTGGCATCTGTTTTTGGGTTTTTTGTTTGTTGTTTTCTTTTCGTGCAAAGTCATGGGGAAGATTATGTTATACAGCTAGTCTTAAACATTGCCGTATCCACGAAATAAGCTGTACATTGCAGCTGTAGCTTTGGAACCCAAGAAAAGTGTTTCAATGTGTTTAATACAGCAGGGGAGGGGAAAAAAGGGACGGTCATTTCAGCTACACCAGATAAATAATGTTATATATGTATGTATGTGAACCGTGTATTGGTAATTAGTAATTATTTGTGACAGAAATTTGTAGGCAACTCTGATGTGATTTTTTTTTTCTGATGTGATTTTTTAAAAAAGGGACTTCTTTGTGACAATAATCCATTTTACTTATTATCCACTCTACATTTCTATACTATCAATTCCTCCCCTAACCTCCATAAAACATCTTAGAATTCATAAATGTGGTATTTAAAATAATGATTTAAAGAAGAAAGTTTGGTGCTAATATGTATATTCCTATAATTCTCCTAGAAAAGTTCCTAAGGGTTCCAAACTGCCTGAAGTTCCATTAATCTGGCCTAGGCTAAATTAAACATAAGATAGTTCAGCTGTGTTTGTTTTTAATTTGCAAAGGAATTTAGTGTTCCAAAAGTGAGGGACTAGCAAACCAGGCTTCAATCAATCAGGCATATTTTGGGCATCTCTGCCAGTGGCATTAGTGGGAAAGACCTGCTGTTATAATCCACGGGGTCTTTGGCAGGCCCTAAAATCAGAGAAAAGAGAATTTAGGAGAGAATCTGAAGCCTAAAAGCTGGTCGGAGATAGGGATGGCAAAACTAATACATGAACTCTTTAGCTAAGATGAGAGGGTTCTAGAGTTGAAGTAGACTTACATCGGAGAGTACAGAAGGTTTCAATAAAATATTATTTTACAAGTAATCTGTCACCGTATCATTTATTCCAGGTACATAATTTAAAATTTCAAGTTATATTACAAAACCTGTTAACAACACATTTCCATTCTCCCTGACCTCTGTCATGCTACCCCAGCAACAGATATTATCGTGTTTAGTGCTTTTATATGTTATTTGCCATTCTGTTTCTAAATACTAATTTTTTCCTGCCTTCTTAGCTCAGTGTCAGACATTAGCCAACAACAACCTATTATGGGAGATAATGATTTTCTTCACCACTTCCTCCTCTCTTTGGGAGAGTTAAACAGGGATTTGGTTAAATAAATCCTCAATACTTATGTTACTATAATTTTGTAAGTGGGATTCACTTCTGGGACAAGATACACAGTATGACTTTTCTTGTATATATGATTCTTTCTTTGGCAATTAACATTTGTGTATTTTTTAAATTCACTTATCTTTTATTTACAGTGGATCTTCCATAATACTCAGACTCCACAATCTTTTCCAAGTGGTCCAAGACATGAAATAATTTCTAGGTTCTATTTACTTTTCTAACAATCTCCTTCTGATAGACATCTGACTCACTCATGAGTCTCTACTGGTTTCCCTTCGGGACCTAATGCACAGCCACTATCCTGGGACTACCTTTACTACTCTTATTGGAGATCTTGATTCTGGCCTCTCAATATATCCCTCCTTCTTCATTTATCTCCTTATTTTGAGATAGCATGTCTTCCAGGACTTTCTTGAAAAAGAATGCATGGGTGTTTAAAACAAAACAACAAAAAACGTGATAATTTTGAAGTTCTAAAAACACTTTTGTCCTATCCCTCACACTTCAAATGTTAGCTTGGCTTCTAGAGAATTCTAAGTTGAAAATATTTTCCCCTCAAACTTATGAGAGTGTGGTTTAATTTTTTTTTCTGATGTGTTGTTTATAAACACTGATACCATTCCAGTTCCTGACACTTTATATGCAAACTCTTCTCACCCCCCCCAAATGTTTATGGTAACAGTAATAATAATTGATTCTTTACTTACTGTAAGATGTTACTTCATAATCTTTGTATGCATTTTTATAATAATTTAATCACAACAAATTTAATCCTCATAATACCCTTAGGAATTAGATATTATCAATGTCCACCCTGTCTTACAGATGAAGAAGGAGAGCACAAAGACATCAAGTGGATTGTTCAAAGTTAGGCAATTGGCAAGTGGTGGAGATGGGTGTTGAATGTGGGCGGTCTGGCGCTAGACTCCATGTGCATAACCACCATACCATCCGCCTCTTTTCCAGGTGTTGGGTAATAAGTATTTGGACTTTCAGAGAAGAAAACCTTCAATTATGAGAAACTTTGTTGTATGATTATTTTTCTGTATTTTTTTATTCTATTAGTTGGATTTTAGATACTCTGATTAAATAGTTAAAACATATCTTAATTTTGCTTTTAACATTTAAAAACTGGTTTTATTCTGCTTTTAGGGGGATTCTATGAATCTCCTAATCTTTCTATTGCCATTATCAGTAGTAGTAATATTTAATTTCAGTGATCTTGTTTTTAATTTTCAGGGGCCATTTCTTGTTGCCTCATTGTTTCTCTTAAATTAATAGCACTCTGTATTCATTTCATGGTTGGAATTATCTTCTTTTTTTGAAGATACTAATTATACACTTAAGTTTCCTGCTCCCTACTTTGTTTCTATTTCCACAAAGTTTCTTTCCTCTATTGTGTCCTCTGGCCTCTGGCTTTTGGGCTAAATTCTTTCTTCAATGACCCGGGCTTATTCATTGTTACCGTGGATGATTCAGGGATGAGCAAACTTGACCATTGGTCAGAGTCTCCAATACTGATACTTGGAATACTTGAGTTTCTCAAGATAGGAATTCTTCAAACTTCTGCTTGAGATTATACTGAAGTGAGTATTCTGATATGTAGGACAGAGGGTGTACATTGAGAGGGGCTGCTCAGTACCAGACCTTTATGTATTTTCCTTTCGGCCCCGTACCTCAACGCTCTACTGAGCCTAGAAGCCTTGAGACCAAAAAGTCAGTGTAATTTTTCTTTCCAGGAACAAAACACAGTGTTGCATATGTATATTTTGAGAGGTGAGGCATAGGTGGGTGTATTAATTACCTGACTCTACCTACATTTTTTACCAGCTTTCTGTTCTGAGCTTCATAACTATTTCTTGCCTTACTGGGGTTCTAGCTGCAAGTTGATTCTTTTCTCACAGTTACATTCCTCTATGGGTAATTATACTGCAGCTTCCTCCTCTATCATGAGGCATTTTCCATTCCTCCATCTGCTTTCTAACCTGTGAACATGTCTTTAAATACTTTATCCACTGTTTTGTTTTGTTTTGTTTTTTTCCTCTACTCACTCGTTTTCCCCTGTGGATAGATTTATATGTTTATAATTTAATTTTGCCTTTACTCTTATGTTAGTGGAACTTTAGGAGAGAGTACATATAAATGTAAAAAGGAATGTAAGCTTTAAAACTTTTTATATTTCTTAGCGCATATGCAGGTAAGATACTGAAATATATAAGAAAGGACATACTGGACATATAATTAGCATCATGTGTACACGTGGCTGTGTAATCTATGATTCATAAAGTGAAAGCCTCCATCATTTTTCTGCTTTACCTTTTCCAAACTATTTAATGAAGGTTTCATAGGGGCATGGAGTGAGACCTTTGCTGTGGTGATAATGAATGATATAACCTGACATATGTCAAAATATATTTGGGCAAAAGATGAGAAATGGGCCACCAAGGAGGGCAAATTGCAAGAAAATCAGATGACAAGTCTTATCAGAATGGATGAAGTGAGTGGAAAGGAGTACAAAACACACGGAGAATCTTGATGCCAATGGCTTCTAATATGGAATATAGAAAACAGCATGACTTGATCAATCACTATTAGGAAAAAGCTTAATGCGTTTATTAAATTCATAGTCACTATTGCTGACACTATGCTACTAGCAAGTTCTTCCAAACATCACTCCTTTGTTTCATACCTGTCCCCAGATTTCTCTGAGATATCCTCTATTCCCTGCAATGCACAAATCTCCTATTCAATGGTGAAATAGGTTGCTAAGACTAAAAGAAAACTTTGTCAAGATAAAATTTTAGGGAAAAGTTTATATGCATGGGAATATAACAAATGTAAGGGGCATTTGGATACACTAAGGAGCTATTAAATTTCCTGAAACAGCTAGTACTCCTTCTCTTGATTCCATGTTAGTTCGTTCAGTGTCACAGAGAGGAGAATGAAATAATGTACTATTCTATTTTGCTGGTAGAGGTATATTTAAATTTTGTGGTAGTAGAACTGATGCTTTAAAAACAATAGGCTGATTATACATAAATCATGGCAATTTTCAGGAATAGCATATACATATTTAGTTCTACAATATGTATGTTAAGATAGAAACAATATGTATGTTAAGATAGACCAGTTATGTCTAATACTTATCCTCAGGCTTAGAATGAGAATAATGTGAAAGGAAATAAAATGATAAGAGGGCTCTCAGATTCAGGAAAATTCATGTTAGTGGGTAAGGGTGAGAATAGAATTCAAATCATGTGATTATAGAAGCTCAGAGCTAGAGGAAACTTTTGATACCTACAGCTTACCTTTATTTTATAGATAATAATAAATCAACTTCTTACTTCATGCCAGATACTATTCTAAATGTTTATTACCCTCAAAAATCCTATTAATTTAATACCCTCAAAAATCCTATGAAGCATACACTACCTTTATTATCACTAAGGAAACTGAGAGACAGAGAGACAGGTGATTTGCTCCAGGTTATACAGATATTGATGTTAAAGCTAGGACTAGAATCTACAGTTTGGCCCAAAAAACCTATGCATATGCATTTAACTAATATACATTTCCTTTCTCGATGGGAACAAACACCCAAAGATGTAAACTTTTATTGACACACCAGGACTAAACTAAGATTTCTTAGCCATGGCTAATTATATTAAACACTGATTGAGATTTCACAGCTACTGACTAGGACCTGTGATTCCTTTCATGGTACTAGCCTTGCATGTTAGTGTTATTTATTTATTACTTTTCTGTAATGGTATCAGTTACCTCTGGGTCAAACCTAATGTGGAATTAAATGTATGGGACCATTGACCAAAGAAAAAAATACGTTTATTTTTATCATAATCACTATTTTCTAACCTTTGTTGTCTTCTATATGCCAGGCAATATGCTAGATAATTGACTTACATTTTCTTACTTAATTCTCACAAGACCACTGTATTATAGCAAGTATTATTATGTCTATTTTGCATACGTGGAATCTTAAGGACAGAAATTTAGAAACTTATACAATATCACAAAACAATTATATTGCAGTGTTAGTCATAAAACTTTGCTCTTTCAACCTTCAAAGGCCTTCTATCATTATGTACCTTGACGATTTTTATAAATATTACCAATGAAAACTCACTTTGATTTTGAATATGTACCAATTCTGTTAGTTAAAATAAAATGTATGTTCATTTGTGGAGATTTAATTTGACCTTTCTAAATTAAATTGCTATTAAAAAAAAAACTTGTCAATACAGAGCAAAACAATCACATTCCCTTGTGTGATATGCATTATTGGGTGCACATTATCATTTCTGAGTTGCTATGCATATTTTCTCCTTATTAAAAAATGTATGCACAGCTAATGTTTACTCAAGAGATGAATTATTTTGCAAGTGAAAAATTATAATTGTTATATTCAGTCACATTTCAACCTTACATCACCAAAAGGGAGCCTTTCGCTAGAAACTCTCTTGCAACAATGTTTTTTTTAAAGCTCTCCAGCCAGCTTTAATGATTGTAAAATATTTAGGTATTTTTTAAATGTTGGAGACCAAATAGAATAATGTATGAAAGCAATAAATAAATAAGTAGACAAATCGCGTCTAAAGACCGATGGATAGTGAGGCTTTTTACAAAAGGATCGACCACAAAGGTTTTAAAATCTGTTTGATAGTGTTTATTTGTGGTGGGAAGTTTCTTAAACAGGTGCACCTCTTTACCCTCAGAAGAATACAGAGGAAGCAGTGGTGGAGGGTATCAGCAAACCAGCGAGACATGGTGACCACAATTAAAAATACTGAGCTTTCTGGAAGGAATATATACTGAAACTACTCAACCTTTGGCTACTCCCCAAAACCCAACTTATCTGGACATCCTTTACTTACCCCAGAGGAAATCATGTTCTTCCGACAGGCCACTCAGCCTCACCCATGTCTTCAACCCTGGGGGCGGCTGAAAGGGGCTGCTGTAGGAAGCACTCTTAAAGGGATTTCATGAAACCACTCACAGAGGCATAGTTGGGTCACACTGACACACTGACACAATGCTCTGGCTGTAGACTGTCCAACTCTGTTTTAATTAAAGGTTTATAAAAAGGGATCTTTTAGATTTTAAATTCCTTTCTCACTTTCATTCCCTTTTCTTATGATTATGCGTTTATGTTTTACAAAATATCCACACTATCATTTATATTAATGTCTGTGAGCTTTTTACCAGTGAGCAATTTTCTACATTTTTGCCATCTCTATAAAAAAAATTCCTAATATGTCTAATTTTTTGACACACAATTTTCATTGATTACTAATTCATGTGACAGACATGCTACCTTAGTCTTCATATTAATATGTTCATTGAAAATGACATAGAAGAAAGGGCATTTAGACCTACGGAGAATTAATTAGCATGTAATTCTCAGTATATCATCTAATGTTAATTAGCAGTTAAACCGTCTTCTTGTGCATGACCTGCTGATTTCAATACAGTGTCCTATTTTGGAGACCCTAGGGGAACAAAACTTGAAAGGATATTCGGTCTTCTTTTTTTGAAAATGAAATATGGAATCACAGCTCCAATTCTCCTGTGCTTTGTTTAACTGCTATATATTTTCCTCATTTTGTTCCTTTCTTAAATCTATGTCATAGGCATTATGTCTTCCCTTTCTAATAAAATAGTGGCCAGACCTTTACTTATTGTTAGGAGTGAAATGAACACTCATATTTAAACCTTTTGAAAGTTAGAACTTTTTCTGATTTTTCTTAGTCACAGTTCTTAGAGGAATGGTTAGTATGGTTGCTAGATGAATTTGTGGATGAACTAGTCTTACTGTTTCCTCATGTTCTTTCACATGTATGTTTTGGTGGTATACAAGCCATTGAAGAAAAAAAAATTCATGAGAAATTTGGCAAGTCATCGATGAAACATTCTGATTTTTTAAATATTTTTTTAATGTTAATACAATGATTGTGTATTTGAGAAATTTGTGTATGTACTTGTAGAAATATAGTAACTCATTTGAAAATTGCTATAGAAGAGATAGTTTTTAGTGCATTCATAATAGATAAAAATTGTAAGAATGACTAACCGGGCAGCCCGGGTGGCTCAGAGGCTTAGCGCCGCCTTCAGCCCAGGGCCTGATCCTGGAGACCCAGGATTGAGTCCCACATCGGGCTCCCTGCATGGAGCCTGCTTCTCCCTCTGCCTGTGTCTCTGCCCCATCCCCCCACTCTGTGTCTCTCATGAATGAATAAATAAATAAATCTTAAAAAAAAAAAAGAATGACTAACCTACTCAAAACATTCAAATTTACCTTTGAAATGCATAATTAAATATGTTCATATCTGAAGTGTCAGAAATTCAGAACCTTTAAAGAAATGGAAAAATGACATTTCTATCTATGTAAGATATCCCAGCATGCCAGCCAGGCCTGCCGAGTCAGCGATCATGGGATATTCCATCCTCACTAACCTTCCTCCTTTTGGTTCAGGTCTGGTCCTCTCAGGCTAGACCCTAACCCTGACCTCTGTGTCTGTCTCTTTCATGCTTCTCACTTGGGTTCACAACTTTCTTAGACTGGTAATAAGATCAAGAAAATCAAAATACACTATTTTTCAAGGCTTTCCTGGCTTTTTGGATTTATGATCGTATTTAGAAGGGGTTTGTTGTCACCAAACCTTTTCACCAAAAGAGCAGCTTGGACAATCCACAAAGCATTTCCTCACACATTATCTCATTAGATTCTCACATAAACTCAGAGTGGGTACAATTACTGTCATTTTCCAAAGAAAGAAAGAGTCTTGGAGAGATTCAAAGATTTCCCAAGGAATCAAAGCAATATAGAGGTGGTGAAATCAAGAATAACACTTAGATTTTTTATTTCAACAACCAATTCTCCCCCAGTTTTATTAGTCTTTAACATATAGACCTCAGACATTTAACGGCTGTTGTGTCCTGGCTCCTCCTGGATTGGAGGATAATGAAGCAATGGAGAAGGTGAAAAAAATGAAGAAGTAAAAAGAAAGAGGATCTGGCATCAATTTAATTTCAGATGACATTCGTGCATCCTGGAGAGCAGGATGGGTTTATTCCTTTTCAAGCCTGTGTTTCTCACACCGCTTCTTGCCCGCTCAGCGTGAGGTGATCTGTGGGTACTGGTTTGAGGCCAGCACCACAAAGACACTGTGTTCTCATTGAACACTTTGAAAAGAAATGAAATGTTTCTATCTTCATTTTGGGATTTGATTAGAAAGGGGCCCCTGACTTGTCTGAGACTGAGGCCTCATTTTAAATATCCTCAACCAATAAAACTTTGAACCCTGATCACATATATCGTATGTTTAAGTTTATAAATTTTTAGGGGAGGCTGTGGAAAAGACAAAAAGTGTGATTTTTTTTTAGTAATCAGCCCCATCACTTGAGTCAGTTAGGAACTTGGGTTAAATGTATTGCAAATTCTTTACACATCTAGCTTCGTATTTTTAGAACTATCTCATAGGGGTGGAATAAAAGCTCAGAGCACAGGTTCAGACTTCAGACAGCGCAGGTTCAAATCCATGTTCTGACATTGCTAGATTCCCTGACTTCCAGCAAGACGACTGATGTCTCTGTGTCTTGGTCTGTTTTAAAAATTAAGTGAGGCGGTACACTTATAGTTAATCAATACACACTAGCTATTACATTTGCTATCATATATTCAAAGAGAATAAGGAAGTGCCTAGCATCTTACATCATTCCCTTGTGCTAACGGCGTTCTAGAAAAGTAACTATGCTTCTTATTAATTTATTAATTAACTTCGTTTTACCACAGTTTCCACATTTCCATATGACTTTTGGGTGATTTTCATCATACTAGTTTAGATGTACGTATTTATATTTTTGTATTTGCGTAAACATGGGTAACATATTATACGTTACGTATTTCCCAACGTTTTTGAAAATAGGGAAAACAGGGAATTTCATCGGTTTGCTAATACATTTGGTTATGTGATGCCAAAGTAATCAATTTTACCTTTTAAAATGTTTTTAATAAATGTAATTGATTTTTTTTTCTTTTTACCTGATGATTGCATTGACTGGATGGAGTCGGCACTTTGTACACCCAGGCTGAATTAAGCATTTGTGAAAATTGCCAGTTATTCAGTCTCTTAAAGCACCATTAGCACATTTTTCTGCCAGTGGCTTGAACATATTCATGCAGCCTTCAAAAATTTCTAATTTATTTCCAGGTAGGAGATCATATATTGGAAAAATCTGACTCAGCATGAAATATTTACAGTAAAAATTACTTTACCCTAATAAGTGTACTTAAAATGCGTTTGTACAGAAAGTTTTTTTCCCTTCGTCTAGCTTTATTTTTTATCATAGATTTTTATTCAGCCTCTCACCTTGAACAGTTACACAGGGAGTTTTATGGAGAGCTGTGATGTACTGGAAATAGCTACCTGGCTGTCAAAGTTATCACTTCAATTCCGGAAGCTAAGTCCAAGTTTTACAGAGGTGGTCTTCTCATATCCTTTCCCTACTCCTTCCCCTTGAGGAAATCATTCTAAAAATGTTTGGTAATTATTTCCTTCTTTCTGCTCAGAATCACCCAGGTCTGGTCCTTGGAGAAGACATGTTACTGGTCATATGATTATAAAATTTTAACACAGAAGCTAGAAGAATTCAATGCAATTCATAGCTTCCAAATCAAATGTTGCACAGACATCTAGAGACAACCAGACATGATAACTTTTATATCTTTCTGTCCTCCTCCTATGTCTACTGTCTTTGAATTATTTCAACCAACTTTTCATTCCTTTCGTGTCCAAAGTTCCAGTGGGATCCATCTCTTGCATGGTGATCATGTAACAGAGTTTAATGAAGTGGCCTGGAAGGCTACATGAGTCATAAATTTAAGCTGGTTGACTTCTTTATGAAGCCACGGTAGGGACAATGGTATTAAGGAAGAAATTCTTAAAACATACACACTTTCCTTCAGTGGCTTCTGAAACGTGTTGTTCTATCAAGTTGAAAACAATGTTTTATATTTCTTGCTGTACTGGGTGACAAAGCAGAGTGTAGTATATTACTTGATATAGATCAGTGAAGTATTTCTCCTGAGGTACCTCAAAGAGTCTGATGGTATGTCTTTCTGAGATCATGAGTATTTGGAGAAATCTATCTTTCTTTGATTTTATGATTCCATGCCTTTGGAGTTGTATTTAAAAGACGCCTCTTTAAAATGATAGAGTTGTTCTTTTTAAAATGCTAGTGTCTCCCATCATTCCTTCCTGTACCTTTAACATTCCTCGCTCGAACAACATGTGGTGAGAACTTTGTTGGACATAGCCGGGTGGGAGGTGAGGAGAGCATGAAATGGAAAGGCACCTGTTTTCAAGGTATTTATTGAAGTTGCAGGTAAGATAGAGTTGGTGGTCACTTCCATTTTTGTTTCATGTCATACAATCATGCAATAGCATTTAGTTTCTCACTTTTAGTAGTCAAGAAAATTAAATCTAATTTATATTCTGGGAAGGTGAAATACTCTTCATGTAATCCAAGTGAGTGTGCTTTGAGTTATTTTGGTAATTCCTCTTTCACTCTAATTTTCAAATGCAAATTGTCTATTCCAGTTATTTTTTTGACCCTATGTTAACACCCTTTATTTACTGTGGTAAAATACGCATAACACGAAATTTACTATTTTAACCATTTTGAACATATGGTTTAATGCCATTTAGTCTTCACAATGTTGTACAACCAGCACCACTGCCTAGTTCCACACCAGCCTCAGCATGCAGGCCCATTAAGCAATCATTCCTCATGCTCCTTTGCCCCCTGCCCCGGACTGCCATGAAGCTGCTTTCTGCTTTCTAGATTTGCCTATTCTGGATATGTCTTTAAAGGGAATCATCTACTTTCTGGCCTTTTGTGTCTGGCTTCTTTCATTTAGTATTAAAGTCTTTAAGGTTTATCTACCTGATAGCATGTATCTGTAATCATTTTTTTTTTTTTTTAGGTTACTCAAAGGCCCTTATCTTTTTTTTTAATTTATTTTTATTGGTGTTCAATTTACCAACATACAGAATAACCCCCAGTGCCCGTCACCCAATCACTCCCACCCCCCGCCCTCCTCCCCTTCTACCACCCCTAGTTCGTTTCCCAGAGTTAGCAGTCTTTACGTTCTGTCTCCCTTTCTGATATTTCCCACACATTTCTTTTCCCTTCCCTTATATTCCCTTTCACTATTATTTGTATTCCCCACATGAATGAGAACATATAATGTTTGTCCTTCTCCGACTGACTTACTTCACTCAGCTGTAATCATTTTTTATGGCTGAACAATACTCCATTGTATGACCACATATACAATGTGTATACCACATTTGGTTTATTATTATTGTTGTTGTTGTTATTGTCCCTTGATAGAAATTTGGGTTGTTTCCATCAGTTACTTTTATAATGGATACTACTACGTACTCAAGTAAAATTTAAGTGAGTACATTTGCTTGTTTCAAGTAGTATAGAAATAATCAAAATTCATGCGAAATGACATGGGAATGTTCCTTTGGATGTTGGACCATTTCGCCTGCTTCTAAGGCTTCTGGTTTAATGTTGGGTGTATGAAATATACACCTGGTCTCTAACCAATGGGGTCTTTTCTGCCTCCTCCCTACAAAGTCTATATTACTTAGGTAATGGGTTCTCTAAGAGCATTTTTGTACACATCTAAAATTTAGCTATAACGGAAGAGCTGTTCCTCATCAAATTACCAATATGCCTATTCCCCTTACGGCATTGGAAAATAGAATGAAAAGAAATCGCATTGTTTCATAATTTCAAAATAGTCTAAAATAAAATTCAAACTCATTGTTTTGATTCTGAGGATTCCTCAGCCCATGAAAATCAAGTTGGCAGCCTCCGCTATGAAGCAATAACTTACCCCCAGCCTTGTGTATTACATGTTTTGAAAATGAAGGTCAAGGCTCTGAAGTTGCCCCAGCTTCTTTCAGAAAAGCGTGATGTGATCTTTAACTCCACCTGAGCAGCCACTAGAGGCAAGCGGATGAGACCTCAGTTTAATGTCTCAGCTGAAGGGCAGACAGGCAGAGCCATTATTAATACCTGACAAGCCGAGAACTCTGCCTCAGTGCCGTTAAAACCTCGGCGAAGGGCAGCAGCACTTTATAATTTATAAGGATGGAAATGGATCGAGACTTTTTTTTTTTTTTTCTGGGAAGAAAATAAAGTCATAATGCATTTTCAACTGATGCTTAGTTGCTTTTAAGTGCCCCTCGGGGCATTCCATTAATGAGGATCAGGGATTGCAAGAAACAGATATAGATATGTAAAAAGTGTTGAATTAACATGGTTTTCCTTTCCTTAAACCCGCAAAAAGCACATAATGTCCTTTCAGCATATTTGACAAACATATATTTAAAGCTAAAACTGTTACTTACAAAGCCATAATACTATGTGAAACCATATGGTAAAGTGTCTATCTTGGTGATTACAAATCCTGGTTTTATAGCACCCTACGGATATCATAAAAATTTGAAAATTATTTTTAATTAAAAATGCATAGTAACTTCAATGTAATAAAGTCTCTGTAGACCAGAATTCTCCTTAAAATAGATTTAACTTAGTCTTTGCCTAGATGGGCTTTGTGCCAAAAAGATTTTGCGTTAGATACATTTGTCTATGGAAACAATTTGAGGAATTCACACTGGCCCCCATATTAAATCATTTATTCATATGCACAAAATCAAGTAGCAAACAATAAGATAAATCAAGTCTGAAATTATTGAGGGTGATTAGGTCAAGAATCATATATTTATTTTTATATGTGAGGGTTTTTTTTAAATACTTCTTAATGCCTCTTTCATATTAGAAATTTGAACCATTCTCAGGAAAAGGATGAAATTGCATCACATTGTGTTTGTGTGTGTGTGTATCCTATTTAAAATCAAAATACCAATTTCATCCTCCCTTTGCATAATGAAACCACAAGGCCTCTTGGAGACATTCTTCCTCTACCCAAGTCAATTTTAATTTTAGATGTATTTCTAAGTTACAAAACAATGTATACATTTTTGGTTGGCTTAATCCATCTCCGAGAGATACAACATAAAGTCCTTGGATTTTTCAAGTGATAGTGAGAATCACCAATAGAAATATAGCAATAAAATTAAGAAAAATGAAATTGAGAAATTTTGTTTGCTACAATAGGCAGCTGAGACAAAAACTGCTTTACAATACTGATGAGTGAATGAAGAAAAGAAGCCCTTCTTAACATATTTCTCAATTTAGCCACATATTAAAAGAGAAACAAAAAATGGCTCAAACATTTGCAGCCATGGCTATTCTAGGAAGTAATCGGGAAAAGCCTTTACATGCATACTCTTACTATGTATATGCCTGAAGGTCTCACCAGGAGCCTGGAAAGCCCAGAAAGTACTATGTGAGCACATGTCCATTCTTCCCCACTTCGATATAAACATCCGTCAGCCTTGGGAGCAGAAGCCAGACAATGAATCATGGGCAATATGTTTTTAAATTGGTCTCATGTACAGTTTATTTATATTTTAACTTATGGTTGGTTTTAAACCACAGAGCAGTGATTCTCAAACTTTTGTATGATTTTTTTTCCTTAACCCATAGAGAAGATGGCTCATTCCCAGTGAACAGAAGGGAACAGCTTCAGGAGATAAATATTAAATCAACCCTACAAAAACGTGCTGCTTATTCAAGGTGATGTCTGTTCCTCTGTCTCACATTCACTCAGAGTATGAACAGTTGCACCAATACCAGGACACCTAAGGCATTGATCACACAGAGCCATCATTCTCTTGCACTTTATTCCCAATCATTGTGCAAACATTGCTGTACTCTGCTTCATGGATGCTCAAATACATCTTTGATGACACTCTTCCTGCATTGAGAAAAACAGTCTCTGATTCCTAAGGTACTTTGATTTTATTATTCACTCATCCACTGATCCATCCTTCAGTCACCGCCTACTTTACTGATCATGTGCTTGACATTGGGGATTTAAAGTAAAACATAGTCTCTGACTCCAGAGCGCTTTTAGGATAGTGGAAGTGACAGACATGTAAAGAAATAAGAGGAATAAATTATTATAGAGCCTGTCATAGAAATATATGCACAGGAGAGAACAAAGAAGGGAATGTTCATTTCTACCTGGAGTTGAATAAGAATGAAGAGAGGTGGAGAATAATATTTAATGTGTTTTGACAATTGAAGTAAAAATTATATAAGAAAACAGAAGAAAAAATGAGTGCAAGTTAGCATACCAAGGAGAAAAAGAATCTAAAAGAAAAAGGAAAATAACTCTAATGGAAATAAAAAGATGGAAGAAAGACTTTAAAGGAATTTTTAAAAAATAATTTTTAAAAGCACAGAAAATGACTATTCTGATAGGATGCTCTTTGGAATTTTAAAATTCTTACTCTTGAAAGATATTGAAGATTTGGCTATGGGATAGGGTCTTATTGAAATGTATGTAGGGTTGCCAGTAGTTGAGCGTCTGTCTGCCTTTGGCCCAGGGTGTGATCCTGGAGTCTTGGGATCGAGTCCCACATGGGCTCCCTGTGTGGAGCCTGCTTCTCCCTCTGCCTGTGTCTCTGCCTCTCTCTCTCTCACTCTGTGTGTTTCTTGTGAATAAATAAATAAAATCTTTAAAAATAAATAAATGTATGTAATGATTCTGACTTACTTTTCTAAACATAGAAATCAATAACTAGAATCAATAACTTCTTTTTCAGCATAGTATTTCAGTCTCTTTGTTAATTCTGTGGTAATAACTAATTATCACATAGGTGAAATTACGTAGAATACAAGTTAAGATACATACAGGCCTTAAACCCTTTAGATTAGCATAGAGGGTTTTTAAATGGCTGGTTGGATATGCTATAAAAAATTAATTAGCATTTTACAGTCAGCAACATCATAGTTCTTGCATTAAATAAACTCAAGCAGAATACTGGATATGTAGTACTGGCAGGAATTGCTGACAACAATTGGGACAAGATCTGACTTCCTTTAAAACACAGCTTTCATGTTAAATGAGATTAAAGACAGAGAATGTTCCCTGCTACAATATTATTTGTTATTTCTTTTTTTAAGTTAAATTCTATTAGCCAACATATAGTACATCGTTAGTTTCAGATGTAGAGTTCAATAACTCATCAGTTGCATATAACACTCAGTGCTCATCATATCAAGTGTCCTTCTTAATGTCCATCACCCAATTTACCCCACTCACCTCCCCTCCAGCAACCCTCACTTCATTTTCTATAGTGAAAAGTCTCTCATGGTTTGTCTCTCTCTCTCTGATTTCTTCCCATTCTGTTTATTTCCATACAAATTATACTAGCAGAGCAAGTTCTTAAATGTCAATTTTTATGTCAAATATATACTGGCATTAGACAATACATATTTTCTCTTTCAAGAACTTCAAAAAAAAAAAAAAAAACCTTCTTCCAATGATGGAGCTTTCAGATTTGGCAAAATTAGGGAACCCCCCCCAAAAAAAAATTTTGTCAGACTTCATGAGCTGTTAGTTATTATGGGATTGAGTCATGGAGCACTAATGATGAAAAGCCCTAATTTTGGAACTTAATTGACATAAGTGAAACTGTCAGTAAATTATATAGTCCACACTTTGATTTTTACTTATATCTCCTCTTTTTCACACTTTCCTTGCATTTGGGATGTATGATATTCAAACAAACATGCTATCAAATCCAGGCACTATGGAAACTGACCTAGAGAAATAATAACGAATTTAATGGAAATTAAACCCACACATAACGTATGAATTTTTAGCAGTTTTAAGCAACAGGTCAAAATGCAATATAACTCTACAAACTGAAGACCTTAGGGCTGAGATAATGGGTCAAAATAAAATAATTAGGATGGAATATGATTGATTTCCAGACTGTTCAAAGAATTTTTTTAAAGATTTTATTTATTTATTAGAGACAGACAGAGACACAGGCAGAGGGAGAAGCTGGCTCCCTGAAGTGAGCCCGACACGGGACTCGATCCCAGGACCTGGGGTCAGCCCTGGGCCCCCGGGGCTGCCCCAAACTGTTCAAAGAATTGCTGAATTCTGTAGCTTCTCATAATAATATCCACCTGCTTTGCACGTCATCAACTTAATTAAGTGGAAGAACTTTCCTCGTTTTCCTTTTCAATTTAAGTTTTGCCACAGGAGAGGGAGATTCGTGCGCGATTTGCAAGCCAGGAGAAGAGGCAGCGGTGGAGAGGGCAGGCACCCCGCAGCCCGCACACCCTGTGGCTGACCTTCGGTCTTACCGAAGATGGGCGGGGGCAGCAGGCGGGACTGCAGACACTCTGAATCCCCCTGTATCCACTTCTTACTTTCTTCAAATTGTGCGCCAGATAAGGAGCATCCGGTTCTTTTGCACCTCGCTGCACCATTAAGACGGGAGATCGGGGGCGGAGGTGGGTAGCGGTGGGCTCCAGTTTGGCCTCCTGTTTCTTCTCGACGCGCCCTACAGTGATTTCACGCTCTTCTAAGATACAGAGTCAGCACCTTCCTTAGCGCCCATAATCGCACACAGTGTATTCCCTATCATTGGTCTGTTATGATACCACTCTCAACTGTTGTTCTACTCTGACTGAACCTTAAATTATAGAAGAATTCATTCCAGAAAGGCTCTAGGGGAACAGAACCTTTTGAAAGGGTACACTGCAATGCCTCTGGGCTACATGGAATTTGTTACTCGATGGTCTTATATTTCAAGACATTAGTGACCCGAGGAACAGTGGTAATGTGCACATGGTTAATACATGGCAAAAACATTACTTAAAATATCACCTGTAAACACCTGTAATCAAATGTCTATAGAAGGAATGGTTTTGGGTGACTGGGTAATTTTTGCCACAGGATATTATGCAAACATAAGGAAGGATGGTAAGTTTGGTTCATGGCTTCTAAGTGTACCAGAGGACCTTGCCCAGAAAGTGAACAATGGGTTCAGAATTTGTACTTCCCAGTCAGGGATAAGACAGGAAACTACTTCTATCTATATCTGCCCTGAAATGAACCTTTATGTCCTATAGTTATAGGACTGGGATTTCTGAAAACCAAGTCTAAAACCAAAGTCTAAAACTGTTTTTGGCTAAATTAAAACTTAATTAAATTTACAACTTCACAAGATCTCTTATGTTAAAGTTAGGACACTCTATAGCAAGGAGGCTTTATCTGAAAATATGGGTGGGATTATACAGACCAGATTCTAATAGAGCTGAGCAACTTGATTCCTAAGTAATTCTGAGCCTCCTTTGCCTATAGAAGCACCTTTTCCTCGCTTATCTGAAAAAGTTAATCTCCTACCTAAGGAATCTGTAATGGCTTTTCTTGAAGTCCTTGAATTACAGGGGATTGGTAATCCTTTTCAAAACATGCTCCATAACCTCCCATTGTTTCCAGATCTATAATCAGACTCTTACTCCAGAGAGTAAGGTAAAAAAAAAAAAAAAAAAAAAAGTAACCTAGGTGTAAGTAGAAACCATACCGAAGTAGTTGAAAATTTTGCCAATTTGTATTGTCATAAGCTTAGGGAACAGGTATGGGAATAGATCCTTATGGATATTGGATCAGATTAAAAGACATAAAATGTAGGACTTAGTTAAATTTGTTGATATGGATATTCAAAAGCAGAGATTCTAGATTCAATTTGAAATCTCATATGACTGAGAGTGGTAGATAGGTTAAGGAACTCATATAAAGTTAAAAAAAAACAAAACAAAAACAATACATAATGTATCCAGGATCTGAGCCCAGAATCAGGGTCCAGGGTCCTTTTTCTTAAGGGTGATGAGGTTAGAGACAAAAGGCTGTGGCTTCAGACATTAAAGACTATAAATTTTAAAAAGCAGGTGTAATAAACGAGACAAGAAAGAAAGCCTAGGATTTAGTTGATAAATCTTATATTGTAGTTATATTTTTCCTGAGTCATCATAACACTTTTCCTCAATCCATATATATGTAGTCAAATGGTTGTCCTTTTCTAAAAAGCCCATTATAGGGACCCCTGGGTGGCTCAGTGGTTGAGCGTCTGCCTTCAGCCCAGGGCGTGATCCCGGGGTTCTGGGATCCAGTCCCACACCGGGCTCCCTGCATGGAGCCTGCTTCTCCCTCTGCCTCTCTTTCTCTATGTCTCTCATGAACAAATAAATAAAATCTTTAAAAAAAAAGAGAACACATTATATTTATTAGTGAGAAGAAAAAAAGTACTTCCTGGATCCTCATCAGATCTTGATAAAGAAGGAATCTTCAACAGACCAATAGCATGACATAAATCTTCTGATGGATGACTAGGAAGAAGATGAAGTGTTAAATCAAGAGACAAAGGAGAGAGAATGAGAGAATGTGCAAGCATAAATCCTTTCTTAAGCCTGTCTATGCACTTGTAATACATTTTGTATTTTCACAGGGAGACTGATATATATGTGTGAGTATGTAGACATTATGCTGTTAAACTCTGTCCTATCCAACTAACCTCTTTGAGAGATAGGAAAAACAGGAAATTGTTAAAAATAACTGTCTATATGGCCAAACCCAGCCCAACATACATAGTGTTCCAAGAGTGAGGACATCCTTTTCCTACCTTCTAGGTAGAGATGCTGAGTAGAATGGCCAAGATGATAGAATTATGCTATTGTAAGATATTTTATCTAAACTGACCTACTTGGAAAGCATAATACTTAGGCTGCACTTACATGTTCTATTGAGTACCAAGAGGAAGTTTATCCTTATGTGTAAAAGTAAATTTATTTCCCTTGATAAACTTAGTATTTTGTGACATCACTTCATCTAAATTTTTCTTTAGATTTTCTAAACAAGAGATAATAGACACAGTCTCCAGCTCTATGTTTTAGTTTATTTTAATAGTGTTTTCTTCTTTATTATATCAGTTTTATATTTCTGCATACAAATTACCACAAACTTGACAGATTAAAGTAATCAACATTGTCATATGTGAAAAACTCACAGCTAACATCATACTCAGTATGAAAGGCTGAAAGTTTTTCCTCTAAGGTAAAAAAAAAAAGACAAAGGTGTCCATTCTTTGATACTTTGTTCAGCATAGTATTAGAAGACTTAGCCAGAGCAATGAATCAAGAAAAAGAAATAAAAGCATCTAAATTAGAAACAAAGAAATAAAATAATCTCTGTTCCCACGTAACATGATCTTATGTGTAGAAAATACCAGAAGACATCATAAATTCAACAGGTTGCAGGATACAAAATGAACAAAATAATTTGTTTTTACATATTAACAATGGGCAACCTGAAAAGAAAATTTTAAAAATTATTTCATTTACAATAGTGTGAAGAAGAATAAAATACTTAGGAATTAACTTAACCAAGGAAGCAAAAGATTTGTACACTGCTAACTACAAAATGCTGCTGCAAGAAATTAAATAAGACACAAATAAATGAAAAGATATACTGTGCTCATGGATTGAAAGATATAATGCTGTTAAATGTTGATACTTCTCAAAGCTATGTACGGGTTCAATATTATACCTATTGAAACCTCAATGATGATTTTTGCAGAAATAGGTAGAAAAACCCATCCTAAAATGCATGGAATCTCAAGGGAACCCCAAATCCAAAATAATCTTGAAAAAGAACAAAGGTAGAGGTCTTATTCTTCCTAATTTCTAAACTTACTACAAAGCCTAGAAATCTAAATTATATGGTACTAGCATAAAGATAGACATTTAGACCAATGAACAGAATAGAAATAAATCTTCATGTATTTTGTCAAATGATTTTTGACAAGGTTGCTAAGGACATTCAATGGGGACAGGGCAGTCTTCTTAGCAAACGGTGTTGAGGAAACTAGATATACACACATTCAAAATAATGTAGTTGAGGGCACCTAGGTGGCTCAATTGGTTAAGCATCTGGCAAAAGCATCTGCCTTTAGCTTAGGTCATGATCTCAGAGTTCTGGGATCAAGTCCTGCATGAGGCTTCCTGCTCGGTGGGGAGTCTGCTTCTTCCTCTGACCCTCCTCCCTCTCCTGTGTACTCTCTATCTCTCTTTCTCTCAAATAAATAAAATATTTTTAAAAATAATGAAGTTGGACCCTTACCTATATCATATACAAAAAGTGGATCAAAGAACCTTAATGTAAGAGCTAAAACTATAAAACTATTAGAAAAAACAGAAGAACCACAAGAGAAAATCTTCATGACATCAGATTTGGAAATGATTCCTTGGATATGACCAAAAAGACAAGCAACAAAGGAAAAAAACAGATAAATTGGACTACATCAAAATTTAAAACTTTTTGCAGCAAAGGACATTATCAAGAGAGTATGAGGGAAACCCACAAAATGAGAAAAAAAAAATTGCAAATCTTAAATCTGCTGGGGGATTAACATTCAGAATATATAAAGAGCACCTACACCATAAGAATAAGAAAATAACTTAATTTCGAAATGAGTAAAGGATTTGGATAGACATTATATCAAGGAAGATATATAAATGGCCAATAAGTAAATGAAAAGATGTTCAACATCAGTAGTCATTAGGAAATGCAAATCAAAACTATAATGAGATTATACTTTACACTCATTAGGATTACTATTACTGAAAAAAGAATAACAAAAACAAAAAAGGAAAGAAACCACTGTTGGCCAGAATGTGGAGAAATTAGGACTCTTATGCATTGCTGGTGGGAATATAAAATGATGCACCTACTATGGAAAACAATTAAACACAGAAAACTCAAAAATTAAACATAGAAATAGTATGTGATCCAGCAATTCCAGTTCTGGACATATACCCAAAAGATATGAAAGCAAACAGATATTTGTATATCAATGTTGAAAGCAACGTTATTCACAATAGCCCAAAGGTAGAAAGAATCCACATGTTGGGATCCCTGGGTGGCGCAGCGGTTTGGCGCCTGCCTTTGGCCCAGGGCGCGATCCCGGAGACCCGGGATTGAGTCCCACATCGGGCTCCCGGTGCATGGAGCCTGCTTCTCCCTCTGCCTGTGTCTCTGCCTCTCTCTCTCTGTGACTATCATAAGTAAATAAAAATTAAAAAAAAAAAAAAAGAATCCACATGTCTATTAACAAATGAGTGGACAAACAAGATGTGATTACTCATACAATGAAATACTATCCAGCCTTATAAACATGAAACTCTGACATATGCTACAGCATGGACAAACTGTGAAGGCATTATGCTAAGTGAAATAAGTCAGACACAAAAGGACAAATATTACATAATTCCACTTATATGAAGTGCCTAGCATAGTTAAATTCAGAGAGACAGAAAGTAGAATCATGATTACTGGGGGTTGGGTGAAGGGAATAATGGGGAGCTATTGTTTATTCAGCATAGAGGTGGCAGTATGAGATGATGAAAAGTTTCTTGAAATGCATAGTGGTGATTCCCAACAGTGTGAATATATTTAATACCGCTGAACTATACACTTAAAATGGTTAAAATGGTACGTTTTATGTATTTATATTTTGTCACAATTAAGTAAACACAATATATACCTTAACTGTAACACAATTCTATGGGTTAAAATTCTCGGGTTAGGGTCTCCCATGACTGAAATAATGTTTTTGCCTAAGACCGTGATCTCACTGGGGAAAGCTCATTCATTGTTGGATTAACTCAGTTTCTTGCAGTTATACAACTAAGGTGCCCTTCATAGTATAGGTCATCAGTTGGGAGACATTGTCAGCTCTTATAGGTTACCCATTCTTCCTGGCCATGTGACCATCTTGGAAACATGTTAGTTTGCTTCTTCTAGGCTAGCAGAAGAGTATCTCTGTCTGTTGCTTTTAAAGTCTTGCCTGATTATGTTGGGTCCATTCAGGTGGTTAATCAGAAATTCTACTTTAAGTCAGTAGAAACCTCGATTATAGATACAAAATACCTTTTTCCACAGAACATAATTTGTGAATGATATCCCATAATATTCAAAAGCCCTTCCCACACTCCAGAACAGGATATTATGCAGGGTATGTTCAACAGGGGTGGGGATCTTCGCAGACATCTCAGAATTTTTCCTACCGTGTTATCATGCTCATTACTCTAAAAGATAAACAATTTTTAATCCTAAAAGCCACAATTCACAATAAAAATACAACACATAAGTATGTCTCCGCTAAGTAACAAAACAGCTACTTTATAAGGAAAAAATTTAAAGATATTCATGAAGACAGAAATAGAAGCATGATAATAGAAGTATTTAATGGATCTCTTTCAACAGAAGATAGTTCAAGTTGACAAAACTAAGAAAAGTTATGGAAGGCTTAGACTTCATCAATGAGGTAGAGCATATGAATACATAATGAATTTTACACACTGGTGTGATGATAGAAAACACCTTCTTCTCAAGCCAATAAGCAACCTGAAAAAAATTGATAGTTTGTAGGTAATTATGGAAACATGAATAATTTCCACATATTAGAAATATTTTCAACAATAGTAACTGATGACAAAGCAATAGGCTAGAAATTATTAACACAATAAAAAAGTCCTTCCAACTCAGAATATTTTTAAAAGCTTATTAAACAAAATCTGATTAAAACGAGAAACACAAAAATGTAAAAATTTTAAGTTAAAATCTTAACTTTAAAATTCCTTTAAAAATGATAATAAAAACATCCATATCATCACTCATGAAATTCACTGAACTCACTGATCAGAGAAAACATAATAGCTTCAAGCACTCATATTATTAAGATTTAAAAGTAAAAATAAATAAAATAATTTCCTCAACAAAAATTTAGAAAGGAAGAGCAAAATAATGTATATGGAATTAGTAAAGATGATAGAAAATAAGAAGGTAGATAGTACAGAAATCATATAACAAATCAAATTCTAGTTTTTTTTAATTAACAAAATATCCTTACTACTAAGTAACTACGAGAGAAAAAAAGTAGAAAATATAGATATATTAAAATACCCCTTAGTCCTGAAACCAGTACCTTATGTAACACGGAATGAATAGTTTTCCACTAAGATTAGGAACAACCTCCACTACTACTCAATACTGTACTGGAAGTATTAGCTAATACAATTAAACAAGATAAATCAGTTAGAGAAATGATTAACTGGAAAAGAATCAAAGTTATCTCTTTTTGCAGATGATATCAACCTGAAAAACAAATGTATTATACAACTAATTCAAGTAATGTAAGAATACAGTAAAATAGGGTAGGATATAAAATTCACATACAAAAATCAGTATCTTTCATACACACAATTAATAACTAGTCAGAACATATAAAGATAGAACCTCATTTATAATAGCAACAAAAATAGAATATTTAAGAATTAAATGGAACAAGAAATGTACAAAAACTACATAAATCTATGTGAGGAAATGTTTTAAACTTGTGAAAGATAGAAAATGAAAATTGAACAAACATAAAGACATTTTCTGGTTTTGGATGGTATGCCAAGCATCATAAAATTTATGTTCTGCTTAATTCATAAGTTTTACACAGTCCAAATAAAAATACCAACAAGTTGTCTTTTTTAAACTTGCAAGTAAAGACAGGGAAACACTGGAAAAAGAAACTATAAGGAGATTTAAGATTTAATCTTCCAGATATTAAAATATAGTATAATTTCCTGAATTAAAATATTGTTGTTCTGGCATTTGAATGGACAAACTGCATTAGAACAGAAGAGAAAAAAGAGAAGACAAAGCCTAAAAATAGACATACATACACAAAAATATATTAAAAAGGCCTTTAGATCACTCATAATAAAAAAAAATGCAAGCTAAAACACTGTAATGTCATGCCTATCAAATTGATGCACATTTTAAAAAAATGACAACACTTTCTATTGGCAAGTCTGTGGGGGAACCAGGCCTTCACATGTAGTTTCTGGTGGCTCTGCAAATTCATAGAAGCTCTGTGAGGATGAATCTGAAAGCTCCTACTGACATCAATCAACCTACACATCATCCAATAAAAATAAATAAATGGGGGTGGGAAAGCCTTTCTTTAGAACACACAGGCGACTAACAAATGTATATATATATGAGTTTAGTGTTTCTGGGGAATAGAGAGATGTAGAGAGATGTAAGGATACAAGATAACACAAACCTGACTTACATCAAATAGCCTTCAGTGTAGCTGATAAATTTGAAAAGTGTGAGAAAGAAGCCACTAGTGTCAGGAAGTTATTGCAAGCAGTTATCTGTAAAAAGATTTTTAAAAAAATTGAACTAGTAATGAGACAGTAAAATTGGGGAGGGGAGCTGGTAAACAACAAGACTGGATATTTTCAAAGTATTAATAAGGAAGAGTGGATGATACTGATGGGTATTTGGAATAGGAGAGGGGAGTGAAAAATGATTTGAAAGGAGAAAGATCTATGACGCTAGTTTTGAAAAAAATATTTACCAAGACCAAGGTTTACCTTTTAACACTTCTCCAAATAGAGACATTTGAGAATTTGATACAAATTTCTAGAGATGTTTTGGAGTGAGTGAATGAAAAAGAGATTCCACATAATTTTTTTTAACTTTCTATAGTTGAAACTTTTAAGACAAATCTCTTCTAATATTTAATAAACTCTTTAAATCCAGGCTTTATTATATGTAAAAGTAATCCATTCTCTGAAAAGAAAGCAAATAAAGTGTATTTATTTATATATATGGTTATTTTATTCATAGCTTTACTTTATTTTCTGCCACTATATATACATATATAACATATATATAATAATATATATAATGTAACTATAAGAGTTAATCACTTAATTTTATACTTGTATAACTATGAAAAAATCGCATATATCAAGGAGTGGTTTCCATCTCAAAGTGCAGTGATAACTTGTTCGTTATGCCCTATTAGTGAATCTATGTTTGAGAACTGGTTATATTCAAGCAGAACTGTTTAAAAGTTATGGGAATATCAATGTAGAAGATAATTAAATGTGTACAGAATCTATTAATGTGTATAATTAAGATAGAACATCATTGGAGTTTATTATGAAATTATAATATCCTGTAATCATCCTGAAAGGGACTGCTTGTCATGTCGTATTATTTCATTATGGCCAAGTAGTTCATATAACTTGAAGTCACAGTGATTAAAACAATTAGTATGGAGTTAGGCCAAGTTATAAAAGTTGTAATAAAAATACGAACAAATCGAAATGTGAGCATAAGAGCTAGATTTTAGCATGCAACATTTCTTTAGAAATGGATTAAATTTATTTTATTGCATTGTTCTCAGTTAGCAAGAGATAGCAGTGCTCCTTCCCACTTAGGAGTTGTTAGTGCAAAATATCTGATAAAACTGTTCTGTACTTTAGAACTACTAAACCTAAATGGAGACTTTTGAGAGGAAACATGTCAAAAAATGTATAAATAATGTCTCTGACTGGCTAAGTAATCAATCTCTCTATGCTTCAGAGTCCCGATGTGCAAAATGCTAATAATCCTCAAAAGGTTTTATTGTGAAGATAAATTAGATAGATTAGATAGATGGATGGATAGACAGTCAAACATATGACCATATATGTGATATAATAAACAGTGAGTATAAACTATCATTATTGTTATTAATATTTCTACTATGTACTATTACTACTATATTACTCATTTATTAACCTGCTTGTTTCTTTTTTCAAATTTTTATTTAAATTCTAGTTAGTTAACATATAGTGTAATAATGGCTTCAGAAGTAGAAATTTGGTGACTCATCACTTAAATATAACACCCAGTGCTCATCACAAGTGCCCTCCTTAATACCTGTCACCCATTTAGCCCATCCCCTTCCACCTCCCGTCTTTTTATTTTTTTAAGATTTTATTTATTTATTCATGAGAGACAGAGAGAGAGAGAAAGAGAGAGAGAGAGAGAGAGAGAGGCAGAGACACAGGCAGAGGGAGAAGCAGGCTCCATGCAGAGAGCCCGACGTGGGACTCAATCCCGGGTCTCCAGGATCATGCCCTGGGCTGAAGGTGGCACTAAACCGCTGAGCCACCTGGGCTGCCCCATCTCTCCTCTTTTAACCTCAGTTTATTTTCTATAGTTAGGAGTCTCTTACAGTTTGCTTCTCTCTCTCTCTCTCTTTTTTCCTTTTCCCCTATGCTTACTTGTTTTGTTTCTTAAATTCCACATGTGAGTGAAATCATATGATATTTGTCTTTCTCTGACTGACTCCTTTCACTTAGCATTATACAGTCTAGCTGCAACCACATTGCTGTAAATGGCAAGATTTCATTCTTTAGGATGTATAATATTCCATTGTATATGCATACCACACCTTCTTTGTCCAGTCATCAGTCAATGGACGTCTGGGCTCTTTCCATAATTTAGCTATTGTTGATAATGATGCTATAATGCAGGTGCCCCTTCAGATCACTGCATTTGTATCTTTGGGGTAAATATCCAGGAGTCCAATTGCTGGGTAATAGGGTAGCTCTATCTTTAACTATATATATGTATATATAGGAACTAGAGGATATTATGCTAAGCAAAATAAGTTATTCAGAGAAAGACAATTATCATATGATCTCACTCATATGTGGAATTTAAGAAACAAACAGACGATCATAGGGGAAGAGAGGAAAAAATAAAACAAGACAAAATCAGAGAGGGAGACTAATCATCGTGGTTTTGATTTGTATTTCCTTGACGATGAGTGATTTGAGCATCTTTTCGTGTGTCTATGGATTTCTTTTTTGGAAAATGTCTAGTCACATCTTTTGCCTTTCCTTAAGCGGATTATTTGGTTTTTGGGTGTTAAGTTTGAGAAGTTCTCATAGATTTTGGATACTAAGACTTTATCAGATATGTCATTTGCAAATATTTTTTCCATTCCATAGGTTGCCTTTTAGTTTTATTCATTGCTTCCTTCACTGTGCAGAACCGTCTTATCTTGATGAAGTTCCAATAGTTCATCTTTGCTTTTCTTTCCTTTGCCTCTGGTGATGTGTCACGTAAAAGCTGCTCTGGGTGAGGTCAAAGAGGTTGCTGCCTGTGTTCTCTAAGATTTTGGTGGATTCCTGTCTCACATTTAGGTTTCATCCATTTTGAATATATTTTTGTGTATGGTATAAGAAAGTGGTCCTGTTTCATTCTTTTGCCTGCGGCTGTCCAATTTTCCCAACACCATTTGTTGAAGAGACTGTCCTTTTACCATTGGATATCATTTCCTGCTTCATTGAAGATTAGTTGACCATTGAGTTGAAGGTCCGTTTCTGGGTTCTCCATTCTGTTATGTGTCTGTTTTTGTGCCAGTACCACACTGTCTTGATGACCACAGCTTTGTAGTACAGCTTGAAGTCCAGAATTGTGATACCTCCATCTTTGCCCTTTGTTTTTTAAGATTGCTTTGGGTATTTGAGGTCTTTTGTGATTCCATACAGATTTTAGGATTGTTTATTCCTCTGTGAAAAATGCTGGTCATGTTTTGATAGAGATCGCATTAAATGTATAGATTGCTTTGGGTGGTATAGAGAAACTTTAACAATATTTGTTCTCCCAATCCATGAGCATGGAATATTTTCCCATTTCTGTGTATCTTCTTCAGTTTCTTTCATGAGTGTACTTTAGTTTTCAGAGTACAAATCTTTTACCTCTTTGGTTAGGTTTATTCCTAGGTATTGTATGATTTTTGGTGAAATTATAATGGGATCGATTCCTTGACTTCTCTTTCTGCTCCTTCATGTATAGAAATGAAACAGATTTCTGTACATTGACTTTATATCCCAGGAATTTGTGGAATTCATGTATCAGTTCTGTAATTTTTTTCATGGGATCTCTTAGGTTTTCCTACGTGGTGTATTGTGACATCTGTGAATAGTGAAAGTTTGACTCCTTCCTTGCTGACTTGGATGCCTTTTATTTCTTTTTGTTGTCTGATTGCTGAAGCTAGAACTTCCAGTACCAGATTAAATAACAAAGGTGAGAGTGGATAACCCTGTCTTGTTTCTGACTGTAGAGAAAACGCTCTCTGTTTTTCCCCTTCACAGAAGATATTAGCTGTGGCCTTTTGTATATGGCCTTTATGATGTTGAGGTATGTTCCCTTTATCCTTATTCTGTTGAGGGCTTTTATCAAGAATGGATGCTGTAATTTATCAAATGCTTTTAATGCATCTATTGAGAGAATCATATGATTCTTCTCCTTTCTTTTACTAATGTGGTGAATCATGTTGATTGATTTACAAATACTGAACCCCCCTGCAGCCCAGGAGTAAATCCCACTTGACTGTGATGAATCACTCTTTTAATGTACTGTTGGATACAATTTGCAAGTATATTGTTGAGAATTTTTGCATCCAGGTTCATCAGGGATACTGGTCTTAATTCTCCTTTTTAGTGAGGTCTTAGGTTTTGGAATCAAGAAAATGCAGGCTTGTAGAATGAGTTTGGGAGTTTTCCCTCCATTTCTATTTTTTGGAACAGTTTCAGAAGAATAGGTATTGACTTTTCTTTAAATGTCTAGTAGAATCCCCCTGGAATGCCATCTGGCCCTGAACTTTGTTGGGAGATTTTTGATGACTGATTCAATTTATTTGCTGGTTATGGGTCTGGTCAAATTTTCTATTTCTTCCTGCTTCAGTTTTGTTAGTTTGTATATTTCTAGAAATTTATCCATTCTTCTAGACTGTCCAGTTCATTGGCATATAATTTTTTTCATAATAGCTTCTTACAATTATTTGTTTTTCTGTGGTGTTGGTTGTAAACTCTCCTCTTTCATTTGTGATTTTATTTATTTGGGTCCTTTCTCTTTTCTTTTTGATAAGTCTGGCCAGGGGTTTATCAACCTTGTTAATTCTCTCAAAGAACCAGCTCTTAGTTTCATTGATCTGTTCTGATTTGTTTCATTTGTTTGTTTGTTTCTATATCATTTATTTCTGCTCTAATTTTTATTCTTTCCCTTCTTCTGCTGGCTTTAGGCTTTATTTGCTGTTCCTTTTCTAACTATTTTATATGTAGGGCTGTGTTTTGGAGACTTTTCTTGATTCTTCAGGTAGGCTTTATTTCTATATACTTCCCTCTTAGGACTGCCTCTGCTGCATCCCAAAGCTTTTGAACTTTCGTGTTTTCATTTTCATTTGTTTCCATGTATTTTTTAAATTTCATCTTTAATATCCTGATTAATCTATTCATTCTTTAGTAAGATATTCCTTAACTTCCATGTATTTGTGATCTTTCCAAATATTGTCTTGTGGTTTTCTTCAAGTTTCATAGAATTGTGGTCTGAAAATATGCATGGTATGATCTCAATATTTTTGTCCTTATTGAAGGCTGATTTGTGACCCAGTGTGTGATCTGTTCTGGAGAATGTTCCCTGTGCCCTTAAAGAGAATGTGTATTTCGCTGCTCTGGGATGAAATGTTCTGAATATATCTATTAAATCCATCTGGTCTAATGTGTCATTCAAAGCCATTGTTTCCTTGTTGGTTTTCTGTTTAGATTATCTGCCCATTGCTGTAAGTGTGGTGTTAAAGTCCCCTATATTATTATTATATTATTATCAATGAGTTTCTTTATGTTTGTTATTAATTGAATTATATATTTGGGTCTCCCAAGTTGGGGGCATAAATATTATAACTAATAGATCTTCTTATTGAATAGACCCCTTAATTATGATAAAGTGCCCTTCATCTCTCTTTAGTGTTTGGTTTAAAACTTTGTTAGTTTGATTATAAGTATGGGTGCTCTAGCTTTCTTTTGATATCCATTAGCATGATAAATGGTTCTCCATCTCCCCACTTTCAATATGCAAGTGTCTTTAGATCTAAAATGAGTTTTATAAGCAGTGGATGGGTCTTGTTTTTTTTATCTTTCCTGTTACCCTATGTCTTTTGATTGGAGCATTTAGTCCATTTACATTCAAAGTAATTATTGATTGATAGGAAATTAGTGCCATTGTGCTACCTGTAAAGTTGCTATTTCTGGAGATTTTTTCTGTTCCTTTCTAGTCTTTGTTGCTTTTGGTCTTTCTTTCCCACTCAAAGGGTCCCCATTAATATTTCTTGCAGGGCTGGTTTAGTGGTCAGGAACTCTTCTACTTTTTGTTTGTCTGAGAAATTACCTTATTTTATTTTATTTTTTTGTATTCTGAATGACAGCCTTTCTGGATAAAGTATTCTTGGTTGCATATTTTTCCCCTTCAGCATGTTGAATATATTATGACTCTCTCACTGGCTTGCCAGGTTTCTATGGTGAGATCTGTTGCTAACATGGTTTGTGTTACCTTGTAGGTTAAGGATTTTTCCCTTGCTGCTTTCAGGATTCTTTCTTTATCTCAATATTTTACATATTTTACTATGTCTTGGTGGTGACTGGCTTTTGTTGAATTTGATGGAAGTTCTATATGCCTTCTGGATTTGGATGTCTGTTTCCTTCCCCATATTAGGGAAGTTTTCAGCTATAATTTTTTCAAATAAGCCGTCTGTGCCTTTTTCCCTCTCCTCTTCTTCTAAGACTCCCATGATATGAATGTTATTATACTTTATGGAGTTGTTGAGTTCCCAAGTCTATATTCATGATCCAATACTTCTCTTTCCCTCTTCTTTTCAGCTTCCTTTTTTTCCCATAATTTTATCTTCTCTATCACTAATTCATTGCTTTGATTCATCCATCTTTGTCATTACATTCAATCAGCTTTGTTTGTTTTTTTTGTTTTGTTTTTTAAAGATTTTATTTATTCATGAGAGACAGAGAGAGAGAGAGAGGGAGAGAGAGAGAGGCAGAGACACAGGCAGAGGGAGAAGCAGGCTCCATGCAGGGAGCCTGATGTGGGATTCGATCCTGGGGCTCCAGGAATGCCCTGGGCCGAAGGCAAGTGCTAAACCGCTGAGCCACCCAGGGATCCCCTAGATCAGCTTTGTATCTCAGTTATAGCATTTTTTATTTTGTCCTGACTAGTTTTGGGGTCTTTTATCTCTACATTAAGGTATTTTCTAGTGTCTTCTATGCTTTTCTCAACTCCAACTAGTATCATTATGGTGGTTGTTTTAAATTCTGGCTCAGACATATTACTTCTATCTGTTTTAATTAGATCCCTGGCCATGATCTCCTCTTGTTCTTTCTTTTGAAGTGAGTTCCTCTATTTCGTCATTTTGTCTAGGGAATAGGAAAGCTTGTTATGTTTCCTGTTCCTGATAGTAATGGATATGTTAAAGAGAGGTCCTGGCCTGTCCAAGGCCTGGTGCTTCAGAAAGTATTTCAGAGTGTACATTCTGCTGCTGTGCTTTGGCTGCTCCTTCCCTCAGGTCAGTCCTATGCAGTTTCTCCTTGTCTACAATGGGGACTGTGTGGACTTTTTGTATTAGTATGTGATGTTTTAACTAGGTGTGTTTTGGTCTGCTTGTTAAAATAAGCCTGCTCCTATTTCCACTAGAGCTTAAGCTTTGCAGTACTCTATAATCAGTAGACTTGGTGCATGTGAGTGGTTTTATAGGTCTTCTATGGGCAGAGCCTGCTGTGTTGTTTTCAGGATGATTTGCCCATAATAAAGATGCACCTGCAGAGGCAGGAGGGTGAGGCATGGTATAAGTGGCTCCAGCCTCCACTGGGGGTGCTGTGTTGCTCACTGAGTGCATCTGTGCTGATGGACTGGGAAAAATGGCATTGCCTTGTTCTCTCATCCCCAGAGGAGGGAGTTTGTGCCTGCCACTGTTCAGAAAGCCCTCAGGAGCACACACAATCTCCCCTCTTGTGTCTGTTCCATCAGATCCCTGCTTTCACCCTGTCTGTGTCTGAGCTGTCTTCCCACCAGGGGGCACAGTACTCCTGTGTTTTATCTCGAGCAAGGGCTGGGTTTCCAAACTCCAAATTTTAACAACTCACTGTGACACAGACCTGCTCGGATCTTCTGAGGGAGGGTCTTACTGTGCTGTGGCCAGTGCCGGTATGTCCCAGAAAAGTAGGCACGTGATCATGCAGGGGTTTGGAGTTTATGATAAATCACAACAAAAAGCCAGCAGTAAGGTTTGCTTGCCCTCCGCAGGTGAGTCTGTTCCTATGCTAATGAATGGGGCAGCAGGTTGGTGCCCACTAGGTCTTTTGTCCCCTGGAAGGCCATGCCACCTCTCCCAAACGCACTCCAGGAAGTGGAAACCTCTCTCCCGTGCAACACAGGGATCCTCAGACCATGCTGTCCACTCCTGGGACTGTCCTCCATCCCCACAGGAGCACCACTATGCCTGCCAGTCTTCACCCAGAGGCAGTGCTGATGTCTAAAACTTCAGACTTTGAGCTCAGCTACTTATAAAGACTTGAGATAACCAGCCACTCTATTTTTCCCAGTCAATAGTTTTGGTGAAGTGTTTATCTTGTGCAATCCCATGTGCACTTCTCTCTCTCTCTCTCTCTCTCTCTCTCTCTCTTTCTCTCTCTCTCTCTCTCTCCACTCTCTGGGATCAAAGCCCTCTCTCTCCCACAGCACCCACAATCCTTTTCACCTCTCTTCACCTCTTACCTTCCACAATGAGGCTTCTTTTCTCCCCCTAGTTATGCAGTTTGTTCTCTCAGCATTCAGATTAATTTCTTGGGTGTTTGGAATGATTTGATATTTATCTAGCTGTGTTTGAGGGATGAAGCAAGCATAAGGTACCCCTACAGCTCCATCATCTTAAGTCCTCTCCCCCTGCTCCTTTATTTTACACATTTAGCTATCTGCTTAGAACTCAGAAAATGACATTTTGTTGCCTTACTGAATTAATGCATGAGGAAAGCATTCTTTCCCTTTATAAGTGTAATGACTAATGGAATATAGGACTTGAATGATCCTTGAAGTTGAGTCTACAAATGATGAGTGAACTAAATGATTACTAAAATAATTTTTCTTCATTTGTGTCGTGGTCCACTTTATACAAAGAATAAGAGTGCTTACATATGCCACCATTCATCTTCACAGAGACTCATTCTTAAGCTAACACATGGTGTTTAAAATTTATCTTATTTTCAGAGGCTTTCAGGAAAGGGGATTCTATAAATTCCAGTAATTTCTTTCTCTCTCTCCTGCATCATCAATATTCCTGCTCTACTGGTGATTTTGACAAGGGTGGTCTTGGTGGATGGCAGGAATAAGGCTAGAATCAGTTCAAGAGAGAAGGGAAAAATTGAATTCAGCATTTGTGAGCATTATTTTGGGAAAATTCATTCTGAAGTAAAGAACAGAAATGGGAAGTAGAGACATTTATAGAGTAAACAGAGAAGTTTTGTTTGTTTTTCTTTTTCTAATACGTATGTCTTCATGGTGAGCCTAGAAGAGACAAATACATTTGGTATGGAAGACTTGTCTTCTGAAAGGTCTTTAGGAGAGACTATCAGAGTAGTCCATAAAAATGAGACAGTAGGTGGGATTACATGCCCATCTCTTTCCCACTTCCCTGTCAAAACATGCCCAAAGAGTTTCTTGCTCCCCAGCGTCTAAGGATTGTACCGTTTCCTTAGAATATTGCTCAATAAACCAGTTCCACATTCTGAAGTTTTATCCAAGACAGAGAAGTGGCAAACTGGAAGTAGAACATTAGTAAGAAAAAAAAGTCAAAGGAGTCTCAAAAGTTGTAAAACATTATGATTCTAACAGTCCCTCACACTCAGCATGTCTAGTTCTCCTTCCCTATATCATTTTTCTCCTCAGCACATATTGATTTGTTTGTTGTCTATTAACCCCTCTTAGAACGTGAGCTAGGGGAGTACCTGGATGATGCAGGTGGTTAAACATTTGACTGTTGTTCTCGGCTCAGACCCTGATCTTGAGGTTGTGAGATGGATAGAGCCCTGCCTTGCACTCAACACTCAGTGTAGAGTCTGCTTGGGTTTCTCTCTCCCTCTCCCTCTGCTCCTCCCCTCTGTTTGATCTCTCTCTAAAATAAATAAATAAATATTAAAAAAAAAAAAAAGAATGTGAGTTCCACAAGCCAGGGATGGGGGCCGTGGTATTTTTTTTTTCTTATTTTTTTTCACTGTTGTATATATATCCAGTTCTTGCTGTACATTAGGTGCTCAGGAAAAATTTTTCAAAGAATGAAGCACCCTAGAAGATTCACTTGAACTTATCCATACTGAAAATGATGTATCAAAACATATGCAAATGAACTACAGTGGAGTAAGACCAACTATACTAAAGAACCAACTAAAAACACCCTCCACCCTATCTCAGGTCTTCAAATCTAACATCTACTCACCTATTCTGACAATATTCAGGATATTCAGGATTCGTACATCTTAAGTCCATAGTAAAGAAAAATCATGAAAAAACAAATTATTCCTTTTTGGTTTTGGTCTGAAAAATCTGAAAGTTATTTTGAATATATCTTATATTTGGGGACTTACAGAAGCAGAGGTGAATTTAACTTTGGTTAATCTCTGAAATATCAAATGAATGCTTAAAATGTGTTCAAATGTGGTGCAAAAAGCATTCATATTGAAACAGTAGCTGAAACAAAAATTCCCTCTGGTTTTTGCCCTGATGAATCAAGTCAGAACTAAAAATTCATGTCTGCTTCTTGGATATGTCTTGACTTTGAATTTTAACTCTAAAGATGTTTGTTATAGTATGTTTGAGACAGCCATGGTATGAAATTATCTACCCATTTTGGCTTGAGTTTGCACATTAAACAAGAGGATTATATTTAACAATATACAGTGGTAACAGGAACTAGGGGAATTCTTCCAAATTGATTATTTTCATAGGCCTCTGCATCCCAACCTGGAAACCAATGGGAAGATATATTTATTTTAATGAGAACATGCTTTTCTATAGTGAATTTTTATAGCACGGAAATGGAGATGTCATTGCTAATGGGGGAAAAAAAAGACCTCTGAGGTCTCAGCTCATCCAGCTCTCTTGATTTGAGATGCCATTAACCACTAAATTAATGCAAATATAGCTTAATGAAATGTTTCTCATACTGTGATCATAAAATATCCCTGCAAAATACCACTCTGCACTTAATAAATATGAAAGCCAAACCAGAATACCCCACATATTGATTTTCAAAAAATATGCATATTTCCCACAGGCTTCTCAAACACTCAGAAGATCAACACAAGCCTCAAAGGTCAGTCTAATTATAAGATGAATTTGGATTGATTTAACATCATCTCTGTCAGATGGATAGCAACAAATTCAATGATGTTAAGTTTGGTTACAGTGAGACCATATGTCAGGATGCCAGATAAAAGCTATGTCAGAAACAGTGTTTACCACGTGGCACTGATTATGGGACCCTCACTGAAGTAAATGGTTTTTTTTTTTCTACTCCTTTTGACCAGTTTCTGTGGGTATAAAACCAATGATACCTAACGTGTGTTTCTTACACCAGCTAAGTACTGACATTTCGAGTAAGCATTTAGATACTTTCATAACAATTTGACATTGTTATACCATCTCTAATAATTATTTTTTTAGCATTTTACAAACGTTTTGGAATGAGCTGGATTGGATACTAAAAAGTCATAATATCTCTTAATCAAAGATGAGAAATGCCATCCTAGCATTTATATTTGCCCTAGGAGTAAACAGAAAAGTACTCCCTCAGTGTAAGCCAGAGATGGTTTGCCTAAAATGTGATGTGGGATATGAGGGAGGAGAATGGAAAAATCTAATTTCACCTCCCAACAGCATTATTTGAAATTAAATGCATAGAACTCTTAAGATCAAGTCAAAATGACAAGAGATAGTAACATTTGAAGGATAAGACCTTGGAAATTAGAGTACTTTTGATTTTACAAATGGTTTTTTTTTTGTGTGGATGCTTGGAATCAAAAGAGTAGAAAGTAGTGTATATTGGGTACAAGGAAGAAGAACATAGTCATAGATTTCAATATTATAAATATTCTCAGAATATAGAAATGATGTCACCTTCTCAGAGTGTAATGAATGATATCAGCCAGCTGTTCAGTTCACCAAAGCATAAAAACTGAGTAGATTTGGGATTTCTGAAGCCCTAACAAAGTGTTTGGGGCATATTAAAAAGTATTATAAATGAAAAGAAAATCTAACAAAATTAATTATAATCCCCATAGCAAGGACGATTTGCAGAGAGTATAAAAGGGAACTTTAAATATTCAGCTGTACGCTGTACTAGATGATTATGATAAAAAGAAGATACTGGATATGACAGTATTTCTCTTTAACCCCATGTAAAACTCCTTTTATCCTTCAAATTTCAGATCAAATGCTACTTTCCATGAGAATCCTTCCCTGAGTACCTCTGTTTTATGAGTTATCTTATCATATTATTACCATTTATATAATTTTTTTTCTTTTAATCCAAGCTGTTGCAGGCAGGCAGATTTTCTCTCTTCTTATCTTTGTGGTTCTATTTTGACAATGTGTGGAAATCCTTGAAGTTACTACCTGTTACATAATAAAGAAGAGCATTCTGGGCTTTGTAGAGCAGGAGTGGTGCTTGGGCTTGGACAAATGGCAATAATATTAATGATGATTATGGTAGATAACATATTGATCACTTACTAGATGCTAAACATTGTTCTAAGCAAATTATTGGTATCAATTCATTTAATAGTCCCATATGTGAGCAACAGAAACTCAAATAACTGTAGTTTAAACAAAAGAGAATATTATTCTTCTCATATAAAAAAGCCAAAGATGTACTTCTGTAACAGAAAAATAGTAAAATGAAGAAGTTTAGTCAGATCCTCCACAGATAACAGATGAAATCTTGAGAAATATAAATTGTTAATAACAGCTGTAAAAAGGCATGAGAAAGTATTTGAAAACATACAGAAGCCAGAACAGTTTACCTCTGAAACATCTGAACTAGAAAAGATACATAATGCAAGTTTGCAGTTTTCTTGCCCAAGGGCACTCCCTAGCACTCTTGGCTACAGTGGACAAAACCCAAAGACTTACTTACTCCACCTGAGGAAGCAGAAATGAATTTTAAGGCTGAAAAAACATGTGGAAAGTTAAGAGAGATATCTGAAAGTAAGAGAATGGGGTAAGGACAAATGGATAAACAGGAAAGGATCAGAAAAGATACGACTTTAAATTAGTGAAATTGTTCCATTGTTTTTCTTCCTTATTTTTTTCTTTTTGACTGAATGCATTCCCAAGCCGTTTGCAGGTTGGTTAAAATAAAGTTGAAGAAATCTTACTTTCTTGAGGTATAGGAAGACAAAAGCAAAAGCTGCTAAGCACTGGAAAATTACAGTAGATTTCCAAAAAGTAAGAAAATCAAACAGGGTAAGATCTGAAATATGAGTGTACCATCTGCCCAAATCCTTGATGGACCTCAAATTATACAAACCTAACAGAGATCACCAAGGAGCCAGAGTAAATAAAAGAAAATAAATTAGCAACTAAACTATAAGAATTGTTCAGAGATATCAGCTACTCTACACTTTGTGGGAGAAAATTTCTACCTTGATCCTATGCAAATTAATTTCAATAATAATAATAATAATAACCAAAAAGCCAACTCTCCACTAAAGTAGGATCCAGTCACTATATTACCTGAAATATACAGTTTTCATCCAAGAATTACTAGACATACCAAAAAAGAAAACCAAGAAGATGTGATGCTTATTAAAAATAAGTAATTAAGGCAACTACTGTATTATGTTTGAATAATTTTTAAAATGGCTCCAATAAGGAAATGGATGGAAATTCCATTAAAGAAATCAAAACTTTTAAAATGTTAATTTTAGGGCAGCCCACGTGGCTCAGCAGTTTAAACAGTTTTTTTTTAATTTTTTTTTTTTATTTATTTATGATAGCCACACAGAGAGAGAGAGAGGCAGAGACATAGGCAGAGGGAGAAGCAGGCTCCATGCACCAGGAGCCTGACGTGGGATTCGATCCCGGGTCTCCAGGATCACGCCCTGGGCCAAAGGCAGGTGCTAAACCGTTGCACCACCCAGGGATCCCGGCTCAGCAGTTTAGCGCAGCGTTTGGCCCATGGTGTGACCTTGGAGACCCGGATCTAGTCTCATATCCGGCTCCCTGCATGGAGCCTGCTTCTGCTTGTGTCTGTGCCTCTCTCTCTCTCTCTCTCTCTCTCATGAATAAATAAATAATATTTTAAAAATGGAAATTTTAAAGGTTAAAAGTATAACTTAAATAAAAACTTATAGAGTGACCTCAGCAGGAGGCTGGAGTTGTCAGAAACAGTACAGTTGAAGTTAGATAAATAAAAATTACCTAGTCCAAAGAATGAAAATAAAAATATTGGTAAAAAGTACACAGAACCACAGAAATCTGAAGAGTAATACCAAACAATGTAACATACATGTAATTAGAGTCCTGGAAGGAAAGAAAAGAGAAAAAAAAAGCAGGGGAAAAATATGTAGGAATAATACGTGGAAATTTGTCAAATAAGATTGAAAACGTTAATTTACAGAATCCAGAAATTGAATCAACGCTTACCAATATCATCATTAAAGCAAAATCTTCCTAAGTACATCAGAGTTAAACTACTGAGAAGCAAAGATAATGAGATATTCTCAAAAGCAGATAAAAGAAAGCATTTATGTAACAGTAGATGATGTTTGATAAATGATTTTCTTCAGAATCAGTGGAGGCCAAAGATATTAGAACATATTTAAAATAGTGGTAATGGAGAGAAAGATTGTCAACAAAAATTTCAATATCCAGTGGAACTATCCTTCAAAATGAAGATTTAAAAAAGGCATTTTCAGGTAAACAAAAATAGAAAAAAATGTTGTAGATAGCCCTGTGAAGTGCTAAAGGATATTTTTCAGGTTCAAGGAAACTGGGAACCAATAGTGACCCATATTTCCAAGGAAGAGATGAGAAATACTAGAAATTCATGAGCAAGTATACAAAGGTATATCTAAGAAAACAGATTGGTAGTTCTTCAAAAAGTTAAAGAATTAACATATAACCTAGAGTTCTACTTCTAGCTGTATACCTCTAAAGAACTGAAACAGTTGCTCCAACCAGTACATGTACATACATGTTTATCTTAGCACTACTTGCAATAGCCAAAAGGTGGAAATAATCTATATGTCCATCAATGGACGAATGGGTAAATAAATTGTAGTATGCATCTATAATGGGATATTATGCATCCAGAAAATGAAATGGAGTACAGATACATACTACAATGTGAATTGACTTCAAAAATATTTTACTATTCAAGAAAAGTCAGGCAAAATAGGCCACTCATCGTATGACTCTATATGAAATAGCCAGAATAAGTGCACCCATAAAAACAGAAGACAGATCACTGATTGTCAAGGTCTTGTGAGGGCAAAGGTATGAAAGTAATTGCTTAATGGATATGAGAATTCCTTTGGGTGCGATAAAAATGTTTGGAATACAGTTGGTGGTTTTTAAATATTATAAATGTACTAAATGCCACTAAATTGTTCAATTAAAAATAGTTTACATTATATGAATTTTACCTCAAGAAAAATATTATGTCTATATGAAATTTTTTTATTATGTATTAATTTCTTTAACATATTGATTACAGTGTATAAGGAAAAATATATTACACCATATTATTAGGTTTGTAACATATATAGATATATCTAGCAACATTAACACTAAGGATGAGAATAAATGGAGGTTTCCTATATTTTACCTGAAAAAAATCCATAATAACTCTCAGTAAGATATTTATTATAATACCTAGTCCAATGGTCTAGGTATTATAATATCTAGATGTTTTCATACAAGATTTCTTTATAATCTTAGATATTATAGAGAACCTGAAGAAGCTTTTGTTTATGTGGCTTAAATATACCAAATTAGCGTACTAGAAATTAAAATTCAGGATTTCAAAACATACTTATCAATTTATTTCAAAATAGCAAGAATAAACACATTAATTGCTAACACAAAAATATGGGTTACAAATGAGAAACTAAAGTTTCTATAACAAAATATAATAGAAGAGTGATATTTTGCATTTTTCTTATTTTGCTAAATAAAGGGACTCTGGAATTTTCAAATGTGGTTATACATTGTACATACAATTTCTTACAAGACTGGTTTGAACTGTATGAAGAAAATATTGTTTCAGGTAGTTAGAAAAGATGACTATTTTATCAGCTTTTTCATGTTGTTTTTAATATTCTTTTTTGATGCAAAACCAAAATTCCACAGTGAATTAAAGATTCAAAGGCAGTGACTTAAAGATTCATTGCATTGTCAAATATGAAATCATATAATGAATTTTCAAAATCCATTGGTGTATTTTTCACTTTAATTTTTTTAAAAAGATTTTATTCATTTATTCATGAGAGACACTGAGAGAGGCAGAGACATAGGCAGAGGGAGAAGCAGGCTCCCTGTGGGAAGCTTAATGAGGAAACAAGATCCCAGGACACCAGGATCAGGACCTGAACCAAAGGCAGATGCTCAACTATTGAGCTACCCACACATCCCTGCACTTTAAGTATTTTAACACATACATGCTTTGTAGCAACATGTATTTGTGATTTGGAATATACATAGTCAATGAATGATGTAAATTTTTCAAATGTTAACACGTTTTATTACATGACATAAAAAAATCAAATTTATTAATATGATCCATTGGTTTCATCAGGAAAGACTTTAAATAATGGGAGGAAGTTGTTAAACTGATCACAGCAAGTATGTTTTCTGAAACTCAATGTTGATCTTTAGCAACAAAATTTATCAGTTATTTTCCTTGAAATGACAGGCTTGATTCACTCATTTTTAAGGAAATATTTGCCAAATAACCATACAGATTAATAATAATAAGAAAACACAGTTAACCAATGTCTCTCATGAATACGGACACAAAAATTCTTAATAAAATACTAACAAATTGAATTCAAAAATATATAAGTTGGATAATAAATATGACCAGTTAGGGTTTATCCCTGGAATAAAACATTACTTTAGCATAAAAAGACCGATTGATACAATCTATCACATTTAGAGAATAAATTAGGAAAGCCATATGACCATCTCAACAGAGATAGGCAAATTATTTGACAAAATTTAACACACATTCATGATAAAAAAACTTTTAGCAAATTAGAATAAAGGAAACTTCCTCATCATGTTAAGGGGCATCCACTAAAACCCACAGTGATCACTCTTAGTGAAAAAGACTTAATGCTTTTTTTCTTCAAATCAGAAGATGTGATATTCTTTTCCATCATTTCTATTCAAATTATTATATAAAAGATTCAAGCCAGGGCAATAAAAGAAAAAGGAATACATATTTTATTTATTTTATTTTATTTATTTTTTTTTTTGGAATACATATTTTAAAGGAAGAAGCTAAACCATCTTCAATTGCAGATGACATGAACTTATACCTAGAAAACACTACACAATCTACCAGAAAAAGTACCAGAATGAATAACTAAGTTTAGCAAAATCACAGCACATGAAGTTAATATACAAAATAATTGTGTCAATCTATTAACTTTAAACAGCTATGATAGAAAATAAAAATACATTTCCACATGCAGTAGCATTCCAAAACATAAAATACTTAAAAATATATTTAACAAAACAGAATAAATATTATACATTGAAAATCATAAAATATTGCTAAATTAAAGACCTAAGAAAATGGAAAGATATAGCATTCTTTTGGAATCAGAAACAAAATATTATTAAGATGTTATTTTTTCCAAATTAATCTTTAGCTCTTTAGATTTAATAGTCATAAAAATTATTGTGAGCGTTTTTGAGGAAATTCACAAGGTGACTAAAATTTATATGAAAATGCAAATGACCTGGGATAGCAAAGCAATAGTGAAAGCAAAAAACAAATCTAGAGATTTAACAATACCAGATTTCAGCACTTATTATAAAATTACAGTAATGAAGACAATGCAATATCTGCAAAAGAGTACTATTATAGATCAACAGAACAGAATAGAGTCGAAAAATAAACCCACTTATGTGATCAATTAATTTTTATCTAAGGAATCGAGGCAATTCAATGAGAGAAAGTTGAAACTACTGGATATGGGTATGGAAAAAATTGAACATCTCACACAATCTACAAATCTTCAAAAGGATCATAAACATAAATGTAAAAACTAAAACTATAAAAATTCTAGAAGTAAATATAGGAGAAAACCTTTGTAAACTTGGGGTATGCAAAGCTTTCCTACACAGGACAAAAAAAAAAAAAAACACAACTCTTACTCTGCTCATTGAAAGACATGACTAAAAATATAGAGTTACAGCCTGGGAGAATACATTTGTGTTACTTAGATGTGACAAGAAACTTTTGTAAAAAATAAACAACTCTGATAATTCAATAAGAAAGAAACTTAAAAATGGTCAAAACAGTGGACACTTTACCAAAATCTATGAATGGCCATTAAATACATAAAAGATGTTATCATTGTTAATCGTCAAGGAAATGCAAATAAAAGCCATAGTGAGAAAATAGAAGCATAACTAAACTGCAGTAACAATGAAATTCCATTACAATGGCAAAAATGAAGATTAACCATTCCAAATGTTGGTAAGGATATGGAACAACTGGAACTTTCAAACATTGTTGATGGCAATGTAAAATAGTATAACCACATTGGAAAACAACTGGATGGTTTCTTAACATCAATAGAAAGTTAAGCATACACTAAGCATAAGTGGCTCACTCCTATTTATACAGAGAAAGCAAAATGTATGCCTGTTCAAAGAACTGTACTTGGAATTTTCATAAGAGTTTTATTCACAATAGCCTACCCAGATGTAACCAGTCCGTCAACAGGGGAAGAGATAACTAAATTGTAGTATATCCACATAATGAAATACTCTTCAGGACTAAAAGAGGCATACTACTGATGTATGAAGCTTCATAGTGTTGAGTGAAAGAAGCCAGGCACAAAAGACTACAAAGTCTATTATTCTCTTCCACAAAATCCCAGAAAATAAACAGTAATCTTTCTTGACAGAAAGCAAATTTGTATTTGCCGTGGGAGGAAGTTTGTGGGGAGAATGTGTGGGATTGACTGCAAAATCACTTGTCAAAACTTATCAAACTCTTTAAAATGGGTGTGATTCATTGTATGTAAGTTACACCTAAAGAAAGGATTATATTTCTTTAAAGAAAAAAAAAGTACTATAAAAAATAGAAAGGTAGAAAAATCATTCAAATAAATCTAAATATATAGGGAAATTAGGGTTAATCTAGTGTTGCCACCATCACTGGGGATCTATGTACCTTCAGTCTTTTACTTCACAGTTTTCAATGTGCTTTCTTTTCATGAAATGAGAAATTTCCTCAAGCTTCAGGTTTTTTGTCTATATTCCAGTTAGCACAAAGGAAAAGGCAGAGGAGGTCGTATTTTCTCCCTCCCTCTATAGACTGGTCTTATAATTTACTTACATCATTTCTTCTATCCTATTGGGCAGCATATGATTACATGGTGGTAACTGGAGATGGGAAATGTAATGTTTACTCTGGATAGCCATTTACTCAGCTAAAAATTTGAAACTCATTGCTAAAGATGAGGGAAATACTATACTGAGGAAGTAACAAGTCTCATTATCACAGGTTAATCCCTTCAGACTTTTCTACACATAGATGTTATTTACCAATTTACACTAAAGTAAGAGAAACTTCTGTGTGCATATTCTCCTTGCTACAAGATGCCATATTTTTCTATAAAAAAGTACTACTTACCAATATATGGTATTTGTTAAATATCTTTCATGTTTAGACTACTGGATTTAAAGATAGAAATTTATCTTATTCATTTTTTTAATCATCAATACTCAATAATATTTAGATAGTGGTCATTTAATGAATGTTGTTGATGTTTTTGTGACCAAATGAAAATTTTGAACACACAAAAGTAAGTACAATTTTTATCCTGGAATGGCTACCATGTACAGTCTTATCACAGCCTTCCAGTTGTACTTAATGGTCTTCGTTACTGCAATTTTGATATGTGAGAACCTATTGACAAACATTAGTAGAAATGTACTATAAATCAGTTCAAATATAGACTCCTCTTGGGTCGATAAAACAGGAGTTTCTGATCTAAAGTTTAAGTAAGAAATTCATGTAACCAGTGGATACATAAGGCAGCTTAGCAACATTCTCTAAAGCAGAGACAATGTTTCAGAATTTTATGTTCAAAATCTTGCAGTTGTTGCTGATAATATCCAAATTAACAATGATTTTTCAAAAAATCTGAAATACAGCCAAGCTGGAGCAGTTCTGCATGTGGACTGTTCTTTTTTTTTTTTTTTTTTTAAGATTTTATTTATTTATTCATAGAGACACATAGAGAGAGAGAGGCAGAGACACACAGGCAGAGGGAGAAGCAGGCTCCATGCAGGGAGCCCAACGTGGGACTCGATCCAGGGTCTCCAGGATCATGCCCTGGGCTGCAGGCAGCGCTAAACCGCTGCACCACCGGGGCTGCCCCTGTTCTTGAAATATGGTGGGGATTACTATGTACTTTGGTTAGATGTTCCATCTTAAACTCAGTACTAAATATGTATATATGCATATATACACACACATATGCACATACACACATACGTATATACATATACTCACACAAAATACAACAAAGAGTACAATATGGTAGACAACAGTACACACAAACAGTAGCATAGTTCCTATGACCTTTGTCTTTCCCAGGATAACAGAACTTGTCGCAAAAATGTTCTTAAAACTGTTGCTATAGAGCTAGAAGAATTATCTTTATCTATCTTTATCTTTATCTTTAACTTTATCTTTATCTTTATCTTTAACTTTATCTATCTTTGTCATTATCTTTTTTTAGGCTAAAACTCTCATGGATCAGCCACAGGATCTATACAGTTTGTGTTATTTATTTTACTTCAACACAGAAATTGTTTTGAAAGTCAGGAATTGGTAACTCATAGCTAAAGTGATATAATGACCTTCCAAAGACTTGTACATATACACACACCTAAACACACAACACACTGGGAGAAATATCTGGGTGATTGGCTTTGGGGATTGTTAGAAGGCAAAGGGACAAAGACAAGAGGAGTCACTCAAGAGAACAGAGTGAGCCACGATAAGAGACATAGTTTAGGATTGAGAGGCATTTATTTGAGTGACATAGTGACTTTCCATGCCATGTACCATGTGTTATATATTATTTTATTCTATTTTTTTCCTATTGAGAGTCCTTTTTCATTCAGGAAAGTGAGAAAAGTTACAGAATTTAAAAAATAGAAATGGGAAAGGAGTACATGTAATGCATTTCTAAATGTTTCACAGCTTCCATATTTGAAAGCGAATTTTTTAAAAAGATCATTTCTTAGAGCTTGGGGAAACACTTCAGAAGTATTTTTCGTCTTAAAAGTCTGTAAACCCAGATTTGGGGCAAAGCAGAGAAATGTATTTCTAGAGGAGAGGAGATCTGGAAATCTTTTTTTAAGAGGGAAAGACACCAAAGCGAAGTCCCTTTATATGGCACATATTGTGTAAAGAAGATCCTTACAATCTCGAGGAAACCTAGAGGTCCATGTCCACCTGTAAGGCCACTTGGAGAGATTTAACTTTACAGAGCTCTTGAGAGTATCATTAAAAGATAAACTCCAGTGTATTAAAATTTTTTAAGAGTTTATTTGAGCAAAAATCTATTTGAATCAGGCAGCATCCAATCTAGCAGACAGAACGGAGCTCCAAGAAGCTGTATCAAATGAAAGACTTTATAGCCAGGAGGGAGTGGGAACTAGGAGGTTATATTAGACAAATAAGCACGTTGGTTGTTGCAAGGTCACATTCCTTCAGGGGGTGGCAGGGGTCTATTAGGCAGATGACCTAACTAGTGCTGATCTCACAATTCCTGATTGATGAGTTTAAGATTCCATTTCTGGGAGAGGCGAAATTGTATGTACCTCAGCCCAAGTTTGGTCATGTGGTACTTAGAATAAGTGATTCCATTTTTGGCATGTTGTCTTGTTTTCAGCAGTAGTCATGCATCTTAGATTAAAGGGCGTAATGCCTTAGTAGCAAACAGAAAGCCACACGTTATGTTTTCTTTACCCTGATTTTCACTGTTAGAGGTAGTTAACTAACTTTTCAAAAAATTAGCATGGGCCTTGGATTTTGACAGTCAGATAAGATTAGATACAGACACAATTCTAAGATGCTACAGCAAATAAGCTCTTTAATAAAGTTTAAGACTTAAGAAGGTTGACAGCTGATATAGGCCCCTTAAGAAGTTTATTAGTGACAATTAAGGCAGATGTAGTTAATTTTGTAGTTAACAAGAACTTTTTGTTCCAAATTTATAAAAAGATTTTTTTTAGCTAAAATTTCCTAAGACTTACTACATCTCCTTCGCCTCTGTGTGGGAGGACAGTATATTTTTCAGGTAAAGAGAATACAGTCATTATTATTGGAGATACAAAAATCTCACGCATGGAGGGAGTAAAACTCTGCAAATTAGAAAACCCACAGAATCATTTTAATCACGTAACCATCTCCCTGAAAAGATAGGATTTAGCTATCAGCAGAGTGAGCAGACACAGGAAAGATCACATATTTATGCTAGTTCACATGGAGTTTTTCCACTGTGGAGCTTGCATTCAAGACTGTCACCATTTGTGTCCATTTGGTAGCCCACTAAATCCTGTCTTCCTGATATAGCTGCTGGTACTTGAGTGAGTACCTTGGAGATGCCAGACAAACAATAAGATTATACTCAGTAATTGCTAAGAAAATGACTAGGATAGTAGCATTTCAAAGGAAAATGCTATGAATAGTCAGCAATAATAGTGGATGTCCCAAGATTTAAAAAATGTACATCTCCATGAAACAGTAGGTTCCTATCTGGGGTTCTTTCACTAAGAAAGGCACCTCTGTCAACAGGACTTTTGTCAATAGGATTAACTCTAACTCAACTCTTCAGCTTTTTTTAATAGCTGCAGAAGGGCACAGTAAGTGTTATGGAAATGACGTGGATTCTGACAAACTTGGTTCTGAAACCTGAATCCACTGTGTATTATTAGCTCTGCACCTTGGACATTTAGTTTACTTCTTCGACTTCTGTTGCCTTTCAAGAAAATTGGAATAATAATAAATACCCACCTTGATTTCAGGGAATGTTATACAAGATTACCATAAAAAGTTCAGCATCCTGGCTTAGAGAAGTGTCCTTTGCCCTTAGAGGTAATTGAGCCTGTATAAATTATCTACTCCAAAAGTTAAGCAGCATTTTGAAAAATATTTTACAGAATTACAAGACTAATATGTAAAACAAATCCACTGAGCCATATTTTCTGTGCATCATCACCTGAACAGTATGAAACAAATGTGTCTAGCATTCTGCTTTCAAATTGAGGAAACTGAGGCCTTTTCAAGTTTAAAAAATTATCCTGAAATCCCCATAAACCATAAGGTCTCATATCCTTCCGTTGAGAGCCATTTGTCCCACAATACACTGTGTTCTATCTTACATTCAATTCAAATAGTCTCTCTTAATGAATGAGGTAAAAAATATCCATCTTGTAGAGAAAAATCTCCATGTGTATTTGCAAACCCAATGAGAAATTGGTTTCCTATAACTCTAGAAATTTTATTTTAAAGATGTATTTATTTATTTGAGAGAGAAATAGAGAGCAAGTGTGGGGTGGAAGGGCAGAGGGAAAGGGAGAGAGAATCCCAGTAGCCTCTGTGTTGAGCTCAAAGCCCTTTAGAAGTTTTAATACAGCGATGTACAGTGTGATTTTCTTATATTTATATTTTTTCATTATTATTACCATGCTCAGACATGGATATTGGAGTCAAATTCCAGTGTCATGTCTGTCATTGATAGGACTTAGGGCACATATTTATCTTCATGAGCCTGTTTCTTTATTTGAAAAATAAGGCAAATAATGTATCTTTATAGGGTTGTTATGAGAACTGAATTATATATATATTATATATATAATATATATATGTGAGTGTGTGTATAAATAACACTCAGCATAGTGGTTGGATAGAATGGATATACACACATGCACAATTTTACTGGGCACTCAAAATGGTCTTTAGATATTATTTATCATCAAAACATCTATAACAAACAAATAGGTAACAAAATGATAATTTTTATGGTTTCAAAGAAAAATTAAGAGTGTTTCCTACCCTCTTTACAAAATCTGCATAATTACATTGCTATCACTGTATGTAGGAGGAACATTTCAATGCAGTATTCTGTGCCTTTAGTTGAGGAATTCTTGGTTTTAGGATCTATATGGACCATGTAATGATACAAGGAGTACTATCATCTGGAGTGAGATGCAAATTAGGGTGAGAATGGGAAAGAGAATTAATAATAGCAATATATAAGCTTAGCTGGCAAAAGGAATACTCTGTGTCATTCCCTGTTCTGAATATTTCTCTCTCTCTCTTTTTTTTATGAGAGAGAGACAATGTGTATGTGAGTTGGGGGGAAGGGGAGGGGCAGAAAGAGAGGGAGAGAGAGAATCTTAATCAGGCTCCAGGCCCAGCATGGACTGGAGGTGGGCTCAATCTTAGGACTGTGAGATCATGACCTGGGGTGAAATCAAGAGTCCACTGCTTAACGGACTGAGCCACCCAGGCACCCCAGTGAGTACTTTACTTCTATTAAATCATTTAAGTGTTCAGTACCCCACACAGCCCTCAGAGGAAGATTTTACTAATATAATAATAATTTTACATACGTAGAAAGGAAGGCATAGAAATTGTAAAACCAGTTTGACATTATGCAGCTGGTAGGAAGCACAGTCAGGATGCAAATCCAAGGTGTTGGATTCCGGAGACAGCTGGTAACTACTACACTAAATTGCCCTTCCGATGATAAAGCATTCTTGCATCAATTATTCATAATAATATCAAAGTAGATATTTATATAATTAAAACTACTGAATGTTGAATCTTCTAAAATAATTGAATCTGACTTTATTAATCTCTAGTTTTAAAAAAAAAATCAAAATTACCATTTTGTTGATTTTTTCCACTACTTTTATTACAGAAGGATGTTCTCAGAATTTTTTTTTTTTTTTGTATAAGTTGTTTTCTAGAATGAAACATATCAGGTGACATATTCATTTTTCCATTTGTTCTCAGAGAGGGAGAAACTCTTGTGGCCTGCAAGCCTCAGGAAAGGAGGGGGCAGATTCTCAAAGGCCATTTAACTGACTACAAGACACCCTCTGGCAAGCACGCAAACCTCTCAACCTCACTCTCCTCTTAACCTCCCTGGAGATGGAAGGAAGGGATGATTTGGGGCCTGGGAGGAAGATAATCTAGGTTGTTCATTTTGTGCTGGAAGCACTTCTTCAGAGTTGAACTGAATAATGAAATGAAGTTGCAAGCAGAATGTAGTCTCTGGACATTGACTTTGATGATAATGTTAATAATTTAAGTGTTGTAAGGGACTGAGTCTGGTGTTAAATAATAGAGGGCCTTTTGGGCCTGCATTTTTTTTCTCCTTGTAATTTCTTATTTGCTAGGCTGAGAACACGGTTTAGTAGGAAAAATTAACCTTGTGAACTAGTAATGGATAGCACTGTAAATGTTTAACTGGAAACTTGCTTCTGTTATTTTTTCTTGAGTTATAAAAGAGTTTTATGTGAATCACTACGTAATTCTAATGAATCTTAGAGTCATTTGCGGTTGATGTTAGAGAATACCATATTTTGATTCATCTCCGGACATTCTTCTTGATCCATCTTGATGCCTACAATATATGTGGGATATTTCACAGGCTATCTCAAAAGCAACGTCTTCAAAAGAGAACTCAGACCTCTTTTATTAGTCAAAGTCCTTCCCTCTCCAGTCCTCTCCCTCACAATTTATGGCACCACAATTCACTCAGTAATTCTTGACTCAAAACTATGAAGTCATCCTTGATTCCCCCCTTTTTTTCCAATGCCACTTCCTATCCATCAGCAAGTTTTCTCATCTCCATGATCTCTTTGGCATCTCCATACCACTGCCTTTATTACTGCCATGGTCTATGTCATACCTCTGTCCTGTAGCTGATGACACCAGGCTTGTAATAGACTCCTTGGTGTTACTTTTACTCCTATGTTTGACACTAAGAGCAATTTTTTTTTTTTAAGGAATAAATTACATTACCTTACTCATACTGATTAAAAACCCTCAGAAGACTTCCAATTAGGATTAGACTACATTCCGGAAATAATCTCTGTCTTATAGATATCTATCAAGAACTATCTTCTTCATTTAGCATTCCACTCAAAAGCAATCTCAAAAAGAGTTTTATTATCTCCTTTTCTATCATTGATGAAACATTATCATTGGGTATCAAACAATCAAAAGAAATAATAAAAAATCTCCTATCTAATGCATCCTCAGAGTAGCTTTTAAGAAATTAAAGTTTGTACAATTAAGTATTTAATCACTTTAATAAATTTCTCTCTCTCACATTGCTCCTTGATTTTTATGCTACTTGAAGTATAATGTTTGTTCCATATGCTTTAATTTTTCAATATGATATTACATTCTCAGCTTTACGAAAATCTAAATAATGACCAAATATGTACTTTAAAATTACCTATTTGCTATGGACCTATTGCTAAACTGTAACATAGTTATAGTCATATATTACCTATAACATATATGATTGTATATAATTGTATAACTTTCTGCTTCCTGCAGAAATAACTTGAAAAAGTTATTTCTTAAAATAGTTTTATTTTTATTTTTTATTTTTTTAAATTTTTTATTTATTTGTGATAGTCACAGAGAGAGAGAGAGAGGCAGAGACACAGGCAGAGGGAGAAGCAGGCTCCATGCACCGGGAGCCCAACGTGGGATTCGATCCCAGGTCTCCAGGATCGCACCCTGGGCCAAAGGCAGGTGCCAAACTGCTGCGCCACCCAGGGATCCCTTAAAATAGTTTTAAATCATGACCGTGTATCAAGCAAGGCATCAGAATCTGACTTTAGAGAGTATGAATTATCATTATTATTTTGAAAAGCACATATTATTTTTTATTTGCTTCAAATACTATGCTTTGACAGGAAATCAAGAATGTATAGGATACAAAAGTTTTGGAAATGGTACCATTATGAACCATTTATGAACCTTTACATCACTATATGCAAATATATATAATATAATATTTTATAATATATAAATATAACATAATTATAAATATAAATTAATATATAAATGTAAACTCCCTTGACTGGCTGTCCCTGGGCCATAATGCTACTCTTTCTCACCAATTATACCATTTTAAAAAAGAAGAAAGTACTGGCCAAACAGGAATCTGTATCTATTGCTGCTCAGGACTATAGAAAAATTCTCACCTGTCATTACTCAGGTCCACTTTTGTCATGCTGTGAATTTTTTCCACTCTCACACCAAGAGTACAAGTCCCACATTGACTGCTTTATGGAATTAGCAATGTCCAAGGCTTATATGTCATCCATAGGTTTTTGACAAGTCAAGACAGCTGTGAGTAGGTGGTTTCCACACTCAGATTTTTCTGTTCTACAAGCATCACAAGCTTGTCTTTGTAATGGCTGAGTGCATCTTCCCCCTCCCATCTTGAGGACTGTGGTACTTACAAGCTTTACCTTCATCATTCCTTCTACTTCAATTAGAATTTCTTTTTCGCCTCCTTTCCCAGTCATGGTCTTATCTAGTCTGGATGTGAAGATAATTTGATCTACATGCATATATCTGATTCTGCCTCTCAACAATCTCCCAATTGGTCAGAATAACTGTATGAATAGCTCTACTCAGTATGAATTGGAAGAGGGGAAAATTGGAATTCTGGTAACTGTAGGCCTGCAATGTCATGTGGCTAAATTATTGAAGATAAAACATGTGGTTCTCATTATTGAAGATATGGAATATCAGGAAGGATACCAATCATGCCATGAGATTTGAACAAAGTTTACCTAACAGAGCAGAAATCTTGAAGAAAAAATATTTTCTCTGCTAAGATCCTCTAAGAAGTTAGGACTTTCTTCACCATTCTCATTTTCACAATACTAGATTATTATCATATAATGATATCAAACCTAAAATTTAAAGGGGCTTCCTAAAATAATAAGTAAAACATAATATTTATTTTTTAAAAACATGCAAGGTATTGCATTTAGTACTTTATATACATCATATTATTTATTTCTAAGAAAAACACTATGAAGAAATTTTAAGATTCATATTCTACAAATAAGAAAATTGAGGTTATGCTCTTAACTATTACATGTAGATTACATGAATGATCTCATTCTTTTTCTGGGACAAATACTGGGCTGGACAGAATTTTTATCATTTAATATGGGACCCATATTAAGATTCACCAAAGGAAAGAAGCAGAACTCATAATTTAAAACAGGATAAATATATCCCTTACAAAAGAAAAGAGAAATGAATTGTATAAAGACTTTGTATTTTGGCCTCATCGAAATTGATGATATTTAATTTGTATGAAAATATAAATGAAAGATGAGAAGAAAAAAAATTCACGTAGAAAAAAAACTATGGTAGTTAATAGATAAAACCTAATACTCAGTTGTATGAAATATATTCCAGGAACTATATATTCTGAGTACTATGATTATACTAACTCATTCTATTCTCATGTAAGCCTATCTGTATTGATAGGATAGGATAGGATTAATAGGATCAGGACTGAAATGATTATTATTCCCATTTCATTGAGGAAACTGAAGCAAGGAAATGATGTGAGTTGTTTAGTGTCACACAGCTGTAAAGTAATAGCATTGCAGTATAGAACTAGCCAGAGTTTAAGTTTAAAAGGATATGCAACTCCCTGACTGAGATGTAGTCCCAGCAAAGTATTACTTATTTTTGGTTTCCTTTATTCAGAAGGTGCTTCTCTTTCAGGTCTCAACCCAAATAAAGAGAGTTTCAGCAGGATCTCACCATGTCACTCCTGGAATCCAGCACCTGTCTTCCTGGACACTTCAGGTTGTCAAAAACACTACTTAGTCTTTCTTCTACGAAGTTGTCCTTTCTAGAGCTGGCAAATGTTTTAGGAGGAAAAAAATCCCTGAAGCTGGACATACATCCAAGGGCCTCTACTCTACTGGAATCTGATCCATTTATTTTTCATTATCATGTTAGCTCTCTGAGACCTTCACATAGACTTTTTTTTTTTTCCAAGTTGCCCTCACTGGGAAAGCCAAGAAAAATTATCTAACCTATTATTATTGGAAGCAGAATCCATTTGTATATTTTTAAAATAATTTAATTTGAATTAATATTTAGATTTCACTACATTCTAAAAAGGGCTTTAAAACAACTGAAGTGAAATGATTTGGGGAGAGTGATTTACACAAATTAAAGAAAGTGCATCAGAAATAGATTTTTAAATTGGTTCATTATAAATCTGTTCCAAATATAGTTGGACATCTGTCTCCAGTGAAACCCAGAGGGAAAGAAGAAAACAAGATAAATAGAACGATTTAACATAATAACAATAACAAACAATGAGGAACGACCTAAATCATGTGAGCCCTGGGATATGAGAATTGTATCTGAGAACAAATTCTCCTGGGCATAAACCTATAGTGATCAAGAACATATTAAGGTTTCAAGTTGAACACTAACAAAAGTGATCTGACATGCAGATACTTTACAATAGGCATAAGTGGAGAAGGATGGAGAGAAGGGTGATGTCCAGAAGACTGGTGAGTATTTCTGAAGCTAGTTGGTTCAGGTCTAGATACACTGGAGCTCAGACTATATTCAGAGGCATAGTAAAGAGTCACCCTTCAAAAAAGAGGAAAGATAGGAAATTCTAGGCAAGAATTTGCTCATCATATTTCCAAAGTGGGTAAAGAAATTGCAGTTAAATCAATCATGAGCTGGGAAGGAAATCCAACTATATGGGTACAAGGAAAGCATATATGAAGAAAAGAGTGTATTTTGATAAATAAGCAGATCACTTGGAGTAATGGCCCAGACTCCCTAGATACCAGACTTCAAATTCCTGCCTCTTTTGGTGGATAATGTTCTGAATATTCTTTCAAGATTTGTTAGGATTGGCTCAGGTGGTGCACAGAACTATGTCTGCAGATGATGCCTCCTTAATTGAAGATGGGCAAAGTGAGGGGAAGGGGGGTCAAGGTAGCAAAGTCATAGTTTCTTATTCCATAAATTAAAATAAAAACACATTAGTTTAGAAATGAAATTCATCTTTCCACCTAATATCTCTATACTTTGTTTATACTTTTCAATATGGCTAATTATATATTTTATCCTCATAATCTATGAACTATGTACAATAAATGCTTTCTGTGATATCAGAATTGCCAGTAATTGAATCTCAGCTACCTTAAATTTTTTTCAAATAAGAAAATGGCAAAAAAAAAAATCCTTTGAAAAGAGTATAAACACTTCAAAAATAGATTTATTTCCATTTGACAAGGGATGCCAGCTATTTCTTTTTAAAAGCCCCACTGAAGGATTTATAATGAATATATTTGAAACACAAGTCACAGTCATGTGACTCCCTGCTCCAATGATGGTGGTGTGAATGAATATTAATGACCAGTTTTGCTAGGACAGATAAAACTCATACGGCCTTTTGACAGAAATATTTACTTTTCCCTTATATATATGTCAGTATAAAATAAACTACTGTCATTTCAAAATGAAAGGTGAAATTAAATAGCTTCACATTTGTTAGCTGAAAGTTCACATCTAGTACTTGCTTCCCGATATTTAAGCCCTATTTGATTCAAGTCTTTAATCACCAAATTCCCAGATCTTTATTTACCCTTCACTCACTGTTTGAGATTATAACTCATGTAAATTCTCTTAAATTAGATATCCCTTTCAGCAACTTTCCTAGATTCCCATGGTAAATTTACTATTGTTTTGAAGAGACTCAGTCAAAAAGTTTCCAGTTTTACCCGATTCAGTGAGCATCTTGTAAATCAAATGCTTTTGCTTTCTTCTTTGACCCAAGCGTACTGCATCATGTCTGCTATTTGGAGCTTCAGACATTTGGTAGAGGCAGGAGGGAGAAAACTCAAATTTGGATTCATATCAAATTTTTTCAAATACACTTCCCCCAAAGGTATTCTCAGGTTCTTTTTCTCTTCCAGTGCTCTAAACCACAGAATTAACTCCAGTTAATTTGGATCTACGGGCAATGGAATGAAATGGTGACTTCATTTATTGGAAACTTACCAGGTAAGTGTCAGGCTTTGAGTTAAGCCCTGGATGTTAATTCTTCAAAAGTCTTCAAAACACTTTCACAAAATAAAACTATCAACTATATTTTACGTTTAAAGAAACCAACACACTTTTGATTTATAAAACATGTAGAAGAAAACATAAGGCATTTTCTACAAAGATAATGGGTATGAAAAGTTTTCCTTAAAAAGACACAAAAAACAGAAATAGTAAAGGAAAAGATTGATAAATTAGCATGCAATAACCTAAATATCACTGGAGTGAACTAAATCTTCCTAAATTATATTAAAAAGATAAATCACAACTAAAAGTGTATTCATAACATCTAAAATATATAAAAATATTAATATTGAGAATATTCAAGAAGGATCTGTAAACTAATAAAGAAGGGATATTCATTCAAGTAGAATGACAAATGAAGGCTTTGATTAGGCAATAAATAGAAGAAGAAGCCTAAATGGCCAGCAGACATGCTCAATTTTACTAATAGTAAAGAAAATGCAAAAAACAATAAAATAAAATATATTCCATGCATATCAGATTGATAAAGTTATCTTAAATATGATAATTCAATATACTGATAAGTGTACTTTGTAGCACAATTTGGAACTATCAATTAAAATTGAAAAAGCGTATCCCAAATGATGTAAAAAATTCACTTCTAAGCATTTGTCATAGGAAAATTTTATTACATCTCTAGAAGATATAAGTGGATGTTTGCTGGAGCACTTTTTATTATAAAAAACTAGAAACCAATTCAAAACTCATCACTAGCAGAACAGATGAACATTTATGCATAAAAGGTACTAATTTACAATAAACATGAATTAATTAGGTCTACATGTTTAAATGTGAATGGATATTAAAAAAAAAAAAACAATGTAGAGGGAAATTTGCTATTTAGTATTTATAGAATTTTCAACCAAAGGGTGAATCGCATTTATACTTTATGGTTGCAGAAACTATGCATGACAACTGAATTAGGTAAATGAATGTTAGCTGATATAACAAACACAGTAGAATTTCATTTACTACTGCTATAAAGCCCCAAACTGGCACACTTATTTGGTGACCAGACCCCCAAGGTGATGACTCAGAAGAGAAGCCTGAAATTGCTTTAAATTGGTAATCCCTAATTATAATACTGGATACTTATATTTCATTTAATTTATGGAAAACATTTTTCTAAGTATTTTACATGTTTTAACTTATTTATTCCTCCCAACGCCTCCAAGAGGCAGGTACTATCATTATCAAGCCCATTTTCTAGATTTAACAATGGAGCCACAAAGAGATTAAAGGATTTGTTCAAATTCATGCAGCTAGTATGTTTCAGGCCTGGGATTTTTAATATACATAGTCCACCTACAATGTGCTCAACCATTAAGGTATCTTGCCTACTGCTAATATTTTAACTATTCACTACGATTCTTATTTTATCATAACAAATATAAACATGGTGTGTGTAAGAAAATTTCAAATACAAGCCAAAATTGCCCATTAGCCTTTTTTTATAGGTTTTGAAATTCTCTCTTCCCAACAGCAATGAAGATATGAAAAGCATCAAGGTAAACTTGGCAAATGGTCAAAGAGAAAGAAAGAGAAGAGACAGAGAATAAAAAGAGGTATAAGGAACAATTACATGCTGCTAAATTTTACTTTGAATTCAGTTTAACTTAAAGGAAGGATAGATCTGTTGATGGCTTAGTTGTGCATCAAACGTTCAATATTATTAGACACTCAGGTTAAAGAAAATATAAGATAAAAAGTTTTATTCATCATTCTGCGTTGGTCAGCACCTTTTTCTCTTAAGAGGGACATTTTAATGGTTTAGGATTTGCTGAGAAGTAACTAAAACTTTGAATAAAATGCAATCACAGAGAAGAAAAATGTCTGCCACATAATTAGAGCTAGTGAAACTTAAATTCCTTTGAATGTTGCCTCAGCAATTCTTTACCTTCTTTTTCTCCTTTTCCTTTGGCTGATTAGTGTTGTAGTCTGTGGTTTGTTTTCACTCATTAAATACTCTTCATGTATTTCTGAGAGTCACTTAAGTTTTTCACTGGTCTGTAAAATAACTTGTTATTTCTCACACTTCAGTCTCTCCCTCTTCAGAAAGACCTGCGTACAGGTTTTGCTATTATTTTGCATGGTCTTTATGTGCATAAATCAAGTCTGGCTTCTTATTGAAGATAACTATCAGGCCTCTCAATTAAAGAAGTATTTGCCCAGAATCCTCCTCTGACTCTGGCCTCAATAGAGAACTATTGATTTGGGGATTACAGTGTTTTGGTTTATCTTTTAATGAGACAGAAGAACATATCCAGGAATTACACATACCCATAATCGACAGGTGATTTTTAAAAGCTGTTACATGAATGAATGAATGAATGAATGAATGAATGAACCCCTCCCTATATTTACTTACCTTGATTGTATTATTTCCAAGTAAAGTGTCTATAACGTGTAAAAGCTTTAGACATCTTCCCACAATGATCTGTTGAGTCTTTCTCTCGCATCTGCACAAAAAATATCATGACTGTATTTTTAGCCACTACTTTTGCAGAAGTTAAATATTTTACTCAATAAATCATTTCTCTAAGGAATTAACCAACATATATAAACATTCTTCAGGCAGGATTGAAAACTCTTCTTGGACTTTTGATTCAAGCTTTATTGCTTATTTACTTAGTCTGATGGGAATAAGCCTTTTCTTTTATGCTTCAAAGGGAGAAAAAGAGATTTTTAGCTTCCTTGGGAAGAAAAGAGTTTTTCTTCACATTTGTGTAGAAGGAAATTTGTGAGGGACAGGGCATTCTCTGAAGGCTGTCAGAGAGATCATAGAGATGTAAGAGCCTGAGAAGGGATAGCTGAGTGTTTGCCAGGGAAGTGGTCTATTTGGGCACAAGTTTGAGAAGCAAAGTTATGAATTGGTTGCAGATAGAAGCTGGCAAGCAGGAAAAGCAGAATTAATTTATATTGACATTTCAGGTTATCCAAATACCACAACAAGACCATTAGTATTCTCTCATGGCCATTGGGGAGGCGATGTCAGGGTGAAATTTTACTTAGGCTAATAATATTGATTTTTTTTTTTTTTTGGTGTTCTTTAAGTATGTGAGAAAGGAAAGATTACTTCTGTCATGGTTATATTCACAGACCACAGGAATTTGGGTACGAAGTTGACTTTTATTCTCTTTGTTTGATTTTTACATTATCACCATTCAAACATGTCTTTCAATTTCACCTGGTTTTAGTAACTTTCCCTCATTTTCATATTTCCCATCAGGGCTATTTTCTAATTTATGATTAAATATAGACAGATTAATTTTTCAGCAAATATTTACTGAGGACTCATTATATGTCTGCCCTATGTTGGGCACTGAGGATACAAAAATAAAATCTGAATCTGCCTTTAAGGAATTTATAATCTTCTCAGGGAGAAAAGGTAACAAGTTCTCAAGGAGAATATTTCAAAGAGCAACAGTCTACTTGCCGCCTGCTGGGCTGGCAACCTCACTTAAGAAGGGAGGCATTGAGCTGCACTCAGAAGGCAGGGAAGACAAAAGATAAGATGCAGAGAGGGGGAAATTAGTCATTTCTGTGTCCTCTGGGTCCAGATGTCAGGACTTTAGAGCCCCACAGATTCCAGAGCCACATCTGTGCCACTATGTGATGAAGCAAAAGTATTGTCCTTCTTTTCTGGGGCCAGGGGAGACCATCTCAAAGTCATTGCTTACACATACACTCAACCATTTCTTCTGCTCTCGTGAAAGTTCCTACCACTTACCCAGGGTTTACTTGGGAGAGCAGATGGCCTTTACAGGTCAGCCCTGGCCTCAAATACATCCTGGAGAATGTAGACCATGTCTAATTCAGTTCTTCCCTTCCACTTTCTGCTCTCAGGACAGAAGACATTAATTTATTATTTCAATGCCTTACATTTATATCCTGATAGCTCCTGGTCCTAAATTTAGAAAAATCTAAATACCTAAGTTTTAAAAACTGAAATCCATTTATTGAGCTTCCTGAAGTAATAAATGCACTTGATTAAATAATAGGAGGATAGGAAAACATGAGACTATGCGAATAATAGTGGTTAATAATTCAGGAAATTGTCCCCCTAGACATGTTTTTTGTGGGATGAAGGGGATTGAGGAAGAAGGCTGAGAACTGCCCTGGGCTGCTGATAAAATTTCTCCATTTTTACACTGGGTAGAGCAAGGAAGGAAAGGTATAACCAAAATATCCTGAAAACATCAAAATGTGGAATGTATGGACAGGGAAAAGAGAAGAGATGTCTCAGAAATGACTTCCCTCGGGAGACACTGCTTTTAGCCTCATTATCCCATTTTATATATGAGAAAAAGTGAGGGTCAGAAACGGACTTCCTTAAAGATGGCAGTTTGTGTTTTCCCATCTAAAGATTATATAAAGTAATATAAAGATTACTTTGTATTGTTGAGACAACAGCGAAACCTGATGTGTTCTCGACAAAAACAAATACATTCCAAGTTTTCACTATATGCTGTCCTAGACAGAGATTTAAGGGGCTGTCTGTGATAAAATATAAGCAAACTAACATGGGTTAGTCTGTGCCAGACTAATTGTTCTTTCCTCCTTCAAATCCCCATTGGCTGTTCTGGAAAGAGGATCTCATTTAAATGCCACACAACATTTATCCAAACAAAGATCATAACTCTGCCAGGCAGAAATGAAAACTCTATTGTTTCCAGAGGCCCCAAATGAAAGCTTTCCATGCAAAATTTCACTCTCTAATTACAGGTAATTTTATTATAATTTTGTTGAGATCCTTGTGGTGTCAGATAAAGTTTCAATATTTGCTAAAATCAGTTTAAATGCCCTGGCATCGCCCATGTCCCTGTGATGCATTTTCTTTTTAAAATCAGTGTTTGCTTTTCAGGGCTTATCTACAATAGTCACAGTCTTTATTTCACAAAACCATTAAAGTATAAAGGCATTTCAAAGGGAAGACAGCTATAATAGCAGGGACCTAGATTTCATTATTAGCATAATTCACAATTATTTTCCAGTTCCAAATAAGCAAAAAAAAAAAAAAAAAAGACATTTTACAGTTACTCCAGCATTTCTGCCTCCATAATAGAATGTACTTAGCTCTATGATAACACTCGCCAGTTTGTGCTGTGATGGTTATTTACATCTTTGTTTCTGTCACTGGGCAGAGAGCTTCAAAGGCAAGAATTGAATTGTATTCTCTCTCTTTTTTTTTTTTTTTTTGTCTCCCAGGTGCCTCCTACCGTGCTGACCATATTGTTGGGGCTCAAGAAACATGTCTTAGATAAAAATGGTGATGCACACATAAATTAAAGGAAATCATGCATCTGTTTACTTAAAATAAGACTCTGTTCTCCTAAAGGATGTATATAATCAACTAAATCTTAAATTTTGTCGTATAGAAATTGGTACATCTGTGCTGATACCATTTGATTTGTTTCAGCAAGAAATAATCTTGTTTCTTATAAGATATTTATATTTTCTATGAATTGCATGCCCCTAGGAAATGAAAGATACTGAGATTGTGTATATAGGTGAATTTCCTAGTGTTTATTTGGTAGTTTTGAAAAATCATTGTTTTTCTTTTTAAATACAAGGCCTTCTTCTGGAAAAGTTTATTATGATAGTGACTTTAAAATCATGCTCTGCTCCAATTTTCATTGACTCAGTGAACCCTTTTGAATTTTTACTCTATTGTAAGTCTGTAATTATGCTAAGTACTTATGATAAACATAAAGGCTTATGAAACTTGCCATGCAACAAATATAAAAGATGAGACGGTGAATATTAAAATAGAAATAGAAATGCAGCTCTATAACAGCTTGGCAGTCTGGTGAAGATGGTGGTAGAGAAAGACATAGAATCAGAAAAGACTTCAAGAAAAGCTCATTTCACCTTATCATCAGCTCCCCAGAGAGTTTAATACTCCACCTGGCTTTATAGTTAGTAAATGGTAGTGTCAATGTCTGACTCTAGGCAAATTTGGATCCGAAGTCCATTCCCTTTACACTCTGCTTGTCCCATCGTTCTCCAACCCCACAGTATAATGACTCTTCCAAAACTAATCCAATTTCATATATAGTTTGTATAGTGTATGATGGCTTCTTTATGTGATACATTTTCTTCATCGTTCCCTATATTTTTCCTGTTTTGGCATTGAGTTAGCAACTCCATGAGCATGGGGCACCGTACATCTGATGAAATGATAGAAACATGGTGACAAATGATAAGCACATAGTATTTCCTAATAAAGGAAAAAAGATTTTAATAAAGATTTTGAATATATTACAAAATTCAGTTGAACAATGGGTGCTTTATTTATACTATATAATCTTATTGTATTCTAAAACAAGCCATGTGCTACTAAATGGGAATGTGTCATATGAGCCACCATGCAGTTTACAAAATGAAATTATAGAGACGCCTGGGTGACTCAGTGGTTGAGCATCTGCCTTTGGCTCAGGGCATGATCCTGGAGTCCGGGGATGGAGTCCCACACTGGGCTCCTTGCAAGGAGCCTGCTTCTCCCTCTTTCTGTGTCTCTCGTGAATAAATAAATAAGATCTTAAAAAAAAAAGAAATTATAATGTGGTAGGTGACTCTTCTTAAGTTCAGTGAAGAACGTTATGAAGTTAGGATTCTCAAGCATGCACATGCTAACAAGTTACTGTTTAAAGAGCTAGACCAATAACAAGGAGAAGTACTGATTTTTCACCTCTGTAAGCATTGATTGACAAATCTAAAAATCCTATGGAATTTTGTAAACAGTAAGACCATTTATATTACAAAACACATTGTCACCAACCCATTCCATTCTCTCCTCCATCTTGTATAAGGAAAAATTTCCTCTTTTTTTTTTTTTTAGGCAAAGTTTTATTGTGATTTCAGAAGTGCTGCATATTGGATGGATGTTGGATATTTTTATTTATATTTTATTTGTATGTAATGGAAAATGGATCAAAATTAGGTTCTTACTAGCTTCTAATTTCAATAACATGCTTTTTGTCATACTATATGTTTGTTCTCCAATTATGTGTTGTTACCGAGTCGGTAAGAAGCTTGAGATTAGAGGTGTCACGGTAGCTAAAATGATCTTCTAGCTGGTTCTGACTATAATAAAGCAGTATTTTGAAATGACGAATGCTTGCACAAATGCAAGATTTCATTAAACTGTCATGATTTGAACAAGGTTAAGTATTTATTAAATGATTAGATATATTTTGCAAAGTAGGTCTTATGGTCTATCTTTCAAAATGCTGTTGTCTTTTAAATCTGTATTTTGTGGGGTGCCCGAGTGGCTCAGCTTGTTAAGTGTTTGCCTTCGTCTCAGATTCCTGGGATGCAGCCCTGTATCTGACTCTTCCACTCAGCAGGTAGTCTGCTTCTCCCTCTCCCTCTGTTCTCTCTCTCTCTCTCTCTCTCTCTCAAATTAAGTCTTTTTAAAAAATTTTAAAAAATAAATCTGTATTTTGTTAAACACATACACCTTTATTCTTTAAAGGTGTAATGGGCTGAATATTTATGCTCCCCTCCCTCAAATTCCTGTGTTGAAACTCTATCCCCCAGTGTGATGGTATTATTATTTTTTTTAAGATTTCTTTATTTATTTGAAAGAGAAAGAGAGCACATGGGAGGGGAGGGGCAGGGGGACAGGAGAGAGAAAATCTCAAGCAGACTCCCCACTGCTTGTAGCTGGACGCTGTGGGGCTCGATCCAGGACCCTGAGAACAGGACCGGAGCTGAAATCCAGAGCTGGAGGCTTAACCGACTGAGCCCCCAGGTGCTCCTCCCACCCCCACCAGTGATGGTTTTGAGAAATGGTGCTTTGGGGAGGTGATTAGAGTTAGATGAAATCATGAAGGTATTCTTATCAATTCTAAGAGAGCTTCCTTCCTTTGCTCTGCTGCTCACATGTGAGAATACAAGGAGAATTTGCTAATCTACTACCTTAAAGAGGCCTCTGACCAGCACTCCACCCTGCTGGGGCTCAGATCTTAGACTTCCAGCCTCTAGGACTATGAGAAATAAGTTTCTGCGTTTGTAAGCCATCCAGGTTATGGTATTTTGTTACAGTAGCCAACGTGACTAAGCAAAGGAAAAAAAAAAGGTCACTGTCAAAAGCAACAAAAGGTTTTATGAAGCTAAATGCGTTTTTGTCAGGCATTGGTGGTATCCTGAAAGCTCTGGTCATCACCAGAAGCCGAATAAATGATACTGTTCTTGTTGCTTGTAGGGCCCCTTTCCTCCAGGCGAACTCCTTACTCCTTGAGGTATAGCTCACGTGTTCTCTACGATGTCAAGTCTTCTTTGCTTTCTCAAAGCAGATTTAGTTTCATCTCTTTCTTGGCTTCATTGTCCTCAGTATCATGGAGTATTTTAATTAATTTGTTTGGCTGAGCAGTGCTATACCGAGCAAGTCAAAGTCTGGAAGTCAGAAAAACATGAGGGCAAAGCCTAGCTGTACTCACTATTATATTATTTGGCCTTCTGCTTAATCTCTCTGAGTCGAAGTTCCTTACTGGGCAAAAGGACACATATACCTACTCCGCTGGGTTGTTGCAGTGAAGCTAAAATAATCTAATATATACCTGGCCCAGCAATGGCTGGCATGTGGCAAACACTAAATAAATGTCATTTTCCCTTTAGGTTTCTGTCTCTGTCACAGCTATAAATGAATTCCTGCAGGACAGGAAGTGCTATTTGTTCATCTATATAATGCCAACATCCAGTGCTGTCCCTCACGTATGCCCAATGAGTCTTAATTTCATATAAGAATAAAAGGTACGCTCGGCAGATAACTTGGTGATGTATCAGGAGGATATTGAGTTTCTTGCGTCAGTGGTACTTTTCTTAAAGGAATTTGAGCTAATTTTCCATTTTATTATTTGGGTAAATGAGGCAGTAAGGGACTCACTTAACAATAGAAGCTAATATCTTATTTCTGCTTGTTTTCTGCCCACCAGGCATCTCTCTATTGAATGGGCCCTTTAAAGAAACAATATCGATGGTGAAGCCCATAAGCAGGGCCACCCTTCCCCTTCCCCTGTAGTAATCACTTTCCTAATACCATTTACTTTCAATTAAAAGGACTGATGAGCATTTTTATCTTGACAACACAAACTAAATCAGGCCTCAAAGTCATTGTCAGCATTTTTTTTTTTTTTTTTTTTTTTTTAAAGAAATGTTCTACTACTGATGAGAGACTGGGGTCAGAGTGTCCTACTGGACAGAAAGTAACAGTATTTGTCTCCTAAGGGAAAGGGAGGCAACCTCAAAAGAGAAGCCTTTTCCTTGATAGTCACTTGTTTTTTATCCATAGAATTTTACAATCAGAAGGAAAATTAAGATAATGTATCTCAGATCCTTCATTTTACAGATAAGGAAAGGAAGGTCTAAAGATGCTCAGACTTGCCAAGAGTTGTTATGTGGTTGGTTGATAAAGGGAACCCTGAAACAGAGGTGCCTGGAGTCTCAGTCTATCATAGTGTGTGTGTGTGTGTGTGTGTGTTTTACATATATGTATGTATATATAATTTTATCTTTCAATATAGTTATTTCCTTCTCTCAAAACCTTCCTTTCTAATTATATATTCACTGGGCTCATGTTATTATTGTATCTGTGTTTGCTGCGTGCACACACTGGCAGGACTGAGGCTCAAGAATGCACTATTTTTGGAAAGCTTGTATGGGATAAGCAATTGGTCTTGGAAAACCCATAATTATGAGAAAATAGATAATTCACATGTCGATAATTGGTTGACTAGAACAAGAAAGAAAGAAAATGCATTTGTGCCCACTTGATATTCTTGTTGTTCATACTTGTAGAAACCCATCTGTAGGAAGAGTTACTGTTTTAAAAATAATGTTTCTTTTAAAATGCAGAAGAGAAACACCTAATTTTGCGGCGGCTTGGTGGCTAAATTGGTTAGGCATCTGCCTTGGGTTGGGGTCATGGGTCCTTGGGTCCTGGGATCCAGCCCAGAGCTGGGCTCTGGCCCCGCAGAGAACCTGCCTCTTCCTGTCCCTCTGCCCCTCCCCCTACTCATATGCACATGCTCTCTCTTTCTCTTTTTCTCTCTCTCATGAATAAATTAAATCTTTAAAAAAAAAACCCACTTGTTATTAATTAACAAATGACAGAACTCTCTTTTTGGAGGAGTTGCTAATCCTATAAAGAACTTTTTTTTTTTTAACCCGAAACTACAGCACTGCTTTTGGGGACATATTATGGCCCCCCATCTTGTGTTTCAGGTTGTCTGATGCTCTACTGAGCTAATCAATAACCAAACACCAGCAGCATTGGTATCTCCAGGAACTTGTTAGAAAGGCAGAGGCTGAGGCCCAGTTCAGACCTACTAATCCAGAAACTGCATTTTAAACAAGATTCCAGGACATTCATAGGCATCTTAACATTCAGGAAGCACTGCTCTGAGCCCCATACACTCTTCTTACTTCAACCTTTCTTAATCTCCCGCTCAGCCTCATCAAAGGGATTACTATTTTAACTGAGCCATTCTTAAGATTCTGAGGAGATACAAAATGTCAGTTGCAGAAGAATCCCTTCAGAAAAACAAACTAAATGGCATTTTGATTCCTTCCTTGAGCTCCACTCTTTCTGTCCTTATAGTTAGCTGGTCTAGAGTAGGCCTCTAACTGTGAGTTATAGACACATTCATACATGTGCTACATTGAACTTTTCCTCTTAGTCCCCATCCTGCTTTTCATTTGATGCATGAAAAAGGTTAAAAGTGGTTGCCATATGTTCTGCTTTCTCTTTAGACCTTAAAACTAATAGTTATTGCTTTTTTTTTTTGCCTCTATTGATGTGACAGTTGCTTACATCACTATTAAATTCATCTAAAAGTCTTCACCTCCACGTCTGAAACAAAGTGTAATAGGCTTAGGGAGAGGCTGGGTAGGGAGACTAGTAGTGTGAACTAAGGATGAAGAAAACCTTTTAGGAAAAATATTTAATATTTTTTTCTGTAATGTTCACAGATAGTCTCCAAAGTCTGCAGCCTTTCTCCCAACAGAAGTGTCTTTTAGAGTATTTTAAATTTTAGAAAATGCCCATCGTTCATTACAGTCATGGGATGTGTTCTCTACTGCCTATATATATATATATATATATATATATATATATATATTAATCTATGAGAATTAACACATTCAAAGTGGTGATGGTTATCATAAGAGTCATGAGATCCCCAAAGGATCCCCAAAGGGACACCTGGGTGACCCAGGTGGCTTGGTGGTTGAGTGCCTGCCTTTGGCTCAGGGCGTGATCCTGGAGTCCCAGAATTGAGTCCCACATAGGCTCCCTGCATGGAACCTGCTTCTCCCTCTGCCTGTGTCTCTAGGTCTCTCTCTCTCTGTGTCTCATAAATAAACAAACAAACAAACAAACAAACAAATAAATCTTAAGAAAGAAAGAAAATGGACCTTACAAGAACTTATTTACAAGATAAAAGGGGGGTGCCTGGGTGGCTTAGTGTGTTGAGTATCTGACTCTTGATTTTGGCTCAGGTCATGACATCAGGGTTGTGAGTCAGAGCTGAACTTAAAGTTGTGGGGAGGGAGTTTATTTCCCTCTGCTCCCCTCCCCTGCTCATGCTCTCTCTCTTTCCCTCTCTCTTAAATAAAATCAGTCAATCAATCAATCAATCAATCTTAAAAAGGATCGCCATCCTAGGACTTCTGGAATATGACTCATATCATTTATTATCCTTCCTGGATATTTTTTATAGGTGAGGGCTTGGTTAACTCCCTCTTATTAGACCTACCACTTCTTGTCTATGTGATGCATGACAAATTACCTAAATGTTTATTTCAAAAGTTTTCCTTAACTGGACAACACAATCATAACATGCTTCCTTTCAAATTTTATGTTCAAAAGTTTTAGTGATTGTTATGATTAAAGACTTTCAAGGTAAAAGAAAATTATATATCATAATTAAAAACTACAATTTAATTTAATAAATCCTCCTTGCCCTAACTCAGATCTATTTACCTTAATTTTTAAATTCCCTGCTTGTGACACTGGTATTACATATTTTGACACTTCAGAGAATTTTATTCACTGTGAGAATCTTTCCTGCTTTTTGTAGAAATGTAGGCTGAGAAGGTGCTGATGACTTAATTAAGTGCATTGCTTTTCAAATAAAGTTAAAAACCAGCTTGCTTTTAATTCAATCAATTCCAAGTCATTCCTCCATGTTAGATTTTTTTTTTTTTTTTTTTTGGAAAAGAGTTGTAACCAATAAACATTTATAATTCCTTCTATCTTAAAAGTTAATACAGTGAGCAGCTTTCTTTAAGGGGTTATTCACATACACGAATAATGAAATACTCATCTTTTATTTTCACTAGTGACTGGGTAGCTCTAGGGCAACAGAAAGGGAGTGCTGCACTTCTAGTTAATACAGAATCATCTTAGAGCTCACCCCCCATACTGAAGCCTTAGCATCTTAGTAGAAGCAGAAACATACTTACAAAAATAGCTATGAGCTCTTTTGCTAGATCCTTGAAGTGTTTTATGTAAAACAGAAATGCTTTTTCTTTACTTATTTAAAACCCAAACATCACATATAAAAGACCTAACACAAAGTGTAGACTTCACAAGTTTTTGATTCAATAACTGATGAATAATCAAGTCCTTGTGGTACACCCCAAAGAAGTAACTTCAGAGGAGAAAACCCGAATTAGCTCCAAAGAGAATATATTTCCATTAGTGTGCCTTCAAATTTGAGTCTGCAACATAGTGGCCTGAAATAATTGATTAATTCCCATGATTTGATGATAGTGCTTTTGTGGCCGCTGATATATGGCTTTTTAAAAGGCAGCAAGCAAATCCATTGGTTAGCATCTATTTTTATCTAAATCAGTTTCCTAGGTATCATGTAACAGCAGAAAATATTCAAGAATTGATTAATGTGAAATTTGGAGGTTATTCCCTTGTTGAAATCTTTAAATAGAGGTGATCCCAAAATATCCAGATACTGGATTTCCATCAGGATAATGCAAATACTCTAAGTTAGCTTTGAAAAATATAAACTTAATATATTGACTGCCTGTAGAAAAATAAATTGAAAAAAAAGAAAAATAAATTGCTACTTGCTTCTTTGTATTAGACACATTTGTGATTGACAAGGTAAAATCTTTTCAAGTCCTATTTTATTAGCAAAAAGAACACACAAGTGCAGGCACATGTGTAGCATATAAAAATATAAATATAATGTATATATTTGTGTATATATATATATATATATATGTATATACACACACACACACACACAAATCATGCTATCATTTTTCCAGTCATATAATATGTGCTATTGTGCTATTGTATGATTCACAACAGACATAAAACAGCCTTTTAGCCTTGGCTTTATGTTGAAATTATCTGGGAAGTTTAAAAAATATTGATGACTAAAGTCCAAGTTAAGAAATACTGATTTGATTAGTCTAGGATGTGTCTTGACATCTGGATTTTTAAAACCTTCCTGATGATTCTAATATGCAGGCAGGATTACCAACTGTTGCTCCAACAATACATCTTTAAAGTAAGCCCTACATTAATACCAGGAACTGTACTAAATAGTTTTAGTAGTAGCACCCCATAGAAAGACATTTGGATTCATACGAATCCCAAATTAAAAACACATATAGGTCCATATTTTATGCCTAGGAAGATCCTAAAAAACAAGGAGGTGTAATTGTGGACCTTTGGCACTTACCATTTAATTGAAATGCCAAACATGAATATTAGTGTTGAAAAAAAATATCTGAGGCCACTTATATTCAGAATCAAATAACCCTGTTCATTCTCCTATCGCTGCTGGATGTCTGCCAAATAGCTAATGATAATAAGTGTGTGTTGTGGGAAGAACAGGATTCCTTAATGGAGACAGTCTCCCTAGGCTAGCTTCTCAGAGAAAAGGTTAGCCTCCTGCAAAGCATTGAAATCTACTCCAAAGAAACTGGTCAAATGCTTAAGGCAACAGGCCCAGACAGAATGCTGAGGTGGCAGATGAGGACTAGAAGCCCCTGGCTGCTCAGGTACCAGAGTTGTCAGGCTCAAGTCTGTGACCCCAGCCCCAGATCACAGCAGGCACAGGAATGATTCATCCCCAACTGGAGTACTCGGTGATGGCAGAGGTCTAACAGGTCATACAAGCAAAACCACAAGACTTGGAGTTTAGCTCCTGACCACGCCATCTGAGGGGTTGACACGTCCCCAAACATGCAGATGCAAAACTGCGGGTCTGAGGGGTTGAGGTCTCTCTTTTGGAGTCTGAATTTTAGCTAGATTTTGATGCACGAGCCTATATTAAGAATGCAACAGTAAATAAGTGCTGTGCTTGCCTATTGCAGCTCATGGTTTAATAGATGTGTGTGTGTGTGTGTGTGTGTGTGTGTGCGTGTGTGTGTGTGTGTGTGTTCATGAAAAAAAAAATTTGTAAGTTAGCCTGGGTTTGGATGTTTGTTTTAGGTAGGTAGTATGATAGAAAGAGCATTTGTCTGGGAGTCCAAAAACCCAGGATTAGAATATAAATCTCACAGACCATTAATATAAATTCTCAGGTCCTCAATTTCATCCTCTGTTAATTAAAAGTTAGGAAGATGATGAATAAAGTCTGTCCTTACTTTAAGAGTTGATAATCCTACCCAGAGTCTATCTCAGATGTGATGGCATCAGCCTAGGCTGGGTGGCCCAGAGTTCATTGGGCTGATTGAAATGGCTGGAGAGACAGCTCTTTCATTGACCACTGTTACCCTGAACTTTCCTTGTGAATCCTGAAGCTCACTAAGGAGTCAGGAGGGCACTCAGAACAAGAAAGCAGATGGAGATATAAGGACAGGTTTTGTCAGTGGCCCTGAGTGCAAGGCTTTTCTCTTGTTGAAGAAGTGATAGACCAGATTCAAAGTGGATCTCCTACCTGAGAACCTGGCCTCCGAGAGTGACAGGGAATACAGCAAAATGACACCAGGTGAGAACCCTTTCATTTTCTATTCACCTCCTAGAAATCACAAAATAGACAACGGGGAAACTTGTACTTTATTCCCAAATAATAGCTGTGAGTACTTTATAATCATTACACTCTCCCCCCTCAAAATAATAATAAAAACATTATTTTTTTTCTTATTAAGACAAAGACCTGGGATCCCTGGGTGGCGCAGTGGTTTAGCGCCTGCCTTTAGCCCAGGGTGCGATCCTGGAGACCCGGGATCGAATCCCACATCGGGCTCCCGGTGCATGGAGCCTGCTTCTCCCTCTGCCTATGTCTCTGCTTCTCTCTCTCTCTCTCTCTCTCTCTCTCTCTGTGACTATCATAAAAAAAATAAAAAGGCAAAGACCTTTGCTAAATCTGTAATTTTCTTTTGTAGAACAAATTTTGCTTTCTTCGCAGGGTAATGTTCAATGTAAATACTTAAAAATTAAAATTGGAAGATAAGGTTTTAGTTTTCTTTAACACTATGGCCTTTAAAAGCAGTGAAACTAGATTTGAACCTTTCATCCTGTATTAATTAACTGGGATAATTTTAAGCCGATTACTTTATCTCATAAAGCTTTAATTTTTCTTTTGTAAAATCTGGATAATATTTTCCTCACGTGTGTATTTTGGATATCAAATAAGAAACTTAATGCAAAACATTTAGCACAGGGTGATTACTGAAATTGAAGTTATGTAATTTAATGTTTTATTAACTATTATATGTATGCCAAGTTCTATATACTCAGTGGAAGGGAAGAGATGTAAATTAGAAACAAAAGGTACTTTCAGTCTAGGATGTGTATCTCTCATTTTTCTGCGATTTGGAGATGCAATCTTGTATGATTGATGGATCTTGTTGGTAGACGAGGAAAAAGCTGGATGGAGATGAGAGAAGCCTTTGCTGTGTCAGGGTTATCTTTAATCCTTCTGAGGCAGGTGTAATGTCGTTTGATTGAAATCTACGAACTGGAGCCTCCTTTACCAGAAGGAAAATTTAATTATGAAATAAAACACAAATTTGGTGAGAAAGATCTGTCAACTCTACTGAAAGGCCATGCTTTTAATTACTGGTTGTTTTTCTCCTCATTTAACTATGGGCATTTGAAAAACAACCAAAAATTTCTAAAAGGAACCTTTCAAGATACAGTAGATTTCAAGAATGCAAATTATAACCACTTAGCACCTCCTAAGGGGGTAGGAGCATTGACAGAGGAATGTGTCAGGTCAAACATCAGTTGATCTCAGTTGTGACACATGCTTGGGTGCCGGCCTCAAGTGCTAGAGGAAGAGGGGAGGAAGGGGCCAGACAAGTTGTGGGGGAAGGGAGGACTGATAATCTACATTTCTTCATAGAAGGCTCAGAAAGTCGGTGAAAGGCTTGGCTCAGGCTTACCCTCCATTTGCAGGCAGATTCTAAAAGCCGGTCAGATGATAGGAGTGATGTGATTACAACTGGACACAATGTGAAAATGCCAAATCCCTTAACTGCCTAGCACACCCCACGCTCCCACCTCTTACCATGCAGAAATTAACTAGCTCTCCAAACACAGGCAGGATTTCATGAGAGCTCAGACAGGATGGGAGAGGTACAAAAACTACCTCAGCCACTGAAACATTCCCTATGATGAGTGCTCAAAGAATAACTGGTAGATCCACAAGTTGGACAAACGTGGTATACAAAGCTAGGCCCAACAGGTACTGCTCTGCAAGAGCTCCCATCTCTGGTAGAGCTGGAGGTGGTAAGAGACAATCTGAGGCCACAGAAGATTGAGGGCTACCTAGAGGAGGGACTGCTCTCCTAACTTGCAGAAACTGGGGACTAATTGAAGTGAGGCAATTCTGACCTACCTTTTTTGTTATTGTTGTTAAGATTTTATTTATTTATTCATGAAAGACACAGAGAGAGGGAGGCAGAGACACAGGCAGAGGGAGAAGCAGGCTCCCCACAGGGAGCCCGATGTGGGACTCGATCCCAGGACCCCAGGATCATGACCCAAGCCCAAGGCAGATTCCCAACCACTGAGACACCCAGGGTTCCAATTCTGACTTACCTTATGGCTACTTATGCCTCTGCTTTACCTTCCTATTCCTTTTGTTATTTTAATTCTCAAGTTTTGCCCACTAGGTGCTAGTGTCAATTCAATAAATATTTATCAAGTGCCTAATATGTGCTAGACACAGAAGTTACATTATTTATTTGTTCTTGCTTGCACAGTAGCAGTATCATTTTTTAGAGCTGGGAGGGAAATAGAAGAACACAGAATGCCCCTTCGCCCAATTTACCAACACATTATATTTATGTACTTTTATATACTAAAAATAACAAAGATCAAGAAAGTCCCAGAAAGAACAACATACTATTCTTTTATCCTATTGATTCCATTATTCCTTAAAAAAACTGTTCTAGACTTAATTGTAACCTAAGTATTTACAATATACATTTGTAAGAACACAAAAGTTATGAAAACACTAACATTAAACCTTAGTAAACCAGGGATTCCTAATGTGAATTTAGACACAGAATCTTTAAAGGGCTTGTACAGGATCTATTGATTACAATTAATTTTCTTTTCATAACTTCTCTGACTGAAGTGGTTTAGTAAATCAATTAAACCTTGAAGTTCATTTGGCATTTCATTTGGCTCCATTTGGGGAATTCTATTTATTACATAGATTTTCCTGCTGGACTTCTCCCTGAAGCCTTTTCTTGGTTATCTTTTAAATTTTAAATCCCTCCCAGCTCTAAAATTATTGTTGTTTTGTTGTTTTTGTTTTTCACTAGGAAGCTTGGAACTATCAACAGTGTTCAGTTTCTACCCCTGAAATCAAACCTAGTCAGAAAAGATCTAGCAGTACCTGCTGGTTACACTGATACAGGACAACCGTAAATTAGTATTTGACTAGGGAATGGTCTATATGTCATGGGGGTATTAGTCCTCAGTAATAGAAGTAAATGTACCTTGAAGCTAATTTGAATTTTCCCTCACCCCTGCCATTACTCCAGAGACAATCGAAAATGGCTCTTAGCAAAATAAAACTGCTTTGGAGCCTAAGAATAACTAGAGAACCGAGTGGCTGCTGAAGACTAATGATTTATATACACAGTAAAATTACCTACCTGGAGCTATTAAGATAGAAAAGGAAAATGGAACATGACTGTTATCATTACTTTATTATTATACATTTATATTTTTCAACTTGAGCATAAGAGTGCATAAAACCAAATCAGCTGAACGAAATGCCCACTCATTCTACCACTAAGGGTGAAAGAAATTAGCTTTTTTCCCCAGCTAAGTACTTACCTATCTTACTGAAGCTCTGAACATGTAACATTTCTGTCTCATTCTTTCTAAAAGGGCAGGGGATGTATTGGAAATCATGCCACTAACATTTTCAGTGTCTTCTATAAGATCGCCTTTTGAAATTGTGCAGATTATATAACTGGTTGTTTGGATTTGTTTAAAAATTTTAATTTTTTTTAAACACCTCTTTATATGTTAGTGAGAATTGGATGTGAATTCATAGTTGACATTTTTAGCAAGTGCCTACAGATCCCAAGAATGTGGGGTCAGATTAAAAATGCTTGGAATTAAATACTCCAAGGTATGTAGGACTGGAATCAAGATTTATTTTCTTAGCTCTCTCTTGTAGTAAGGCTGCAGATTACAGATTTCCCTTTTGCTAGCACACAAAAGTGAGGAGTCAGCTCTAACCATGTATCTTCAAGCACCACAGAGAGAAAGGTAGATAAACCCATTGAGTTTATCATAAATATCAGTCAATTAACATAGTCTGAAAGATGCGTAACTGCTCCGATGGAAAAAAATTGGGACCATGGTTAAGTGTAAGTAACAAGAGGTTAGCAAACAGGATAACTCGAAGTCCTGACTCAGCCCCAGACTTTCTCTTAATGACTTTGTACCATAGATCGTCCAAATGTAAACTAGAAAAGACAAATAATGTCTCTCTTATCAATTTTATATAATTATGTGGTGGAGAAAAGTACTGTCTATGGATGAAAAGTCTCCAAATCCCTGTTACTGAGGGACTTTTACCTTTTTTTTCCCGAATCTTACACTTTCATAAGAGAAAAAAACTAGTTTATTACATTACTGTTTTCAGATTAGTGTCAGAGGGAAATCCATAAGTGGTGCTATTTAGATGGCAACTTTTATTTTCTCATTTTTGAATTCAATCTCAGCTATTGTATAGTTTGAAGGAAAATTGCTTTAAGAAGTTAGTATGTCATAAGGATAAACATTTTCTTTTATCTTTTTTTTTCCTGGTTGGAATAAATGGAATAGATGCTTTATTCTGAGAAGAAAATATATTTCTTCAGACTTACAGTTTAAATTTGCCAACCAAACCCCCAATCTTATCAGAAAGCCACTAGGGGATGTTAAAATAATATAGCATTTCTAAATTCAGATGACTTTTGCAAGACAATAGAGGCTTTGAAACTTATCTTTAAGAAATTGTTTATAGACGCAAATATTAACCTTTTATGTGTTCCTATAGTAAAGATATACATGTAAACACATACACACAAATACACACACGTATGCTTACATATACATAAATTATTTCAATTTCCAAGTTTTTTAAAATTTTGAAGCTGGATTTAATTTACCCTTTGTTTATCTGCTATGTAACTTTACTATGTAACTTTACTTCACCAGGGTACCATTTTGACATTTACAACTCCAATATGCAAAATACTTATACACAGATAAAACTATTTTCCAGCAAGATAGAATTTCAAGCTAAATTTCATATGGATACTGAACTGACCTCAAACAATAAGGCCTTTGGAATCAGACTCCACATTCTACTTGTGTTCACTAGGGCTGTCACTCTGCCATTTTTTCTGTTTCATGGTCAAATGCCCATGAAAAGAGTCCTTCTCAGATTTTCACTTGGATTACTCTTTCTCACTCTTCACACAAAAGTATTTACCTCAGATTGCCCTTTCCTGACTTCATCTAGCATTGGCCCACTTCTCTCCATTCACTTTGTCACGTGATCCTGTTTTGTTTTGTTCTTGGACATTATGAATATCTATAAAAAGAGCTTACTTATTTCTATAAGTACCAAAAACATTTGCTGAATGGATGTTTGTGGACTAGTCTGTGGATTTTTGGGTCACTTTAGAAGTAAGGATAATGACTAAAATAGGATGCTCTACCCATCTACCCGTCCTTCTTTTCCTATTTTGTCTGTCTCCTTCATAGGACTTAAATTTTTGTGACAATAACAAATTTAGTTTGTTTTACGCATATAAGTCATGTATCTTCATAGGTCATTCAGTTTGTTTTTTAAATTAACAAAAACTTACTCCAGATTAATGTTCCAAATATTGATTTATTCACTTGTCAAATTGCAATACTAGTAAAGTGGCAATAAAACATCTTTTAGTTAATAAGCAAATTTTGTTGAATACCTATTATATCATAAAACAGTGCTTTTTTATGCACTTTAGAACTGAACAGGCCATAATCTCTGCCCTCAAAAACTGTGCTTTAGAACTGAACAGGGCATAATCTCTACCCTCAAAAACTGTGTAATGTAGTGAGATAATACAAATAAAATAATCAGGATCATCCAGCATTTAGTGGTTATCAATAAATGTTAGTTTCCTATCCTCCATTTCTTTCAATGTGACTCCATTGACCTGCACTGTTCGTGGGGCCATGAATAAGGACATAATTAATACATTGGTTAGTGTATTATTACTTATTTATTTATATTCACTCAAGTTTGATACTTTGCCTAGGCATAAGCAATTTGCTTGCACGACACATGCTTGTACATATAGTAACCCAGGGAAGAAATGTGAGAGATCTTATTGTATCTGGCATTAGAGAGAATCCCAGCCAGTTTTCATAGTCATGATCACACTCCTGAGGATGTTTGATTCTTTTCACTCATAAATTGCTTGATAAAATATATTATAGAGACCTGGGTAAGAAATAATGCAAACTGGGAGCAGCCTAAGGATGAAGGCAAAGGAAAGGATTGCTTTGAGATATATTTAGAGGCAGGAGAGAAGGAGAGCCAGTGACTGTTGGAATATGATGAGATAGAGAAGAGGGAAGAATCAAGAGTGAAACTTCTATTTCAGATTTAGGCACAAAAGTGGTTAGTAATACCATTCACTGACAAATTCAGAGTGGGAGAAATGATGTGCTGACTCAGAAGATTCTGTGTAGAGTAAGAAGAAATGGAGCAAAAATAATATCTTGATTTACACCAGCAGTTAAGGAATGTCTAGAATAAGAGTAGCCACTGGGCTAAAGAGAAAATGGTTGTGGAATGTTAAGAGAGTAGAAGGCAAATCAAGAAAAACTGGTGTCTCGAGAGCCAGGGAGGAAAAAAAGTTTCAAGACAGATTTTGTGTCCCCAATATAACAGCACTGATACTTCCTGAAAAGCTGGATAGCCACTGAAAATGCTCATTCTAATGTCACCAATAAACTAACAAATGTTCAATCCAATAGCCACCTGCTATTGAATTATTCAATTTGCATCCTGTTTTCACTAAGATTTTAAAAGGTGGCCAAGAAAAGAACTTAAAGTCTTTTGAGCAAAACCAAATAACCAGTTGCATAATATTTCCACACATTTCAAATGGCATAAGTATTTTGTAAATGTGGGACAGGGGTCAGATTACAGGAAAGTGAGGAATGAATCAGAGGAGGAAATCAGAGAATACAGGGAGACAGGGACAGCCTTCTGGAAAATTTAGGTAGCAAAGGAGGACGAGCATAATGGAATCAAAGAGATGGAGGCATGCTTATTTTGTTTAGTTGTTTTTCTTTCTATTTTTTCTCCCCCTATTTTAATGAGAATTTTATGGGTTTAAAAAATTCCTTAGAATTTAGCAATTTTAATATTTTATCATTGTGTAAAATTAACTACTTTCTTAGAACATGTGTAATCCAAATAATGGGATTTGTGCTATTTCCTCTATCCTTTAAATTATAACTGCTAAAATAAATTTTTCAGTTTAGTGTTTCTCATTATTTATATTTTGACTTTGCCTAGAATCTTAGTAGAAAACAAACAGGCAAAACTAATGAATAATTAATAAGAAAACAATGCCATATTTTGGCAGAACAAAAAAGAAGGAAGGAAAGTAAGTTACTTAGATAAAGCAATAACTTGAAAAAAAAATAGTATGTATGCAGCCAAATAAAGGACCAGTGATTGGCATCTCTTACTGGCAAGCAAATGTAACAAAGAGAATGGTCCACATGATGGAGATCAAGAATCTAAGAAAATGGAAAACAAAACCTTGATAAAGAGCAAATCATTAAGTTGTGAAAAAAATATTACAGGAAGAGAAAGAAAAAGGAATTTTCTCTAATTTTTTGGTGTCTGCGGCCTTTGTTGATGGAGTAAGTTGCAAGATTAGAATGAGAACAGGATTATGGGCAGGCACTGGGCACCCTCTTCGGGATCTTAGGTTCATTTCTAAGCCCTCTTGCGGACTGTGGTGGCAGGTGCAAGCAAGAGCTGCTGTAAAGGGTGATGTATAACACCAATGATCCCAAATGTCCTATGTGATGTTGGCCAGGGACCATGGAGCCTGAGGATTTTATTACTTTGTCCATTTGTCATTAAAGAGAAAAAAAAATCTTATATGACTCGGGTAATGTCTCAAATGTGGTCTTTTACAAAAGGCCATAGCAGCCTTTTTTTTTTTTTTTTCACTTAGAGTGAGATTCTGTGATGATCCTTCAGGTTGAATTGTTAGATGTCTCTCTCTGTGTGTGGAAATATAAATAGGTGTAATTGCTGCCTTATTATTAAGGAATATTATTTATTTATTTTCTACCCCATTTTCTCTGTTTCCTTTATTACATACAAAAAGCTTAAAAAGAATAATTCTTCAGTGACTTTTTAAAAACTTCCCTTAGAAATTATTTCTTTTATGTCTTTTATCCTAAGACATTTGACATAGAGAAAGCCATCAGGGACTATTGTTTTTTCCTCTCAGAAAACATTTCTTTTAAGAACAACATCAAATTGGCATGAATTTTCTGCTGTCTTCTTTGAAATTAGTGTTAGTGCAGGTGTAAAAAACAAGCATGTATTTATTTTCTAATCCATTTTATTTCCTTGCACTTCAGTACTTCCAATCTGACAACAAATAAAGTGCTTTCTTAAAAAATGACTTCTGCAATTTCTTATCTTCACTTTTTTAAAAATAGAAACTGTGGCTATGCAGATCAAAAGATGCTTTTTACTTCCTTGTTTGAACTTCAGCTTTCTCCTCTATAAAATGGGGATAATATCACCTACTATGTAAGATTGTTGTATATATTACTATGATCATCTCTAGAAAGTACATAGTATCCGGCACATTGTGAATCTCAAATACATGTTAGCTATTATACTATTATGATTATTTCTCTAAATGATGTACAATCCACTTTCCCACTCTCCTATCCCTTTCAAGCATATTATACTAATGTGGCCCTTACTATATAGCGAGCTATATCTACTGATCTGCTTTCAGTCGAGTGAATCCACATAGACCTGAGATTTCCTCTAGTTGAATCTGTAAACATAGCTCAAATCATGATTTGAGCTCTTCCATGTTCCCAAATCATTGTTCTGTAAATTTCAATGGAATCAGAGTAGAGGGTTTTGTTTTGTGAAGTCAGCACAAAAAATTACTTTTAAGAAATGACTTTTAGTAATTAAATTTTAAATAGTTAAATTACATTAGTAATTATTGAGATATAGTACAAGTGAAAGATGCTACAAAGAAAAGAATGTTTGAAAAAAATTGTTTGAATGTAAATGATGTGATAGTTGGCATCTTTTGATCAAATATGACGTATAATAGAGGTAAAAAAATTTCTGCGACAACTTTATAGTTTAATGTGACTCATTTGGATACCCCAGTGATGTGAAGGAGTTAATGTTATTTCCAAAGTGCCTGTCCCTGGTCATCATTATTTATTCAATGGGAAAGTGGTAAAAAGTGGTAAAAAGAATAAAACCAATAGTACTATTGGTAAGCCAGAACTCTCTTGCTCTCCAAAGACAGTCTTTAGGAGATTTTTAAAAATGAGCTCCACCGTATTTACTCTTATAAGCAAGAGAGGAAGGATATTGTGATGAAATATGGCCCCTCAATAAAACAATGCCCCAAGCACTTTCACTCTCAAGCAAATATCCACAGCTACAGCCCTAAAGTATCGGGCTTATCTATTACTTGACTACATATTTATAGCATATTACCCTCATAATGCTCAAGGAAATAAAATGCATCTCAGCTTTGTACTGGGGAAACCTCAGCACTGGCATTGAGACCTCAAGTTTGCATTTAATGTCTCTTCTGGATGTCTGAGTTGGATGGGTCAGGGGTGTCTTTATGAAATCAAACAAGAGTGTTCCCTTTCTCAGGGGGAATTCTGGATACAAATCTTATTTCTTATGATGCTCACATACATATGTATGCATGTGTGCATATAACTTGTGGCTTGGTGTTAGTTGGAAATTTATTTATATTATCTTTACTTGTTTCTTTCTGAATTGTCATTGTTATTGTTAACTCTTGAGAAATGTTTAGCTCTTGCAAATCCCTGCCAAACTTTTGGTGGTGCTACCCTAATTTAATTTGTTCATTTTATTGGCTGCTGACATTAAGGAATAAGGGCTACAGTACCAGGAGGTAACATGTTAGATGTTTCTAAAACCATGGTTTCTCACAGAGTCTGATTTTCCAGATTTTGGTCATAATGATATCAATTTTATTATTATTACAAATGGTTTAAAAGTACATATCAATTTATTTCTGGTGATATTTTTCTATACACTTTTCTAGAGAAAAAGAATTACTGGAAAATCAATGGCATTATGAGAGACAAATTACTGAATATTTTGAGGAGCATTTAAATCTGCCAATGGAATATTGATAATTGATGCTGTATCATCCTTATATACTACATTTTTATTCTAACTACTGTAGATTAAATGTACTGTCTTCCACTTATATTTTAAAGTTCAAAACTCCAGTACCTTACAATGTGACCTTATTTGGATTCTTCTACAAGCCAAGAAAAACCAAAGATTCCCAGCGTTTCACCAGAAGCGAGGAAAGAAGCATGGAACAGATTCTTTCTCTCAGCCCTCAGAAGGTACACCTACTGAACCTTGATCTTGAACGTTTAGCTACCAGAACTGTGAGATAATACATTTGTGTTGTTTAAGCCACTCTGTCTGTGGTGCTTTGTTACAGCAGCCCTGGCAAACTAATACATTATCCAACCAGTACACACTAGGGGAGGCATAATCGGTTGTTTATAGCAAGCAGGTGTGCTAGTTAGCTGTCATCAATTCCACCGGATGGCTGCCTCTGCTTTCCTGGTTGTTAAATTTGTGAAAATTATCACAGTTATTTCTCTCTCAGGAGTAGCCTTCTGACTACAATCGAGCCCAGATACTGGTCTTCAGTTTCTAAATTTAAAATGAGGGTACTAGATGAAATAACCTTTAAGCTGTCATAGAATTCTGAAACCCTCTGAATGCTGTAATTCTAACAATGGGAAGAACTAGCATTTACATGTTACAGATAAGAAAAAGTGAGACTCAAAGCCATTGAGATAGACTAAGAACACACGGAAGTGTCAGAAAGGAATTTAATTCAAGACCTATCACTCCAGTGGGTTTTTCAGTTTGCCATTGTGTCCTCAAAATGGTGGCTTTTCGGACAAACATTGACTATACAGTGGACTCTAACATGGATATAAAGTCTGGTCAAGGGGGTTTATTAGTTTATTGTCACGGAAGTGTTATTTATTTATTTTTAAATTAACAGAGAGGTATTTCCCAAATACCCCATAATTGTAGGCTTTATTATAATGTTGCTCTGTAATGGATGTCCTTGGAAGAAAAGAGTTGCTTGAGCAAAGGTGGCTGAAAATCAGCAAACTGTACTTAAGGATTATATCTATGGCTGTAAATAGATTTTTAGAGTCCACATTTTATTTGTGTGTTTTTATAGCAATCAATAGGAAGCCTTCTATAGCAGTTAGGTGTTCCCATGCTGATTACTGTGACAGCTACTGAATCACTGCTAGGAAATTCAATGTGTTAACAGGTTATATTGGCTAGCTAAACACATCACTTGAATAGAATAGAAAACAACAGTAGAGGATCAGCTTTAGTTTAGAGGGTAAGCTAAAAATATAAAAATCTAGTTGAACAGAGAATGAAGGGGAATAGAGGCAGTTCCTAAACTTTCTCTTAAGAATTGGCACTTTCCAATGATAATAATATTTAATATTATGTCAAAAATGTATGTTAACAATAATTTCAAATCTTTCATTGTCATATATTCTGTAAGAACAAAAACCAGATTATCACAAAAGAGTATACTGAGATTTTGGTTTGGTCATTTTTGTGATTTTGATAGGAGAAAGAGTAGAGTGGTAGTCCAATCACATTCCCACATACCACTATCAGTAAGTGAAAAGCCATGAGAGTTATTTAGTCCATTGACTTAGTATCAAGAAATTTTCTTCATTGGAGCAAATCATATGCTATATGAGACCTCCAGATTAAATCTCAGAATCCTGGGGGGAAACTGACTGATTGCTTCCTTTTGGACTGGAATTTTAGGAAGTATTTTCCAAAATGGTTAGAATCTAAACTATGAAGGAACTTATATTTCATATCAATGAATGAGAACCATTTACAGGCAATCTTAGCATGCTTATTCCATCAGGTACCATCAACTAAACCTAAGTGACAGACCAGCTCCCACTGGATTTGCATTCACTTTGTAATGGTCTTCAAAGGATGCTTCCCAGGGATGAAAGTTGTACAATTAATCCAGATAAAGTAAAGAAAAACTGTAACATAGTTTGAAATTCCTAACAAAAACATCATAAAGCAGTAGAAATAATTTAAAAATTGGTTTAAAAAAACAAAAATTAAATTAGAGAAAAACTAAGGCTTAGACAAATATAATTAATTACAGGTTTGTGTACTTGTTTAGAGTTTATTTGAAAAATATCCTAAAATATTATGGTGAAAATATTTTTATAATCAGGGTTTTAAAAAATAAATGGAGATATTTAGAAGAGACCTATGTTGATATGTACATACCACTATATTACATATTTGGAGCATGAGTTTCTATTGCTTGTGGAGAATAAGTAGATAGGACAATTTAATTTTTTTTTTACGGGTATACAGCAGGAGGCAGTAGGTGATTTAATTTGATATATTTATTCAAACACAGAGATTCATGGATTCTTTATAATGCAAAATAATTAAATTGTTATAAAACAATATATATCTTTTTAAATGCACAATTTAATTTGTAAATTTTTGATGCTTTTATAGAAATATAATCTTTTCAAATTTTGTTTTTTTAAAAAGAGGAGTTAACCTGTGTAATTTTGGCCTGAGAAGGGCTTCAATGTTGTAACACTAATGAAGGAAATAGAGCTTTTAATTTATATGAAGAACAAATGGAGGACATTAAAATATCTTTACACATGATTTTATGTTCTTCCATTAATTGTGGCATTTATAAATGTATATTTCTATTTGAATTACCTATATTTAATTTATGAAAAAAATGCACCACTAGTCAATATGAAGTAATCTTAAATAATTGATTAGTGTGATTTATTTTGTTATAATCTTAACTTTCTGATTGTTACTTTGGATATCTCTATAATATATTTAGAAAACATTGAGCAAAAGGAAAGCTGTAGAAAAATTTAGAATGAAAAATGTATTTGAGTATATAGACTACCATATAAAAATACTTTATAAACGATGTATCCTTTGGTGATTTTTTATGACCTGAATTCCAATGCATTTTTTAAAACCTGATTATTAGGTACTGTAATCCTAATTCATTATGGGTTTTGAATTTCAACAGACCTCAAGGAAAAAAAAAACATGTTTCATCAGCAAAATTACTGCATCTTAAGGCAATATTTAATTATTAATTTTTTAAGACTTCTATTTTGGTTTCTTTTGCTGCCTTAGTACAGAAAATAATAGAGGTTACAATAATACTGCAGAGAAAATGCATCTACTGGATTAATAACAACAAAAAATGCCAGGCTGGCATTTTAAATATGTTGGTCTCTGGAAAAATCTGGACTCTCCTCTAAATCAGTGCTTTTTTAATCAAAGCCTGAAGTGAGAAATTTTCTTTTATTTATTTGCAAAATTAGGCTGTGAATCATTGCCATTAAAGAGTTTGTTTCTGATATGACACCAAACATTAGCAGAGAATCAGGGAAGAATTTTCTGGTATGTGTAGAATGTCCCAAAACTTAGAAGCATTCAGGAAGTACTTTTCGGAAAGGTTAAAGCTTATTGTTAAAGTTATATTTTTGCCTAACAGAGTATTGGAATCTACTGATTAATGTTGTTTTCATGTTGTAACTGTAATTGTTTCAGAGGCCATAATGGTTTTGAATTCCATTTATATAACACTTATTGTTATAGCACAAAGTTTGTAGAATAAATGGTACATGGGCCATACCTCTGAGATACAATGATGATTTGAGTAACTCTTAACAATAGTAAGATTAATAACCACAGTAATAACAATAGTTTATTTTTTTCGAGTGCCTCATCTGTGCCATGTCCTATGCTTAGTAGATGATAAACACGATCCCATATTTCCCTCTTAACAAATCCTGATCTATTTCCCACCGTATTATCCTTTTTAATATTACACTTGAGTAGGAGATTCTTCAAGGTATCAAGAAGTTGGAACTTTTTTCACTTGCACCTGTTTTCTGAAATGTTTAGAACCCAAGTATTAAGAAAAGTGCTATATCTGCCATTGAGATGTTTGACTTTGATGCCTATTTTCTGAATCATTACCATTTACTCATAAATTATTAGACCATAATTATTCTATTGTATTGGCCTTTTAGGGTTATGTTGAGAAGGTATCAAGAATTTACATCTTATGCCTCTTTCAGTCAGACTCTACATGGGAAGGCATATATAATTTAGGAAACTCAGTTGTCTTTGTTTCAGTGATACAACTGTAAATAGTACTTTTCTGGAAACTCTTCAAGGATCTGAATGTTGATTTGCCATGAGAGTGTGGATGTATAGGCAGACGAACAGAATATACTGCTGTACTATTTCCCCAGGTATTAAACATGGGGTGCAGAACACTAGCTTCTTGAGCAAATCTGCTACACGTTTTGCTTTTGACTATTAAAACTCTCATTTACTTCGTAAACTGTCCTATTTTTGGTTTCATGGATCTAAGAAAAATTACTGACATTCTCTACACAGGGATAACAAACAGTCCTTGAGTAATTTTATAGTTGCTACTGTCTCCAGGTAATAACAATAATAATTAGTAGTAGTAATAGTAGTAGTAGTAGTAGTATTACTACTACTACTACCACTATCATTATCATCAATGTCTGGTAAAGTATTTCTTCTCATTCTTAAATGCAGGCACTATTATCTGGTGGAAAAGAAACTAAACTGGGATTAAAAAAACTGAAATCCATTCTCAGTTACTTCTCTCTTTGTGACATTGCATTGCCTCAGGATACCTCTGAAAGACAGTTGATGTGGGAATTCATTGTGTTTCGAAAACTCCAATGTAAATTAAGCATGAACTACATCTCATGATATCATGAAATAATAGATCAGGTGTATTCATTGATCTTCCAAATATTATATAATTCTCTAATCATATTAAAATGGCTTATTTACAAATATAAACCATTTGCTAAAAGCCCAGATAGTTATTTGAACTGCATCTGAATCTAGTGCTTTTTTGTACCCCAAAATATACAGTTTGTTTGATTTGGTTTAAGTTTTCAAAGGAGAACACTAAATTGAAGGTGACATTGTCTGGGGCATTTTCTTTTTGCCAAAAGAGTATACAGACAATGGGGGCCAAAAGGACTTCTACAACTAGCAGTAATTTTTATCCGATTTAATATCCCCTGCATTCAAACAAAGAGAAATGAGTTGTACTTTGAGTGTGTTAGAAGACACCTCCCTGTAGGCATGGATAAAAATGTAAAAGATTTTTCCACTTGTACTTGTGTTTGGAATTATTTGGCATCAGTATATTGAGACAAGTGAGAAAGACATAAAATTTGGAATATGGTCTCTACTCTGCCCTTGAATTTCACATTCAATACTCCTTTTTAAAAGCTCCCATAAGAGACCATTTCCATATTATTCCTCTTTATGCTAAACTTGATAGTCAAATATGACTATTTGAAGTCTGATCTTCAAATATAAGAACCCAACCTGGAATTTCAAACACAATTGTATAATAATCTTAGAGCAGAATAGAATGCAACAAACTTAAAATGAATTGAAACACCTGCTTTACAGATATCCCATGGAGGACAAGACATACACACGTGGGCAATTCAACAAATTTAACAAGACCTAATGAGCCTTGAAACTGTAATTTAATTCTTAATTTCTGTGAAGTAAATTTAGTAATGACTGATAAGGATCATCATCATCCACACTTAGAGAGTCATTAACAGGGAAGTGGAAACACCTGTCCTTTTATGTAAGGTGTTTAGTTCACTTTATCTAAGATTTGAAGCTGCTGTCCCTTGTACAAGAGCCACAAATAAAGATTCCAGGACTAAAATGATCTTAGAAACAAAATTCCATACCACAAGCCATGATAATATTTAAAATGAAATTCCATAGCTACGAGTTTAAGGGTAACACAAGCTTTATAACTTGTTGTATTTCTGGAGATGAGTAAGTCTGGTATGACCTCTATACCCTTGGGTGATTACCTGTATGCATGACGGTAGTTACAAAAAAAGGATATGTTTACTTTGTACATTTGAGTTCTAGAAGAGCCTATTTTCCTGCAATGGGTTTCCTTTGTTAATATCACAATGAAGTCTCTGAGCATTCTTCCTATGGTATTATTGTTTCAGCAGAAGAGTTTTTGTATTTGTTTTTAGACAAAGGGACTGGTCATATTCAGCATTGATTCAGACTATGATTGAACAAGTGGGAGACCAAGCAAACTATGAAATTAATATTTGTTAATAAAGTGAAAGAATAATATTACAATACCCATTCCCCTTCCCAATCTGCCTGACATTATGAATTGTCAATTCCCTGAAGATTCTTCATGAAGGTGCTAATGGATAAAAATATTTGTCTGTATCTTTAATATACTTTATAAATGAACTCAAATTAAGCATTAGGGGTAGCTCTGAAGGAAAAAATAATGTCACAAAAGCCCAAGAAGCAGTAGATTATTGGAAGCGATGTAGCACCAAATATTAAATCTTGCTTCCACCACCTTCCATCAACCAGTCTAGTGACCCACTTGCATAGTAGGTTACAGGAATGAGTTGATATCCATTGCAATTCTTAATTTTTCTATGATTCAGTTTCCCCATCTATAAATAATGATTTTACTCAACCTGGTGTTTCTTGGGAGAGACCAAGATAAAAATGAAAATGAAATTACTTTGTAAACGATCACCTTGATGTAAGTCTGTTATCATTATTCCCATATTCAGTATTTATTTCATTAGACAAATAATACTGAATGTTTATGGTGATGCAGGCAGATCTGTGAGCTGAGTGAGAAGGGATTGTTGTGAGTGGGTTATATTCCAGGCATTGTGCAGAGCTATCCAGGGAAAACAGATAAAAAATGAACATACTTGGAATTAATGTTAATGTCAATATTAGCATTAATATTTATTCTTTTATTGGTAGTACAACCCAAAGAGCACTTACAAAAGAAGGAATAAGAGATTACTTGAAGGAGATAGGGTTGTGGGCCTGTAGAGGTACAAAGATAGGGTCCTGTATGCCATAGAAGTAAGGGAAGAGAATAAAATGGTAAAAAATCAGAAGAAAAATATAACTAATAAATTCATTTTAGAATGAGTCTCAGTTTTGATCGAGACAATCAGATAGGATAAATTCAACTGGTGTGCAGAATATGGATTTTATCTAAAGTAATTTGAAATTAATGTGTAATAGGAATGACCCAACATGTTAGCTAAAGCACAGATTTTCTGACTGAATTATCTGAGATTGTTTCAATAGTACTGTACTGAACCCAGGGAATTGAGTCATGTAGCTCATGTAATTGGTTTAAAGACCACACTGGAAAAAAAAAAAACAAAAAAAAACAAAAAAAACAAAAAAAACAAAAAAAAAAAACCAAAACAAAAAAACAAAACTGAGTTAGTTTACCTGAATTAAGTGATTAGAAAACTAAAACCAGTAAAATACTTCCTTTCATTGTTCAGTCAAAAGGTTTATTTTATAAGTAGTACAAATAGCTATTATCTTTTATTTGTTTTGTTTTGTTTTGGTTTGATTTGGTTGGATGGCCAGAAGTTTTTAGGTGATGAAGACAAATAAAAATTATTTTCTGTGTATTGTAGTCTGTGTCCTGAGAAAATCTTGCCTACCCAAAGTCATGAAAATATTATCATATATTTTCTTTCAGAAGCATTATAACTGTTACTTTTACATTTTGATCCATGGTTTATCTGAAATTAATTTTTGCATATAATTTGAGATAGGAGTCAAGTTCTTTCCCTCATGCCCCACATGGAATCTACTTATTCCCACACCATTTGTTGCAAGTATCCCTTTCCTATTGGATTAGTCTGTTGCTTTTTTTTTTTTTTTTTTTTAATCATCTGACTATAAGCTTGGATCCATTTCTAGGCTTTCTATTCTATTCCACTCATCTATTTGTTGATCATTATGCCAATACCAGGCTCTCTTGATTACTGTAGTTTTATTATATATTTTGAAAACAGGTACTATGAATCTTCCAATTTCGTTATTTTTAAAATTTATTTTGGCTATTATATTTTCTTTGCCTTTCCATGTACATTTTAGTTCAGCTTATTAATTTCTACAAAACACCTTGCTGACATTTTGAGTGAGATTGTATCCAATTTATAAATGTAACAGACCAATTGAAATCTAAATACTGAGTATTTCTACTAATTTAATATTTTCTTGTTTCTTTCAACAGTGTTTATGATTTAACCATACTGATCTTGCATGTATTTTGTAAAGTTTATATATATTTCATATTTTTGGTGTTAGAGTGAATGCTACTGATTTTTATTTAAATTCCTAATTGTTTATTGGTAGTATATTGCCTTTGAATACTGCAACCTTGCTAAACTCAATGATTAGTTCTGGAAGCATTTTTTTTGTAGACTATTGGGGATTTTTACATAGAAGTTCATGTCATATGTGAATAAAGTCCATTTTCGTTTTTCCTTTCAAATATATATGACTTTGGTTTCTTTTAATTACTTTGCTATACTGACAACGATATTCTGTAGGTTGTTGGATAGAAGTAGTGAGATCAGATATCTTTCTTTGTACCTGATATTAGGGGAGAAGTATTCAGACATTCACATTAGATACAAGGGCAGCAGTGAGTTATTTTTTTATTCCCTTTCTATTCCTAGCTGGCTAAGAGATTTTTCAGGAATGGATTTCTTTTTGCTATTGTTACTCATTTTATGTTTACATTTCCCATAAACTCACAATACATTGCTACTCTTTCATCTTTAGATAGCCATTAGAGTAATTGAAAATGAGGAAAAACATTTTATGTTTCCAGTTATTTAAAATTTATTCATAGCTATTCATATGTTTATGTAGATCCAAGTTTCTCCTAGTATTATATTGATATGCCTGAAAATTTCTTTTTTCCTGTAGTGCAGGTCTCCAGCCAATAAATTCTCTAGTTTTTATCCAAAAAGGTTTTATTTTTCCTTTCTTTTGAAACCCATTTTCACCAGGTACAGAGTTCTGGGAAGACAGTTTTATCTGTCAGTCCTTTAAAATTTCTCCCATTGTCTTCTAGTTTGCAGAATTGCTGACAAATTTGTTGTAATTCTTAGTTTTTTGGTATATGATAAGGTTTTTATTTAGTGTTTTTTAATAAATTGAATATTGCATGGCTAGATATTTATTTTTAATTTTTTTTGTTTTTAAATGTATCTTATAGAAATTCATGTGCTGAAATTCCCCATCTTCTCATTTATTTAGAAACTTTTGTACTAGAGTACAAAAGTCTTTTTGTACTAGAGTCTTTTATATATTACTTATAGCTATTTTGAACATTCCAATGCAACATTTTTATCATATCTGAGTTTGGTCCTTTGGACTGCTTTCTCTCTTTACAATAGATAGTTTTTCTTTGCCTTTTTTTTTTTTAAGGGTGTCTTTAAATTTTTGATTCAATGCTGAACATCATGTGTAGATTGCAAAATCAGGTAAGTACAATTTATGTCTGAAAACTATTGTATTTCTTGTGCTAAGGCATAAATGGGGGAGGAGAACTGAGTCAATATAGTCAAGAGTTGAGTTGAATTTGAATTTTTATGCAACTATGTTACTGTCAGTCCTTTTTCCAGTGCAAATTCTTGCACGGTTACCATGTGCTTCAAGGGAAGGTTTTTCTCAATGTTTCTGCTCTCACCTTATATTTAGCTCATTTCTCTGTACTTATGCCTCAGAGAGTGACTCTCTCACATTTTTGCCCTTTCATAGCAGTATACTTATATCTGTCCCTGTACCAGGGCTCAGGATTGTTCCTATTCTTCCTTCAGGGGTAAAGTATTTGATTCCTTTTCCCACTCCCTAGCCATAAGCAGTACTCACCTCTCCTCTTGAAGCAACAGTTTCTGTTGGTCTTCCTTTAAGAACCTAATCAGTTGTTAGTTAGGAGAGAAAAATCTAAGTCAGAGTTTGTATCTTTCTTGTAGCTATAGTATCTCCTCTTCTCCAGGACTGCACCACTGTCTTGACTCTGATCATTTTTGTGAGTGCCTAATACAGGTCCATGGAGATAAGCCTATAATTGGTCCAATCTCCCCTTGTGTATGTGACTCCTTGGACCTTGTGTATGTTCTCATGCCAGCCAACACTCAGACCTTAGCAATTAGTTTAAATTTTATTTTTTTATTTTTTATTTTTTTTAAAGATTTTATTTATTTATTCATGAGAGACACACACAGAGAGAGGGGCAGAGACACAGGCAGAGGAAGAATTGCAGGGAGCCTGATGTGGGACTCGATCCTGGGACCCTAGGATCACACCCTGGGCCAAAGGCAGGTGCTAAACTGCTGAGCCACCCAGGGATCCAATTAGTTTAAATTTTAAACTAAATTCTTACTCACTTGTATGTCTGGCTAATCTCTTTCTCATGTTTAAACACAGATGATCTAGTGCTGAAGCTCTGTCTCTTCTTAGAAGCTCTTATCTTTAGATTATTTGGCTTATGACCTAAGTTCTCTAAAAGGTTCAAGAAAAACCATGGTTTTGTAGATTATCTGGTGTTTCCAGGATGAGTGACATTGTTTTCAGCTTTCTATATTCTAGGCAGAAACAATCTCTGTTCTACTTTTCAAAGAAGTCTCCAATTTGTCAGTCTCTTGTTCTGAATAACTTTTGAATTTTATGAATGCCTCAATAAGAAAACAGGTTGAATATCAATTTCAATTTTCTGCCCCTCCATTTTCAGTTTTCAGCAGTTTCTGGCTGCTCAATTCTCTAGTTTTTGAAAACTTGTACTAATAAAATTGCCAAAAACTCTTCTGGGGTTTAAAATCAGATATTTATCCTTTTTATCAATGACAGATTTTCAGCCTCTTGCCTAGCACCCGGACGCAGGAAATACTCCACATGGAATGGTTCTCCTTACAGTGTGGTCTTGTTCTTTCAAGTTGGGCTTGCCTTTGCAGTTCTCAAATGCCTCATTCATTCACTCATTCATTTATTTAAATTTTTAGTTTAATTATGGAAGCATTAATCTGCCACAATCCATTCTATTTTAGTTAGGAACAGACATCCCTGTTTCAGTTGATTACTATTTTGTCCTTTCCATTAATCAACCTATCTACTTTACAATGCACATATCATCTTAAACAGATTATTTAATACAATCTGACAGTTTCATCTTGCACCTTTAGGGTACATGGTATGAACTGTAAGAAGAAGAGCACCACCTAAAATATATTGGCCCAGACAAGAATTTTTGTCCCCTGGAATAATCAAGATAGTCTTGGTCTGAAGAGACTGACTTCTGCTCCATAGTCTCATCAATATATTCTGGTGCCTTCTATCATGTTGTTGCTCCTTCTATTAGAATATTGTTCTGGACTTTAGGATCAAAAGTGGCTCAGCATAACCATAGGTTTCAGATTCTGCATTCTGCTGGTGTAGTTTCAGAGTCTGAGAATCATTTAGAGACAGTACAGAGGCTTTTTAAAGGCAGGGCTTATGTTTCTTTTGACAATCAAATCCCCTAAAAACTTAATCAGTTTCTGTTTTGTTTTGTTTTTTTCCTTCTCTTTTCTTCTGTCAAATCACTTCTGCAAATAACCACAGCCAAACTTCTCATCTTGTCATAATTCCTGAGCTTAGAAAAAATGGTGCATATTGGTCTTTATGCTAGGTACATCTCCTTTCTCCTCAACTTAATGATAATGAATCTGTGACAAAATGAAAAAAAAAAAATTTAGTTGCAAGCAAATAAAGTTTCTCTTAACTACACTGTTTCCCCTTCTATTTGTCTACAACTTATGCAAATCTTGTTTGACTTCATCCCCTCTTGTAGAATTTTACTAAAACAGTGATCACCTATCATCATTGTAACTTTTGTTAATACATTCCCTTAGAGCAAATAATAGGCTTGGTGGGAACGTTGTTTACTTTCTGTGTTAGTAAAGGCTATAGTTTTATCAAGAGCCTTATCATTTTTCCCTGATGCAGTATCTATTTTCATCACCAACTGCCCAACCTCTGAAACATTTTCCCACACTTTAGGTATATGTTAGCATGGCACCTCCAGCTAAAATTTTCTGTACCAGTAAGCTACAACATTTTTTTTTCATACACATACATTCCTTCCCACACAACTATATAATTATCATGTTAAAAATGAAATGAGGTAAAGAACCATAAGTGATGCCTTATACAAAATCTTTACTGGGTAAGGAACTTTAGAACAATCCTTGTTAGAATAACAATGTCAACTGTAAATAATTAAATATTTTGCATGCATGACTGAATTTTAGAAGTCAGAAAAAATAACTCCAGGATATGCAATATGTTTCCAGCTACAGGTGAAACATATTTTTGTCTTATTTAACTATTCTGAATGTTGAATCATTTTTAAATATTTTTTTTGAATGTTGAATCATTTATAAGTTAATCCTATGTTAATGAACAAAGAATTGGCTTTTTGACACAGGTAAGCCTTAAAAATCAATACTGAGAAAATAGTAAAAAATTTTCCATTAAAACAATAGTATTTTACATTTGATCATTGATTATTTTGCTGATAGGCATGAGATTTGACCTCATGATAAATGCCCACAACTTCATATACCTCTCTTCCAAGCATGATTTGAAATTTAATTATAATAGCTAGTACTGTTTTTTTTTCATAAATGTGCAACTTTATTCAAATTATTAAGCTGATCACCAACTGGTTTACAATGCATCAGCTCCTAGACTAATGAACCATATACCTTGTCAATTTTAGTAATGTTTTGACAGTTTTTGCCTCAGTGCCTTTGAATTACAAGTGTGTACAGCTGCATTGCTCCCTGCTAAGATAGGTTTCTCCCTAAGGATATAGGAGGTCATGATTTCTGATTTTGAATTGTTTAACCAAGCAATAATATTTTATTATTCCATCACAAAGAAAACAAAACAATTTAGATTATGATCTTCATTAAAATCTTAATTCATTATAAAACTCAAATATAAATAAATATGATTTATGATTTAAATATTTAAATTTATAACAAAAAAGGGGACATTTAAAAATAAACAAAATATTTATAGCATGAGATAGCCCATGAAAGTCCATAAACTCTTTTTTATACTTGTAAAATCTAAAAAGTTCTGAAAAGCAAGATTTTAAATAACTTATTTGATAGCAAATTCTGTTCTAAATTTAAATGAGGCTATTTATTGATATTCTGATGTTCAGTGTGTATATTACATTTTTGTGAAAAAAATACAAATATGTTTGATTTTGGCATGCTGTTCTAACTTCTGCTATGGGAGGCAATTAATGTTCTGTATATATGCATTATTGCTTTACTAAAATAAATAAATAAATATATATATATATATATATATATATATATATATATATATATATCATACCCGGAAATAAAATATAGATAAATGGGTTCTATCTATCTATCTATCTATCTATCTATCTATCTATTATAAATCATACATCTACTTGGCCAAAAGGTTTTAGATAAGGGATTATAAATTTGTAAAATTAGATTGAACCATAAAAATAGTAAACCAAAAAGTAGATATTGGCAATTTTATGCAGTTTAACCATCTGGCACAAACTAATATGTTTCTTGATTATTTAAAATAATTATAAACAAATTATTTCATTATATATCTAAATATAGACCATAAAACTGCTAGTAAACTTGATGTTAAAACTGTCTCCTAAAAAAACCCACCTAATTCATAAGTAATTATAAACCTGAAATTCCATTTATAGATCAAATTTTCTGTTTACATTACTTCTTGTAGTTTCTTCTAGTTCTTGTAACTTCACTGTACCTATTAATGCCATCATGTCACCCAGGCTTGAAACCTCAGCCAGACTTGACATCAGCCCCTTGTTTGTTACTCAGTCTAGTTCTCCTTTGATCCTTACTCACATCTTATCTTTTACGTCCATAGACATTAAACTGGTTCAGAAACTTAGACTCACAGCTGGACTATTGTAATAGTTGCCAAATTGACCTTTTTATATCTAGTTCTTTCACACTCCAATTGTTCTATTGATAGGTACTTGTTTAATAGGATTTAACAACTCTTAATCTTTTCCTTAATTTATGTACAAATTACATAACTTAGCAGTTACTACCCCCTGCAGTTTGTTCATATTTTTATATCAAACCTTATTTCCTTTAGCATTCTAGGGATAGAGCAGACTTCCTCAACTGAATAAAGTGTATCTGCAAAAATCTATAGTTAACATTATACTTAATGGAGAAAGACTAAAAGTCTTTCCTTAAGATCAAGAAAAAGGCAAGGATATTTGCTATTATCACTTATCCTTAGATAATATTCAAAGTCCTAACTAGTGCAATAAGGCAAGAAAAGGAAAAGATCTTCAGATTAGAAACATAAAATAAAAATTTCCATATTTTTATTGGAATGATTATGTAGAAAATCACAAGAAATCTGCAAAACTCCTTGTACTAATAAATAACTTCAGCAACGTTACATTATACAAGGTCAATATACAAAAATCAATTACAGACTTCCAGGGAAGATGATGGAGTAAGAGGACCTTAAGCTCACCTCATCCCGTGCATATGGCTACATAATACCCACCTCAGTGTAAATAAACCAGAAAATGATCTGAACAAACTCCACAATTAATGTAGAGAAAAGGCCACATGGAGAGTAGAGAGGGTGGAAATGTTAGGTTTTTTCCAAATGAATGGTGGAGAAATAAACAAACAAACAAACAAACAAAACAAAACAAAAAAACCCGGCAGAGCCAGGCAGTAGGTTCGAGAGTGCTTTAATGGGGAGCGCTCTCGGGCAAGGTTCTGTGACTAGGAGAGGTGGCCGGAGTCAGGGAAGTCCTGCCTGGTTGGGGAGTGTGGGGGTTTTTAAGCCTTATGGGTTCTGGGGCTGGATCTGGGTGGGTCCCTAGCCAAATTAGGCAAGGGAACACCATGTCCCTAGGTGATTGGCTGGGGGTGGGGATAGTAGAGACGATGGGGGGTGGTCCCTGGATGGAAAGTCCTGGATGGAAAGTTTCAGTTTCCCGTCTAGGCTTCGATTTACTGGAGATGATGTGGTGGTCATGGCTGCTTTGGCGGGAAGATCAACCATTTTGACCCAATTTGAGATGTCCACCATGTTGGGTGCCCCTGTCTCTCAGCCAGCCCAACAGGAAATATATCAGGTCTGGCTACTGGAGGGAGGGAGCCACAAGAATGAAGAGAAGAGAGAAATGGACTGTCTAACCATGGAGTCTGCAAGGTGAAGAAAAAGCCCCATAACATTTGACTTTGAAAACCAGAGGAGCCAAATTTCATGAACTCTTACAACCAGTGGGACTTAAAGTCTGAAACTCTAAAAATTGTAGGCTTGGCTCTGGGAGAGCCAGGAGGACAATAGGAAACTGAATCCTTGTCCTTCAGGAAAACAGCAGGACAAACACCTGTAGAGATCCAGCAGCAGTTTGAAAAATGCCTGGGGCATACAACAGGAAAAGTTATTCATTAATCTTAGTTCACTGAGGGACTTCTGCAGGAACAAAGAGCTGGCAGGCACCATTTCCCTCCTTTGTCCCCCAACATAAACACACTGTCAATTGTATGAACCAGTGGGGTGCCAGCATTCACTACCTAACTTGCTTACACAATAGCCACCATCTCAAGCCAGGCCTGCCTCAGTCTCTGCACTGCATATCCCCTCCTCAGAAGACCAGGACAAATTCTTCCAATACCTCATCTACCAACTGCATGCTTTTGGGGGGCATTGGTCCCTGCAACAGCCAGTCATGTCTCAGGGAGGTGCTTGCACTTTGTGGAGCAGGCATGGCCAACTTTGGTCTCAGCAATGGCTGCACGTGCATTGTAGAAAAGGACCAGTCCCACCTTGTTGAAAGTGTGTACCCCACCTACTACTTTCATGAACAGGAGACACAGCTGGCTTTCCTAACACACCAAAACAGATACAGAGGTCAAATAGAGAAAAGGGGGCAGATAATTTTTTTGAAGAAACAATAGCTGAAAACTTCCCAAATCTGGAAAGTAAATAAATTCAGATCCAGAAGGCACAGAGATCCCTTAGCAAAATCAACCCAAGGAGGTTTACAGCAAGACACATAATTAAAATGGTAAAAAACAGTGATAAGAATGTTAAAAGCAGCAAGAAAAAATAAAGCAGTTACATACAAGGGAAACCCCATAAGGCTATCAGCAAATTTTTCAGCAGAAACTTCTCAGGATAGATGATAATGCATTATATTCAAAGTGCTGAAACAAACAAACAAACAAACAAATCCATCAAGGATGTCATTTAGAATAGAAGGAATAGAGTTTCTCAGAAAAAAAAAAAAATGAAAGGAGTTCAAAACCACCAAACCAGCTCTATAAGAAATGTTAAAGATGATTCTATGAATGGACAGTAAAGACCATAAGTAAAAATAAGAAAAGTAGGAAGCACAAAAACAGTTAAAAAAAAAAAAGTGTATCTGTAAAAATAAAGGGTCTCACTAAATAAGCATATATAAAGTATGATGACATCCTATACCTAAAACATGAGGCAGGGAAGAGGGGTGTAAAAACTGGGTTCAAATTTAAGTGATCATCAACTTAATATAGACTGGTATAAGAAGAAGTTATGTAAAACCTAATGGCAACCACAAAATAATAACCAGTAATAGACATTCAAAAAATAAATAAAGAGAATGGAAGCCAAGTGCCTATATAAAGAAAGCCAATTTATAGGGACAGAAGACAGTGAAGAAAGGAACAGAGAATATCCACAAAAGCACAAAACAAACAACAAAATGGCAATAAATACATAACTATCAATATTACTTTGAATGTAAATGGACTAAATGCTCCAACTAAAAGACACAGGGTGATGTAATGGATTAAAAAAAAAAAAAAAGACACATCTATATGCTATTTACAGAGAGTCATTTCAGACCTAAAGACACATGTAGGTTGAAAGTGGGTGGAGAAACACTTATCATGGAAATGGATGTGAAAAAAAGAAAACTGGAGTAGCAGTGCTTATATCAGAAAAAAAAAATGACTTTAAAACAAAGTCTGTAACAAGAAACAAATAAGGACATAATATAATCATTCAGAAACAATTCAACAAAGAGACATAACAGCTGCAAATATTTATGCACTCAACATGTGAGCACCTGAAAACATGAAAAAAGTTAATGATAAATATAAAAGAACTAATCTATAGTAATATAATAATAGTAGGGGGTGTTACCATCCTACTTACATCAATGGACAGATCATCTAAATAGAAAATCAACAAGGAAACAGTGGTTTTAAACACTGGACCAAATGGATTTGCTATATTCAGAACATTCCATCCTAAAGTAGAAAAATATAAATTCTTTTCTTTTCTTTTTTAAAGATTTTTTTATTTATTCATGAGAGACACAGAGAGAGTCAGAGACCTAGGCAGAGGGAGAAGCAGGCCCCATGCAGGGAGCCCGATGTGGGACTCGATCCCAAGACTCCAGGATCATGACCTGGGCAGAAGGCAGGAGCCAAACTGCTGAGCCACCCAGGGATCCCCAATATGCATTCTTTTTAAGTGCACATGGAACATCCTCTGGAAGAAATCACATATTAGCTCACAAAATAAGTCTTGGCAATTTTAAAAAGATTAAGTTGTACTATGCATCTTTTCTTAGCACAATGCTATGAAACTAGAAATCAATAGTGATATGGTCATTTAATATTCAACAAAGGAAGAATGAATATACAATGGGAAAAAGACAGTCTTTTCAACAAATGGTGTTGGAAAAATTGGACAGCCCATGGAAAAGGTTGAAACCATATGACTTTCTTACATACACAAAAATAAACTCAAAATGGATTAAAGACCTAAATGTGAGACCTGAAACTAAAAAGATGCTATTGTGATGAACATTAATTTGCACCAAGCTGATAGCAATATAAATAATTCTTGTCCACACCAACATAAATTACTGTTGTTTGGTAGAGATAAAAAGAAATTGCTGCCTGTGTTCTCCTCTAACATTTTGATGGATACCTATCTCACATTTAGGTCTTTTATCCATTTGAATTTATTTTTATGGTGTAGAAAGAGGTCCAGTTTTATTATTCTGCCTATGGCTGTCCAATTTTCCCAACACCGTTTGTTGAGGAGACTGTCTTTATTCCATCAGATATTCCTTCCTGCTTTGTCAAAGATTAGTTGACTATTGAGTTGAGCATCCATTTCCAGATTCTCTGTTCTGTTCCATTGATCAGTGTATCTGTTGTGCAAGTACCATACAGTCTTATGATTAAAGCTTAGTAATACAGCTTAAAGTCCAGAATTGTGGGGATCCCTGGGTAGCTCAGTGGTTTAGCACCTGCCTTTGGCCCAGGGCATGATCCTGGAGTCCTGGGATCAAGTCCCGCATCAGGCTTCCTGTTGGGAGCCTGCCTTTCTGTCTGCCTGTCTCTCTGCCTGCCTCTCTCTCTCTCTGTCTCTGTCTCTCATAAATAAATAAATAAAATATTTTTTTTAAAAGTCCAGAATTGTGATGCTTCCAGTTTTGCTTTTCTCTTTCAACATTACTTTGACTATTCAAGGCCTTTTCTGGTTCCATACGATTTTTAAAATTGTTCATTCCAGTTCTGTGAAAAATGCTGGTGTTGTTTTGATAGAGATTGCATTAAATGTATAGATTGCTTTCAGTAATATAGACATTTTAACAACATGTTTTCTTCCTATTCATGAGTACAAGATACTTTTTCATTTCTTTATGTCTTCCTCAACTTCTTTCATAAGTGTGCTATAGTTTCCAGAGTACAGATATTTTACCTCTTTGGTTAGGTTGATTCCTAGGTATCTTATAGTTTTGGGTGCAATTATAAATGGGATCAATTCCTTATTTCACTTTCTGCTGCTTCATTGTTGGTGTTTAGAAATGCAACAGATTTCTGTGCATTGATTTTATATCCTGTGACTTTGTCGAATGCCTGTATCCATTCTAACAGTTTTTGGTGAAGTCCTTTGGATTTTCTACATAGAGTATCATGTTGTCTGACAATTGTGAAAGTTTGATGTCTTCTCTGCTGATTTGGATGCCTTTTATTTCTTTTTTGTTGTCTGGAAGGCTAAGACTTCCAGTTCTATGTTGAACAATAGCAGTGAGAGTGGACATCACTGTCATGTTCCTGTCCTTAGGGGAAATGCTCTTAGTTTCTCCCCATTGATGATGATATTAGCTGTGGGTCTTTTGTATATGGCTTTTATGATGTGGAGATAGTTCCCACTATTCCTATTCTCTTGAAGGTTTTTATCAAGAACCTTGATAAGTTAGAAAGGTTGCTTGATAGGAAGCTAGAGAAGAACACAGGCTTTGTTTGACATTGGCCACAGCAACTTCCTGCTAGATATGTTTCCAGGGGCAAGGGAAACAAAACAAAAATGAACTATGGGGACTTCATCAGGTTAAAAATCTTTTGTATAACAAAGGAAACAAGTAAAAAAACTAAAAGACAACCAAGAGAATTTGAGAAGATATTTGCAAATGACATATCAGATGAAAGGCTAGTTTCCGAAATATATAAAAAACTTATCAAACTCAACTCTCAAAAACCAAAAATACAGTCAAGAAATGGGCAGAAGACATGAACAGACATTTCTCCAAAGAAGATATACAAATGGCTAACAGACACATGGAAAAATACTCAATATCACTCAGCATCAGGGAAATACAAGTCAAAAGTACAATGAGATACCACCTCACACTGGTCAGAATGGCAAAAATTAACAATTCAGGAAACAACAGATGTTGGCAAGGTTGTGGGGTCAAGGGAACCTTCTTACATGTTTGGTGGGAATGCAAACAGGTGCAGATCTTCTGGAAAACAGTATGGAGGTCCTTCAAAAAGTCAAAAATAGAACTACCCTATGACCAAGGAACTACATTACTAGGTATTTATCCAAAGGATAAAACAGTGATTTGAAGGGGCACCTGCACCACAATGTTTATAGCAGCAATGTCTACAATAGCCAAACTATGGAAAGAGTCCAGATGTCCATCGACAGATGAATGGATAAAGAAGATGTGGTACATATATACAATGGAATGTTACTCAGCCATCAAAAAGAATGGAATATTGCCATTTGCAATGATGTAGGTGGAACTAGAGGATATTATGCTAAGTGAAATCAGTCAGTGAGAGAAAGACAAATACCATAGGATTTCACTCATGTGGAACTTAAGAAACAAAATAGATGAACATAGGGGAAGGTAAGGAAAAATAAAATAAGAAAGAAACAGAGAGAGAGAGAGGGAAACCATAAGACATTCTCCACTATAGGGAACAAATTGAGGGTGGCTGAAGGGAAGGTGGGTAGGGAGATGGAGTAATTGGGTGATGGACATTAAGGAGGGCACTCGGTGTAATGAGCACAGGGTATTATATGCAACTAATGAATCACTAAACTCTACCTTGAATCTAACATTACACTATATGTTAACTAACTTGAATTTAAATTTTTAAAAAGTCAGTTAGATCTCTATATTAAAAAACAAAACTATTTACAACTGTATCCCCAAAATGGAATACTTAGTTATGTATAAACTTAACAAAATACAAAGGATCTGTATGGTAGAGATTACAAACTGATGATGAAGTAAATTTTTAAAAATGAATGAAAAAAGTGGAGAGATGTAGTATGTTCATGGATTAGAAGACACTTAAGATATTAAATCTCCTCAGATTGATTTGCAATCAATTTGATGTATACTCAACTTAAATTCAAATCCTGTCAAAATCTTAGCAAGATATTTTGTAGATATAAACAATTTTATTCTAAAATGAATAGCTAAAACAGTTTTGAATGAGAAAACATGTGGACATTTTGGGTACAATGTGGAAAAAATGAAGGTAGAAACTACTCTAGCCAACTTTAAGCCTTGTTATATAAATACAGTAATCAAGACTATTATATTAGTAGTGGGAATAAATCAATGGAACACAATATAGAACCCAGAAATAACCCCGCAGAAATAGGGACAACTGACATTTGGTAAAACTTAAAGGCAATAAAATGGAAGAAGAATATTCTTTTCAAGGAAAGATGTTGAATTTATCACAGAACTAGAAAAATGAATCCTAAAATTTGTATAAAGTCACAGAATATCCCCAAAAGCTAAGGCTAACTTGAAAAAAAAAGAAGAAAGCTAGAGGTATCATATTCCTTGATTTCAAACTATACAACAAAGCTATAGTAATCAAAACAGTATAGCTCTGGCCCAAAAACAGACACATAGATCAATGGAAGAGGCTAAAAAGCCCAGAAATAAACCCACACAAATGGCCAATTAATCTATGCAAAGGATTCAAGAATATATATATATATATATATATATATATATATATATATATATATATATAAGAAGGAGGAAAAGACAGTCTCTTCAATAAATGGTGTTGGGAAAAAAGGACAACTTTATACAAAAGAATGAAACTGAACCACCTCTCTTATACCATGCACATAAATAAATTTAAAATGGACTCCAGATTTAAATGCGAGACTTGAAACCATAAAACTTCTAAAAAAAAAAAGTAGATAGTAAGCATTTTGTAAGCTTTTTTAGACCAATCTCCACAGGCAAGGGCAACAAGAATCAAATGAGATTATATCAAACTAAAAAGCTTTTGCATAGCGAAGGAAACCATCAACAAAACAAAAAGGCAAAATACTGAATAAGAGAAGATACTTACAGATAAGGAAAATGAAATATGGGATTAATATCTAAAATATATAAAGAACTTATACAACTTCATATAAAAAACAATCTATTTTAAAAATAGGGAACTGATTTCAATAGATATTTTTCAAAAGAGGACATACAGATAACCAACAAGCACATGAAAAAATGTTCATCACTACCCTATCAGGTAAATGCAAATCAAAACCAAAATGAGATATCACCTCACACCTGTCAGAATGGCTATTCTCAAGAAGACCAGAAATAAGTGCTGGCAAAGATGTAGAGAAAAAGGAACCCTCATACACTGCAGATGGGAACACAAATTGGTGTAGCCACTATAGAAAGCAATAGGGAGTTGCTCAAAAATTTGGAACTACCATACAACACAGCAATTCTACTTCTGAATATTTATTCCACGGAAATAAAAGCACTAATTTGAAAAGATACATGCACCCTTATGTTCACTGCAGCATTATTTACAATAACCAAAATACAGAAGCAACCTAAGTGTCAATTAATAGATGAATGGATAAAAAAGATGTGGTATATTAAAATGGAATATCATTCAGCTTTAGAAGAGAATGAAATTTCTCATTTGTGACAACATGAATATACTTAAAAGGTATTATGCAAAACATGATATGTGAAATAATATGAAATATATGTGAAAAATGCTTTTGTTAAAATAATATTTTATTACAATATTTTATACAATTATTTTATTATTATAATAATATTACAATGGTATTACAATTATATTGTAATAACTGTATGGTGATAGATGAAACTAGATTTATCATGGGCATCATTTTATAATATATAAAAATACTGAATCATTATGATGTATACCTGAAGCTAATAGATTATTGTATGTAAATTATACTTATTTTTTTAAGATTTTATTTATTTATTCATGAGAGACAGAGAGAGAGAAAGAGAGAGGCCAAGACACAGGCAGAGGGAGAAGCAGGGTATCTTCAGGAGCCTGATGCGGGACTCAAGCCCGGACCCTGGTATCACAACCTGAGCCAAAGGGAGATATTCAACCACTGAGCCACCCAGACATCCCTGTCAGTTATACTTTAATAAACATAATAAAGGAATGAAAGAAAGAACAAAGGAAAGGAGAAGAGAAGAGAAGAGAAGAGAAGAGAAGAGAAGAGAAGAGAAGAGAAAGAAGAAAAAGAAAGAAAGAAAGAAAGAAAGAAAGAAAGAAAGAAAGAAAGAAAGAAAGAAAGAAAGAAAGAATAGAAGGAAGGAAAGAAGGTAGGAAGAAAGGAAGAAAAGGGATAGGCAGATGGGAGGAATGGTGCTGGCCTAATTAGACATGCATAGTTTAAAAAATAACAATAAAAATAACCTAAAAAATTATAGAAAAACATTCAAAATGGATTGTGGATGTAAATGTAAAATGTAGAACTTTGAGACTTTTAGAAGAAAATCTTTGGGACCTAGAACTTGATGAAGAGTTCTTATATGTATAACAGAAAGCGTGATCCACAGATGGAAAAAAGATAAATAAACTGGACTTAATAAAAACTTAAAACCCTTGCTCTGCCAAAGACCCCTTTAAGAAGCTAAGGAGACACACTAGAGAGTAGGAGAAAATGTTTGCAAACAGCATATATGACAAAGGACTTCTATATATTAAAAAAAGATCAAAACTCAACAGTAAGAAAACAAATAATCCAAATAGAAAATGGGCAAATAAATGATCATACATTTCACCAAAGAGAATAAACAGATGACAAATGAGTACGTGGAAATGTATTTAACATTACTAGTGATTAGGCAAATGAAAATTAAAACCACAAAGAACAGGGATCCCTGGGTGGCTCAGCGGTTTAGCGCCTACCTTCGGCACAGGGCGTGATCCTGGAGTCCCGGGATCGAGTCCTGCGTTGGGCTCCCTGCATGGAGCCTGCTTCTCCCTCTGCCTGTGTCTCTGCCTCTCTCTCTCTCTGTGTGTCTCTCATGAATATATAAATAAAATCTTAAAAAAAAACACGAACTATCACTATGCATATATTACAACAGTTAATAAAATATACTATTGACAATATCAAATGCTAGAGAGGTTGCAGAGAATTTGGACCTCTCATACATGGGTGGTGAGAATGTAAAATGGTACAGATACTCTGGGCATGGGTATAACTACAAAAGGTAGCGCAAGATTTCTGGCAGTGTAACAGTTTTATAGTGGAAGTGGTCTCGTGAATCTATACATGTGACAAAGCTGCATAGAACTATACACACACCCCACACACAATCACAGATGAGTATCTGTAAAACTGGAGCAATCTTACAAAAATTTCATGCACTGTGCTGATGTCAATTTCTTGAATTTGTTATTATACTACAGTAACAAGTTTGTTTCTATTAGGGGAAACTTGGTTAAGGGAACATGGAAACATTCTGCATTATTTTTACCACATTCTGTAAATATATGGTAATTTTAAAAGAAAAAAAACTTATTTTCCACTATTTTCTACCACAAATCTTCTGTTTCATAAAAATTATTTACTTACATTCTTACATTATAAGTCTGTTGCTCTGCTGTAATATATTCTAACTATAGTATGGAAATAACTAAAGAAAAGGAATTAGGGTTACACAGATCTGGATTAAACTACTGTATCTTCCACTTAAGTTCTTTTTTTTTTTAATTTATTTTTTATTGGTGTTCAATTTAAAACATACAGAATAACCCCCAGTGCCCGTCACCCATTCACTCCCACCCCCCGCCCTCCTCCCCTTCTACCACCCCTAGATCGTTTCCCAGAGTTAGCAGTCTTTACGTTCTGTCTCCCTTTCTGATATTTCCCACACATTTCTTCCCCCTTCCCTTATATTCCCTTTCACTATTATTTATATTCCCCAAATGAATGAGAACATATAATGTTTGTCCTTCTCCGACTGGCTTACTTCACTCAGCATAATACCCTCCAGTTCCATCCATGTTGAAGCAAATGGTGGGTATTTGTCATTTCTAATAGCTGAGTAATATTCCATTGTATACATAAACCACATCTTCTTTATCCATTCATCTTTCGTTGGACACCGAGGCTCCTTCCACAGTTTGGCTATCGTGGCCATTGCTGCTAGAAACATCGGGGTGCAGGTGTCCCGGCGTTTCATTGCATTTGTATCTTTGGGGTAAATCCCCAACAGTGCAATTGCTGGGTCGTAGGGCAGGTATATTTTTAACTGTTTGAGGAACCTCCACACAGTTTTCCAGAGTGGCTGCACCAGTTCACATTCCCACCAACAGTGTAAGAGGGTTCCCTTTTCTCCGCATCCTCTCCAACATTGGTTGTTTCCTGCCTTGTTAATTTTCCCCATTCTCACTGGTGTGAGGTGGGATCTCATTGTGGTTTTGATTTGTATTTCCCTGATGGCAAGTGATGCGGAGCATTTTCTCATGTGCATGTTGGCCATGTCTATGTGTTCCTCTGTGAGATTTCTCTTCATGTCTTTTGCCCATTTCATGATTGGATTGTTTGTTTCTTTGGTGTTGAGTTTGATAAGTTCTTTATAGATCTTGGAAACTAGCCCTTTATCTGATATGTCATTTGCAAATATCTTCTCCCATTCTGTAGGTTGTCTTTGAGTTTTGTTGACTGTATCCTTTGCTGTGCAAAAGCTTCTTATCTTGATGAAGTCCCAATAGTTCATTTTTGCTTTTGTTTCTTTTGCCTTCGTGGATGTATCTTGCAAGAAGTTACTGTGGCCGAGTTCAAAAAGGGTGTTGCCTGTGTTCTTCTCTAGGATTTTGATGGAATCTTGTCTCACATTTAGATCTTTCATCCATTTTGAGTTTATCTTTGTGTATGGTGCAAGAGAGTGGTCTAGTTTCATTCTTCTGCATGTGGATGTCCAATTTTCCCAGCACCATTTATTGAAGAGACTGTCTTTCTTCCAATGGATAGTCTTTCCTCCTTTATCGAATATTAGTTGCCCATAAAGTTCAGGGTCCACTTCTGGATTCTCTATTCTGTTCCACTGATCTATGTGTCTGTTTTTGTGCCAGTACCACACTGTCTTGATGACCACAGCTTTGTAGTACAACCTGAAATCTGGCATTGTGATGCCCCCAGCTATGGTTTTCTTTTTTAAAATTCCCCTGGCTATTCAGGGTCTTTTCTGATTCCACACAAATCTTAAAATAATTTGTTCTAACTCTCTGAAGAAAGTCCATGGTATTTTGATAGGGATTGCATTAAACGTGTATATTGCCCTGGGTAACATTGACATTTTCACAATATTAATTCTGCCAATCCATGAGCATGGAATATTTTTCCATCTCTTTGTGTCTTCCTCAATTTCTTTCAGAAGTGTTCTATAGTTTTGAGGGTATAGATCCTTTACATCTTTGGTTAGGTTTATTCCTAGGTATCTTATGCTTTTGGGTGCAATTGTAAATGGGACTGACTCCTTAATTTCTCTTTCTTCAGTCTCATTGTTAGTGTATAGAAATGCCACTGATTTCTGGGCATTGATTTTGTATCCTGCCACGCTACCGAATTGCTGTATGAGTTCTAGCAATCTTGGGGTGGAGACTTTTGGGTTTTCTATGTAGAGTATCATGTCATCGGCGAAGAGGGAGAGTTTGACTTCTTCTTTGCCAATTTGAATGCCTTTAATGTCTTTTTGTTGTCTGATTGCTGAGGCTAGGACTTCCAGTACTATGTTGAATAGCAGTGGTGAGAGTGGACATCCCTGTCTTGTTCCTGATCTTAGGGGAAAGGCTCCCAGTGCTTCCCCATTGAGAATGATATTTGCTGTGGGCTTTTCATAGATGGCTTTTAAGATGTCGAGGAATGTTCCCTCTATCCCTACACTCTGAAGAGTTTTGATCAGGAATGGATGCTGTATTTTGTCAAATGCTTTCTCTGCATCTAATGAGAGGATCATATGGTTCTTGGTTTTTCTCTTGCTGATATGATGAATCACATTGATTGTTTTACGGGTGTTGAACCAGCCTTGTGTCCCAGGGATAAATCCTACTTGGTCATGGTGAATAATTTTCTTAATGTATTGTTGGATCCTATTGGCCAGTATCTTGTTGAGAATTTTTGCATCCATGTTCATCAGGGATATTGGTCTGTAATTCTCCTTTTTGGTGGGGTCTTTGTCTGGTTTTGGAATTAAGGTGATGCTGGCCTCATAGAACGAATTTGGAAGTACTCCATCTCTTTCTATCTTTCCAAACAGCTTTAGGAGAATAGGTATGGTTTCTTCTTTAAATGTTTGATAAAATTCCCCTGGGAAGCCATCTGGCCCTGGACTCTTGTGTCTTGGGAGGTTTTTGATGACTGCTTCAATTTCCTCCCTGGTTATTGGCCTGTTCAGGTTTTCTATTTCTTCCTGTTCCAGTTTTGGTAGTTTGTGGCTTTCCAGGAATGCGTCCATTTCTTCTAGATTGCCTAATTTATTGGCGTATAGCTGTTCATAATATGTTTTTAAAATCGTTTGTATTTCCTTGGTGTTGGTAGTGATCTCTCCTTTCTCATTCATGATTTTATTAATTTGAGTCTTCTCTCTCTTCTTTTTAATAAGGCTGGCTAATGGTTTATCTATCTTATTAATTCTTTCAAAGAACCAACTCCTGGTTCTGTTGATCTGTTCCACAGTTCTTCTGGTCTCGATTTCGTTGAGTTCTGCTCGAATCTTTATTAACTCCCTTCTTCTCTTGGGTGTAGGATCTATTTGCTGTTTTTTCTCTAGCTCCTTTATGTGTAAGGTTAGCTTTTGTATTTGAGTTCTTTCCAGTTTTTGAATGGATGCTTGTATTGCGATGTATTTCCCCCTTAGGACTGCTTTTGCTGCATCCCAAAGATTTTGAACCGTTGTATCTTCATTCTCATTAGTTTCCATGAATCTTTTTAATTCTTCCTTAATTTCCTGGTTGACCCTTTTATCTTTTAGCAGGATGGTCCTTAACCTCCACGTGTTTGAGGTCCTTCCAAACTTCTTGTTGTGATTTAGTTCTAATTTCAAGGCATTATGGTCTGAGAATATGCAGGGGACAATCCCAATCTTTTGGTATCGGTTCAGACCCGATTTGTGACCCAATATGTGGTCTATTCTGGAGAAAGTTCCATGTGCGCTTGAGAAAAATGTGTATTCAGTTGAGTTTGGATGTAAAGTTCTGTAGATATCTGTGAAATCCATCTGGTCCAGTGTATCATTTAAAGCTCTCGTTTCTTTGGAGATGTTGTGCTTAGAAGACCTATCGAGTATAGAAAGCGCTAGATTGAAGTCACCAAGTAGAAGTGTATTATTATCTAAGTATTTCTTCACTTTGGTTAATAATTGATTGATATATTTGGCAGCTCCCACATTCGGGGCATATATATTGAGGATTGTTAAGTCCTCTTGTTGAATAGATCCTTTAAGTATGATATAGTGTCCCTCTTCATCTCTCACTACAGTCTTTGGGGTAAATTTTAGTTTATCTGATATAAGGATGGCTACCCCTGCTTTCTTTTGAGGACCATTCGAATGGTAAATGGTTCTCCAACCTTTTATTTTCAGGCTGTAGGTGTCCTTCTGTCTAAAATGAGTCTCTTGTAGACAGCAAATAGATGGGTCCTGCTTTTTTATCCAGTCTGAAACCCTGCGCCTTTTGATGGGGTCATTAAGCCCGTTCACATTCAGAGTTACTATTGAGAGATATGAGTTTAGTGTCATCATGATATCTATTCAGTCCTTGTTTTTGTGGACTGTTCCACTGAACTTCTTCTTAAAGGGGAATTTTAAGAGGCCCCCTTAAAATTTCTTGCAGAGATGGTTTGGAGGTCACATATTCTTTTAGTTGCTGCCTGTCTTGGAAGCTCTTTATCTCTCCTTCCATTTTGAATGAAAGCCTTGCTGGATAAAGTATTCTTGGTTGCATGTTCTTTTCATTTAGGACCCTGAATATATCCTGCCAGCCCTTTCTGGCCTGCCAGGTCTCTGTGGAGAGGTCTGCTGTTACCCTAATACTCCTCCCCATAAAAGTCAGGGATTTCTTGTCTCTCGCTGCTTTAAGGATCTTCTCTTTATCCTTGGAATTTGCAAGCTTCACTATTAAATGTCGAGGTGTTGAACGGTTTTTATTGATTTTAGGGGAGGATCTCTCTATTTCCTGGATCTGAATGCCTGTTTCCCTTCCCAGATTAAGAAAGTTTTCAGCTAGAATTTGTTCAAATACATATTCTGGCCCTCTGTCCCTTTCGGCGCCCTCGGGAACCCCAATTAAATGTAGGTTTTTCTTTCTCAGGCTGTCGTTTATTTCCCTTAATCTATCCTCATGGTCTTTTAATTGTTTGTCTCTTTTTTCCTCAGTTTCCCTCTTTGCTATCAACTTGTCTTCTATGTCACTCACTCGTTCTTCCACCTCGTTAACCCTCGTCGTTAGGACTTCTAGTTTGGATTGCATCTCATTCAATTGATTTTTAATTTCTGCTTGATTAGCTCTAAATTCTGCAGTCATGAAGTCTCTTGAGTCCTTTATACTTTTTTCTAGAGCCACCAGTAGCTGTATAATAGTGCTTCTGAATTGGCTTTCTGACATTGAATTGTAATCCAGATTTTGTAACTCTGTGGGAGAGAGGACTGTTTCTGATTCTTTCTTTTGAGGTGAGGTTTTCCTTCTAGTCATTTTGCTCAGTGCAGAGTGGCCAAAAGCAAGTTGTATTGGGAAAAAGAGAAAAAGAGAGGAGAGAAAGAAGGAAAGAAAAGAGAAAGAGAAAAAAAAAAGGGAAGAAAAAAACGAAAAAAAAAAGAGAGAAGAAAAAGAGAAAGAAAAAGGAGAAAAAAAAGGGGGTGGGGGAAGGAAACAAATCAAAAAGCAAAACAAAACAAAACAAAACAAAACAAAAAAAAGAACCACCGGGGAGTATCTTCTGATTCTGTGTTCTTTAAGTCCGTTGGCTTCTCCTGGAAGTTGTCAGTCTAGCTGGTGTTCTGGGGGAGGGGCCTGTTGTGCTGATTTTCAGGTGTTAGCACTTGGGGGAGCTGCTGTGCCCCAGCCTGGTGCAGGGCTCAGTGGGGGTTGTTTACCCCGTGAGGCCGCAGGAGGAACAGCCCCAGTGGCGCCCCAGCCCTCTGGAAACCTGGATTCAGCTCCTGTAGGAACTCCGTCTGCAGGGCCTGGAGGCTCCGGGGCGGGGCCGCTGATGTGCTCAGCTGGGGCAGGAGCGTCCTCGCTGTCCTGGGCCCTCCCGGCCTCTGCCTGTCCCGGAGGAGGCCGGATCCTGGGCTGTGTCCCCGCGCCCTGTGCTCCGGAGCCTGCGCTGGTGGATTCGCGCTCCCGGGCCGCGCAACCCCCTCCGCGGAGCCGCCGCCCGAGCCTCCCCGAGCTGCTCCTGGAACCGCGCAGCCCCCTCCGCACGGAGCCTCTTCCTCCGCCCGAGCCCCTCCGAGCTGCTCCCGGGGCCGCGCAGCCCCCTCCGCGGAGCCGCCGCCCGAGCCCCTCCGAGCTGCTCCGGGTCCCGCCGGGTCCCGCCGTGCGCGCTGCAGCCCTTAGGGAGCTCGGCGCACTCTCCTGGGCGCAGGTGTCTGTTACTGTCCCAGGGAACCCCAGGGCATCCCTGCCCTCCTGGGTCCTGCTCCACCTCCCCACGAGCCCCTTTCTGCCCGGGAAGGTCGGTGCAGCTCCTGCTTCTCCGGGACGGGGCTCTCCTGTCCTGGGGACCCTCGCCCCGGCCTCAGCCCGGCTCCTCGCGGGGCCCCTCCCCCTTGGAGGCCTTTGTTTCTTTACTTCTTTTTCCCCGTCTTCCTACCTTGATAGAAGCGCGAACTCTTCTCACTGTTGCATTCCAGGTGTTCTCTCTTTAATTCTCAGGCCGAATTCATAGATTTTCAGGATAATTGGAAGGTTTTCTAGGTAATTTGGTGGAGACAGGTGATTTGGAGACCCTGCTCTTCCGCCATCTTGCTCCTCCCCCCCCACTTAAATTCTTTATTCTCCAAGTACTTATCTGTAAAATGAGCTGAAAGCAATAAACTTAACTTGCAGAGATTCAGTAAAAAATTAATGAGCTTATGTAACATATCTCATGCAATGGTTAGATTACAATTATTGAATAAATATGTGTGTGGTTGTGTGTGTGTACACACATTGGGAATAGGGGCTTGATTCTTTTAAATCTTTTTAAAAAATCTTAGTACATACATGGAATGAAGAAACAAGTGAATAATTCTACGAATCTAGTACAATGCTATTTCCAAGCAAATTTCAAAAACTGACATATGGTATCTACTCATCATAAGATTGAACTTTAGTTAGGGATAAGGAAATAATTACAGAATAAGATGAAATGGAAGATTTCTGAAAAAGAAGAGAGATTTAGATGCACTCTGCAGAATGGATCAGCTGTGAATTGATGTGAGTCCTTAGAAAATGGTTCTAAACAGTGGTTCTTGGACCACTGCCATAACTGTACACTGGAAGTTTTCTAGAAATTTAACTTCTTAGGTGTCATGATCATCTTACAGATATGTGTTGGAGCCCCCATTCCACATTTTGTTTGGATATTAACATGGATTATGGATCTCGTGCGTGTGCGCACACATGCACACACACACACCAAGAACATTTGAAAAGGTTTGTAACTCACATGATAGTATTTCTGAGATCATAGTAAGCTCTCAAACTGATTTAAAAATGGCTTGTGAAACAGAGAATGGGGACTGGCATTGGAGTCCTATAGTAGTTTGGGGGTGAGGCAGCAATTGGTGTTGCTTGACTGTACTTCCCAACAGTACCAAAGGAGGGACAGCTTGTCTAGATGTAGGACTAAAAGGGTAAAAGGACTGGTGAGGTTTGAAAGCTTCCCTAAGTGAACATCAAAAATGGAATCAGATTCTATTACATTGGGCTATACATCAGACCTACCGCATCAGAAACTCTAGACTATGACCCGGCAATCTGTGTTTTAATCAGTCTTTTCCTTAATTATGCTCTGTCTGAGGATTACTGACTTAGTAGAGGGTAATGCTGGGAAATGCACAAGCATGAGGGCACTTTGGAGTTTTGGTTGGAAAATATGAAGTCAGAGGTTTTTTAACTGAAGCTGCTAGGAACAAGATGTTTGTATTAGGGTGTGTTGACAGATTTGGAAGGGAATAAAAATAAGTTTAATACTAATAAATGTTATGGACTCATCAGGACTAATAAAAGTGAATTTGAGAACATTTATTTTCATTTAAAAATATTTCCCTTTATTACAAAATTCTCTGAAATTTATCTTAAGCATTTAAAGATAGTATGCTTTATGCTAGAAATATTGCTGAGATGTACTCATTATATAGCCTATCAAAAATGGATATAATGGGGAATAATTTCTAATTTCCTTGATTTTGTAAATGTAACTAGAGGCTTCTGAAGACACATTCACATATGTGCATATATAAAGATTTAGGGCTATCTCAAGACTATTGTCGACCCATGGGTCATTGGCTTTCGAAACAATTACCTATCAAGTAATTGAATACTTATTCAAGTAATGCAAATTATTTAGCATCCTAAATTTTATTTTCTTGGAGTGTGATTTTTGAGAGAAAATACATATATTTATTCATCATTTATTGATTTACCCATGTCAAAGACTGCCCTGAGTACTAGAGATACAGTGGTCAAGAAGATGGACCCCCTGTATATGGTACTCAAGATACTATGACCCCCTGTATATGGCACTCAAGATACTATGATACTAAGGAACTCACTGGGCTCAACTCATAAGGCCCACAGAATTTAAATAATTAGGTTGGCAGGAACCAACTAAGGAGAAATTAAACTCAAATAGTAAAGTGGCTTAGTGTAAGACAAAGGAAGTCTTAGGAACTGTGGTAAAGAGAAGATAAAGGGTCAATTTAAAAGTATTTACAATATAACTTAAAATACTATTGCAGTATATGGATGAAACAGGTGAAATAGGTGATGGGGATTAAGGAGTGTACTTGTCATGATGAACATTGAGTGATGTATGAAATTGTTGAATCACTATACTGTCCACCTGAAACTAATATACCAGTATATGTTACCTATTTTGAAATTTAAAAAATCTGTAGCAAACAAAACACTTCTGGAAATACTAATTCAGAAAGACGTATGCACCTCTATGTTTATTGCAGTACTTTTTACAGTAGCTAAGATAGGGATGTAACTTGTGTCTGTAAATAGACAAATGGATAAGGATATGGATACATATTTAAAAAAAGGATAAGGATAAGGATAAGGAATATGTGGTATAGATACAACAAAATATTACTAGCCATAAGAAAGGATGAGTGTGACATTTGCAGCAACATGGATGGATCTGCAGGATATTATGTCAGACTGGTAAAGACAAATATGATTCCACTTATAAGTGGAATATTTTTTAAAAAGCAAAAAATAAACCCCAAGTGTATTAAACAAACCAAAAGCAGATCAGACCTATAAATACAGAGAACAAATTGATGGTTCCAGAACAAGGGAGATGAGGTGTTCGGCAAAATGGGTGAAGGAGAGGGACATACAGACTTCCAGTAATGGAGTAAGTAATGAAAATAAAAGGAAGAGTGTAAGGGATACCGTCCATGATGCTGTGAATACGTGCAGGACAGATGGTAGCTACCCTTGTGGTGAAAACAGCATCTTGCATAAACTCTTGAAATCACCAAGTTGTACACCTGAAACCCATGTAACATTGTGTGTCAGCTGTAACCCCACCCAAGACACCAAACAAACAAAAAACACTCCTGGAGGACTGCTCCACAAACAGGTAGGCCACTTGTGCCCTTTCACGCAGCTAGCTGGTTTATGGTGGAGCTTGGTGAAGACCCGGCTCTGCTGTCTTTTCTGTTTATGTCCCTGACATACTTTCCAGTTAAGTGACTTACCAACTATTAGGATTTTTGGAGGTGATTTCAGCTCCCCTCCTTCCCTTCTCCATTAACCTTAGAATGTTTTATTTCTGAGGTAATTAAAATGAAATAGATGACTTTGAAGTTGCATCCAGGATTAAAAAAAAAAAAAAATCACAGGAATGAGATGCAACCAATTCAGGCTATAAGTTCTATGGAGAGGGGGGCATAAATATCTATGATTTTTATTTATTGGATAAATATTTCTGAATCAAATACGATAAAATGTTAAGATTTATAAATTTGAGTGATGCATGTGCTGCTACTTACTACACTATATTATACTATTTTGCAGGCTTGAAATGCTTCATGGAAATAGAATTCTCAAATCAGTTTCTATATGTACACGACAAGTGTATGTTTCTTTATACTCTAGCTATGTACCTAAAAAAAGTGTCAATTAGTATTATATAAATGGAATAATTTTCAAAACTTCGCACAGCTTACTCTGTAAGGGACTCAATGGTAAATCATTTTTTTAAACCATAAAACTTATTTTACATGAAATCTGCTTAAAACAAAGCATATATGTAGGTTGATGAGGTCCAGAGTGACCACATCCGGGCAATTATGTGGTTTGTATAATTCTAACTCATAATTTAGGTTAGATATGCCCTTGCTATTATAAAGTAAATAAGAGCAATTCAGGCAAAAAGATTTGTAAAAATGGATATATCTTTTCTCTAAGGAAAAGTGTTATTTTATTAATATATTGTAGTGATTCTTTTATCAATTAAATAGGAATTAGTATATTGCATTCTTTTAGATTTCATTGTTTTTCTAATTTTTTCTATTTGGAATTGACTGTCACAGAAGGATAAAATGTTCAAAAGATATAATGACAAAAATTTTATTTCATTTACCACTGGAATTTGGACAAGTTGATATTAAGATGAGCTATAAAATTGCTGGTAATATCTGTGCATAACAGCTGTGCTTACACTGTGTAGGAGTTGGAACTGGGGGTGAATCTCAGAGATCAGGAACGCCTCTGGAGAAGTGGTTGAGGGTAAAAAGAAGGAGTCTAACTGATGAAAAGAACATCTTGCCTTTTTCATATAATTATAATTATAGTTGCCTGCCGATCTTAAAGAGATAATATTCCCAGCCTTTGCCCCATAAGTCAGATCCTTCCTTCCTCTAGCCAGCTGGCTCCAAGACATAAGTACAATTTGGATGAAATTCAGGAGTTCGTGTATAGACCGAAACAGAAGACTAAGGAGAAGGTGATTCACAGCATGACAGTAGCACTTGTTATCAGATCCTTCTACACACCTGCCAGGATATTCAATCTCTAAAAAGCTAAATAAACAAAATTATAAGATCAGGTGCCTGGGTGACTCAGTTGGTTAAGAGTCTGCCTTCGGCTGGGATCATGGTCTCAGTGTCCTGGGATTGAGTCCCGCATTGGGCTCCCTGCTTAGTGGGGAGCCTGCTTCCCCCTCTGCCCTCCTCCTGCTCTTTCTCTCTCTTTCAAAAAAATTTATTTTTAATCTTTTCTAAAAAGATCAATATCAATTATTGGTAAGCACATGGAGCAACTGAAACTTTCACTCTGTTTTTGGGATTCTAAGTTGATACAACAGTGGTGAAAACCTGTCTGTTGGTGTCTATTACAGCTGAGCAGATGTTTACTGTAGAGCTGCATTTCCACTCCTACTCAGCAGAACATGTGAGCCAGAAAACATGTACAAGAATGTTCATCATGTCACTATCTGTAATGGCCAGAAACTTGGAATAGTAGCAGAGTAGATAATCTGAATTTTATTCATATCATACAGTCACATACTACAGAGCATTAAAAATGAACAAACCATTGCTACATGCAACGACAAAGAATATTCTTAGAAATATAATAGTGAGTGAACGAAGGCAGGCAGAAAAGTGTACGTTGTATCAGTTGTCTATTGCTGTATAACAACTTACCACAAATGTCGTGGCCTAACATAATAATGTATGTTCATTATCTCATGGTTTCTGTGGGTCAGGATTTCAGGAATGAGTAGCTGCATCCTCTGCTCAGGGTGATTGGAGGTGCCTGCTGGCATTGCAATCTCAACTGAGTCTTGGGGTCCTCTTCCAAATGCATGCAAGCTGTTGGCAGAAATGAGTTCCTTGCAATTGCAGGATTGAAGTCTGTGTTTTCTTGTGGTTGTTGGCCACAGTTTGCTCTCAGGTCCTGAAAGTCACTCTCAGCCACACGATCCTCTCAGAAGGTGACAAATTATTCTTCAAGGCCAGTAAGAGAACACATATGACTTTGAAACTCTCTCAGGAAGGGTTGGGCTCACTTGATTACTTGATTAGGTCGGGCTCACCAAAGCTAATCTCTCCTTTGTGTAACTCAGAGTCAACTAATTAGTAACTTAATCCCAGGAATGAAGTTCCATTATATTCACAAATTATTCCTACACTGAAAAGGAGGGGAATATATGGGTCATATATGCGAGGGAGAGGGAATCTTGGGAGCCATCTTAGAATTCTATTCGTACTGTGTAACTCTATTCATACAAAGTTCAAAAATCAAATGTTGAGGAAAGAAGTCAAAACAGAGGTCCCCTTTAAGAAGAAACAGTAATGGCTGGGATGGAGCTCAAGGAATGCTTCTAGGGTCCTAAAAATCTTTTGGTTTGTCTGTCAAGATGGTGGTTACAAGGATGTGTTCAGTCTTCAAACTGTTCAATTATGATGTGGCTGTTTTTTGGCATGTATCTTATAATTTGACTTAATCTTTTATTTAAAAGAGAAGAAATGAAATATTACAGCTTCTCCTTCCTCCAAGAATATATGTAGGTGGACATATATAGAAAATAATAGCATTCTAAGTCAAGAGTGAGTGGAGACAAATTACTTGTGAGCCAGAAATTATTTGATGATTATAGCTCTGATTTGTCACCTAACATATGGAGAAGTCAGTCAAAATATTTTTTTGTCCATTGTCAAAAAATGAAACAAAACATCTTGCCATTTACAACGACATGGATGGAGCTAGAGCATTATGTTAAATGAAATTAATTTGTCAGAGAAAGATAAATACCATATGATTTCACTCATATGTGGAGTTTAAGAAACAAAACAAATGAGCAAAGGGAAAAGAGAGAGAAACAAATCAAGAAACAGACCTTTAACTATAGAGAACAAACTGATGGTTATCAGAGGGGAGGTCGGTGGGGAATGGGTTAAATAGCTGATGGGGATTAAGGAGGGCATTTGTGATGAGCACCAGGGGCTATATGGAAGTGTTGAATTAGTATATTGTACACTTGAAACTAATGTTATACTGTATCTTAACTAACTGGAATTTAAATTAAAAATTAAAAATGAAAAGAAATGCAACAAAACAAACTTTTCATTTTAAAGAATGGAATTTATGTGTTCCTCTTTCAAGACTCCTTCCTTAAGGGGTGCCTTGGTGGCTCAGTCAGTTAAGCATCTGACCCTTGATTTCAGCTTGGATAATGATCTCAGGGTCATGAGATACAGCCTCCTTGGGATTTTCTTTCTCTCTCTCTCTCTCTCTGCCCCCTCATCCCCAGCTCTCCCTCTATCTCTCTCTCTCTCTTTCAAAAAAAAAAAAAATCCTTCCTTGAAATGCATAATCAGAATGAAATACACCAAACATTGCAAAGAAAATTGTGCCACAATGCCCATTTGGACACAATTCAGTTGATGATTGACTTTCAGCCCCTATACATGCCTATGCTCCCCACTTCCCACTCTCTCCGTAAAAGGATGGTTAAATTCTATTTTGTCTAACGTTTTATTTTACTGGTGAAAATAAGGAGGAGGGCTAGTAAGTAAGTGACACTTCCTTAGGAATATTTGAGACTTTTCAGTTCAGTTTATGGTCAATTACATATCATATGCATTCCACCATCTTTGTTTTTGTGTTTCTTAAAACAGTATTTGTCAATTAAAAAAACTTTATTGTAACTTTCTTCATCTTGCAAAAATAATATCCTCCCATATAAGTCACTAATTTTTAGACCCCAGTTCTCAAATTATGAGTTTTGCTGTGTATGCTTTCCTCTGTTGTCTGTTAATTTTTTTCCATTTTCTAGACCTTGTACCACTAGGAATGGTGATGAAGTAGATGTCTGAGTTTTCTTTTCATGTTTCAGAGCATTTTCCTTCAACTCCTCTAAAAATCCCAAGTTTCGTATTTCATACAAGTCGATTTTAGAAACCTATCCTTCAATTGTAGCTGCTATTCCCCGAACACTGGATCATTTCTTCTCATTTCTCCATGAGTCATTTTCCAGGTGTCCCTCTCCAATTACCTGTATCCTAACTCTTGGTGATTTGAATTAACTTGTTCTCTCCATCTGGCTCAAGTTGCTTAAAATTCTCTACTTCCAATAATCTTATCCTCTACAATACTACGTTATGGTAGTCACCCTCTAGATATAGCTGTTATCAATAATTGCACTCCCTCTGCAACATCAGTCTTGTACAGCTCATTCTCTGACCACTGTCTCTTGTTGTTTTCCTTTTTAGGGCTCTGAATATACATTTTTCACCCTACAATCCATTAATCCTATCAACTTTTCACTGTTCCTCATCCTCTTAATATCCTCTTTCTTGCATTTAAAATTTTACAATCATGCTTTGCACGTACTCTTTATTATTTAACACCTCTCATTTTTGTCATTTGCTTAAGTTAATTTCAATTCATCATCAATTCCCTGACATACATCTGTGTAGCTGAATGTGGCTGGATAAAACATATAACCCTGTTAATTGTTCTCATTATAAATTTATATCCATGAAACTCAAATAAGCCATTAATCATACAAGATGGTCATATGATTTTGTTCTTTTCCATTCATTTCCCATTTCTGAAATCCCATACACCACAAACTCTTGTCTTTATTCTGAGATGATAACTTTCCCTCCATTTCAACACTAGACTCCCCCTTGTGGCACAGAGGACTGAGAGATCACAAAAGATACATACTTGCTTTCTGTAATAAACAATTTTGATGATAAACTATTCATCCTGGGGTTGTATTTTTTAGTTTCCCTTGTACCTGGCACATTATTAGTTCTTAGTAATTTTATGTGGAGGGAAGAAATATACATCACCCTGGGCAAGTGACTAAGAAGTAAATATATCTTCTCCATGCTGTCCTTCCAATCACCAGTCAAGGGGGAAGAAAGGAACTCTCAGATCTTAAGCAATAGATTGAAACATAGTATTGAAGAAGTCTTTGTCCTTTGGAAACTTTCATGGAAAACAACCTGCTGAAGACCCTCATGAAGCTGTTGAATGAGTTACAGACTCCTAATGTGTTAAGAAATGGAGGTTTTGGGTAGATCTTAGAGCAGCTAGTGGTAATTTATATATGTTTCCTCTGACCATCATTCTAGCTCCTCTCTATCTCCTGTATTATTGATTTTTTACTCTTTGCTAGAATGCTAATATTCATCCCATATTTTTAAAAAAAGTCCTGACTCTACTTTCCCATCAGTCACCACCAAAGAACTTTGCGACCCTTGGCATCAAAATTCCTTGAGCAAATAATTTATACTAACCATGTATCTCATTCTCTTTTAATCTCACTCCAGTTAGGTTTATTCCCCACTTTCCATCAAAACTTTCCACGAGATCAGTAGTGACCTTCAACTTGCTAAATCTAATAGTCAATTATCAGTTCCTTTCTCAATTACCTTATCTAGCTTATTAGCCACATGCTAACAACTGTGCTCCTCTTCTTTGTATGCTCTATTTAATTGGTTTTAAGACACAAGGTGTCTTAATTTCCCTTCCACTTCATAGATCACCTCTCAGGCTCCTTGGCCACTTATCTTCACTTTGAACTCTTCATGTTGGATTGCCCCAGAGATCAGCTTTGATTCTTTTCTTCATCAACACTTACTACTTTGGTTATCTCATGCACTCTAATGCTTTAAAAGTTGTCCACATGACATTGATGGCTAAATGTATAATTCAAGCACAAGCCTCTCTCTTAAACTACAGATTGCTATTTGACTAAACACCTCCACTTGGAATTTAACAGACATATTAAACCTAATAAATCTGAAATTAAAATTCTGTCCTCATCTAAACCTCTCTTCCTATTGCTTTCCTGAGAAGTCAGATATAATTCTTCTGTTTGCTCTTCTCTTTAAGTAAGGGGCTTTCCCCCCACTGCCGCACACACACATCCCCACCCCCACTCTGGCGTCTTTCAATATTTTTTCTGTATCTTTAATTTTCCACTTTGAGTATGATAGACTCAGGGGTAGTTTATTTTTGCTCTTCAACCTTCTTGGTGTTCTCTGAGATTTCTAGATTGGTGGTTTAGTGTCTGACATTAATCTGGAGAAACTCTCAGTCATGATTGCTTCAAATATTTCTTTCTGTTCTCTCCTTCTGCTTTCCCATTACATATGTGTTACACCTTTGGTAGTTGTCCCACAGTTCTTGGATAGTTGTCATGGTTTGTTTTTGCTTCTATTTATTTGTCCCCTAGTCTTATTTTTTTCCTTGATAGTTTTGGAAGCTTCTATTGGCATATTTTCAAGCTCAGAAGATCCTTTCCTTAGCCATATCCAGTCTACTAATGAGCCCATCAATGATGCTCTCCATACATGCTGCAGCATTTCTTTTGGATTCTTCATTAGAATTCCATCCTTATGCTTATATGTCCTCTCCTTTGACTTTAGTGTATTAATCATAGTTGTTTTAAATCCCCAGTCTGATAATTGTAACATCCATGCCACGAATGGAATCTATTTCTGGGGATCTCTGGGTGGCTCAGCAGTTTGGCGCCTGCCTTCAGCCCAAGGTGTGATCCTGGAGACCCGGGGTCGGGTCCCACATCGGGCTCCTGCATGGAGTCTGCTTCTCCCTCTGCTGTGTCTCTGCCTATCTCTCATTCTGTGTCTCTCATGAATAAATAAATAAAATCTTTTTAAAAAATGGAATCTATTTCTGATGCTTATTTTGTCTCTTCAAACTGTGGGTTTCTTTTATCTCTTCATATGCCATGAACTACTTGTTGAGAGTCAGAAATGATGTACTGGATAAAAAGTATGTGGTGAATGGACCTTTAGTAGGGTCATAGTAAGATATGGGCAGGGAGCAGTGTTCTATCACCCTGGATTGTCTCAGTCTGTGAGGGAACCTGGGCCCCTGAGTTGTGAGCTTCACAGGTATTTCTCAGGCCCCTATCTCCCTTTCAGTGGGACAAGATGGCTAAAAGGGCTGGAGTTGTGTATTTCCCTTCCCCAGAGTAGGATAGGCTCTGATAAAACTACAATAGGTTATGGCCTGGAAAATAGTTTCTCTTGAGGGGAGACCTTGTTAAGAAAAAACAGAATGCTTTGGACACCTGAGTGGCTCAGTCAGTTAAGCATCTTCCTTCATCTCAGATTATGATCCCAGGGTCCTGAGATCCAGCCCCCTGCCCTGGCTCCCTGCTCAGCAGGAAGTCTGCTTTTCCCTCTCTCCTCAACCCTGCTCTTGCTGGAGCATACTCTTTCTAGCTTTCTCTCATGCTCCCCCTCCCAATAAATAAATAATCTTAAAAAAAAAAAAAAGAAAAACAGAATGCTTTTGTGTATTTCAAAATAGTTACTTTTCCTTTCCCTCTCTTAGAAGGCAGAAGGGATTTTTCTCCCATAATCACTGTGAATATTGTATCTCCAAAATGGAGGGTAGTAGTTTGCCCTGGGAGCTCACCTCTCTGACAGAACTAAGATGACAGTTTGTTCAGCTTTTTACTTGTTGTTACAATGGGGTGACATTCCACATGAACTGCCATTCCTTTGCTCTGAACTCCCCAGTGTCTTCCTATTTAAATCAGAGTAAAATGCAAACCTCTTTAAATTCCCTCTAAAGCCATGCATGACCTCTGTCACTTCCAGTCTAGAATGATAGCCTACTGAATTCCACCTTGCTCACTCTGCTAAAGACTCACTGGCCTTTCTACTCATCCTGGAGCACCCAGCACTGTCTTGACAATGCCACAATACTGGCTGTTCCTGCTGTCTAGGACTCCTCTGCCCCAGATATCCATATTGCCAATTCTCTGGTTTTCTTCAAATCTTTGCTTAAATTTGATGACACTTGCTATGGAAAAAAAAAAAAAAAGTTTAATATTTTAACCCATCCTCCCACCCTCTTACATTCCAAATCTTCCTTACCCTGTCCCTCTTTTAAAAAATCTTTAAACAGCTCTCACCACCTTCTAATATACAATATGATGTATTTATTTATTAGATACATCATGTCTAGCATGTTGCCCCTGCCCCTTAACTCTTACAAATTACCATAGAATGTGAACTTCATGGGGGAACCCAGACAGATATTTTTGTGTGTTCTATTCATTGATGTATTCCAAACACATAGAATCATGCCTGGGACTTAATAATTTGCAGATTGCATGAACAGAGGCACAATATCATTGTTTGTTTTTAAATTTAAAATAAATTTAATTACAGATTTTCACACACACACACATACACACACTAACATTGCACAGCCTAACACAAGCCTAGCCCAGCAAGTGCAACAATTATAGGTTATTCTGATGCTCAAAAATATTTGTAGCATTAAATTGTATTAAAATGCTTACATTTAAAAAATGATTAGTGGATCTTAGCACACAACACAATAACCTGCTGGAATGTTTTAGCTAAAAGTTTCCTGGATAATTACTCATATTCAAACATTTTCTGCAGTTCAATTGTGCTTTTATTTAAAAAACTTATCTCCCTATGACTGTCAGTAGAAATGTGGCCTTCAAGCTGTCTTTCGCATATCTATAGTGCAGAATCAGGACACATTAGTTCTGAGTTCACTGTTCTATTCTTTTTTAATAGTTATATTTAATCAAGCTAAGGTAGGGCTTTGTTTTATTAATTTCTAGCAATTAATCAGGACATTTTGATTATACTGAAGACTGTTTTTTTATTTTACTAAAATATGTAGAGTTCAGTTAATGTTGAAATTCTAAAGACAATCTCTTTCTAATATTAAATGAAAAATATTAAACAAAAATTTTATAATGTTTTCTAATGACTCCATATGTGAATATCCCTGAAAATGATATTAAGAGCTGTGAGGATAATATTCAGGATATCATTCCAGACACTCTGCACACCCATCTACTTAAAGATCATCAAATTATAAGAAATACAGTGTTTGATAGCATTGCTCACTGGTTCTCTACCAATACATTTATAAGATTTATGTGTGCCTTCCAAATTGGCTCTCTACTCTAGATTTCTTAGAAAAAATACATATCTGATGGTTAATAAAATTCATTCTACTTTCCATTTATTACAAGCTATACTTGAACAAATTTATTGAGCATTGAACTACATACTTGATACCGTGTAATGGAAAGAGCTCCTCAGTGTGCCTGAAGAAGAGAATGTAGCACTAGATGTACCATGAATAAATCCATGGGAAATAAAGGAGAGAGAAAAATGGGAAACTATTATCAATTTGAAGTGGTAATGATGCTTCTCTTCTGAAGAGAGAAAAGTCTCAGAAACTCTCAGTATTTATTATTGAATAAAAGAGTGTTTATTTGTTCCCCAGGCTTCATTCCAGTAAAAATCTCAGTGGAAAAAAGTCACAAAATTATGCCTTTATAATTATGATGACTAATTATAAGTTAATTTTAGAAAGGGAATTTGGGATCAGAGGCTGTGCATTATTTGTGTTCTTGTACTTTGGAGAGAAACATAAGCCAGTTAGCTTTTTCAGATGTGGCATCAGTTGTTTGTTGTTTGTTTGATATATAATCTGTTATTTTAGAATATCTTTTGATTCAGGGAAAAGTTACAGAAACAATTCATAGAATTCACATATACCTCGTCACAGTTTGCTGTTGTTAAGACCTTATATCATTATGATGTGTACCACACAACCAAAGAACCTCTATTGACACATGATTAACTTTATTCAGAGTTCCTTAGTTCTTACTCATTCAGGAGTCCATATTACATTTCATCATTATGTCTCCTTAGATTCCTCTCTCTCAGCTATGACACTTTTTCTGACTTTCCTTGATTTTGATGACCTTGAGTATTTTAAGGATGGCTGGTCATGTATTCATAGAATGTCCTTTAACTGGGATTTGTCTGGTATTTTCTTATAATTAGACACACATTATGAGTTTTGGGGAGGAAGATCACAGAGGTAAAATGCTGTTCTTACGACAATATATGAAGAGTACATGTTGTGAACATGAGTTATTGCTAATTACTATTAACCATCATTAGGTGGTTGAGGTATTAAGTTATTGCACTATAAAATCTCTCTCCCTAGCTTTCCACGCTGATTCTTAGAAAGTCAGTGTGTATAGCCTGGACTTAGAAATGAAGAGTTATGCTACCGCCTGGAGGGGCAATACCAACATAAATTATTTAGAATTATTTATTTTTATTTTTTTAAATGATATCCTGTGCTTTTTTTTTTTTTTTTTAAGATTTTATATATTTATTCATGGGAGACACAAACAGAGAGAGAAGCAGAGACACAGCCAGAGGGAGAAGCAGGCTCCATGCAGGGAGCCCAATGAGGGACTCGATCCGGGGTCTCCAGGATCAGGCCCTGGGTCAAACACAACACTAAACTGCTGAGCCACCCGGGCTGCCCTAGAATTATTTTAAATGAGAAATCTACTTATTTTCTCCATATATTTATTAATTCAATTATTTCTTTCTATCAACATGAATTCTGAGATACATATTTTATATTTTTTATTATAATCCAATATCACTTTATGTATTCTGCTACTCAGATTATTGCAGTGTTGGCCACTGGAGCTCTTTCACTCTGTGTCCCTTCGATATATTTCAATAGTTTATTTTTCCGAATACTTTCTTATTTTTTGACACTACCTCCAGGGTCATCTTGTGTATTTTCTGTTCCAATATTAGAATAAGCCATTTCTCCAAGAAACCCTGATTTCTTGTTTTGGAGAACAGTATTAGAAACTAAGATCTGGGCACTGGATGTGTTCACTGGTACTTGGATGTGAGTGCTTCTAGGATCTCTAAGCAACAGATTTTGGAATTTTGTGTGTATATACTAACCCATGTATATACAGGTGTGTAAAACTATTTCTATATTTATCCATCTATATCTGTATTATATTAAATGTAAATTCATACTAATGTTGCCAATTCTAATCCAGTATCACATGGCTTATTCTAGCATTTACTCTTTGCTTTTATACACACACATACTTCTTCTTATTATTTGTGAGAGAGAGAGAGAGAGAAAGAACACATATGCGGGAGTGGGCTGGAGAGGGGCAGAGGGAGAAGGAGAGAGAATCTCGAGCAGACTCCTTGCTGAGCTTGGGGCTCAATCCCAGGACCTTGACTGAGATCATGACCTGAGCTGAAATCAAGATTTGGCTCCCTAACTGACTGAGCCACCCAGGTGCCCCAACTCCTTGCTTATATTTAATACCCCACTCTAACTGTGAGAAATCTGGCTCCCCTCATCTTCCATCCATTTACTGATTTATTAGATCCCAAAGTACAACTAAAGTGGTTCCAGAATTGTTAACTCAGATATCAGTAAGAAACACTTTGCCAACTAGAGGATAGTGCTTATGTATGATTCCTGTTGTCTTTAGTCATATAATCTCCATGAATTTCCGGTTACTTAGATTAGCCTTGTTTTCTCCTCTTCAACTATGTGATACCATACAACTGTTACACAGTTAGATTATTTTGTCACAGTCTGAATTTTATTATGGGATCCCCCAGTGATCTAATTTTTAAAATTTGCTTAATTAAGCCTCAATCTTTATGCTATAAAGTTTGATGGATTTCGACATATGCATAATATCAGATACCGCTTTGTATTATACAGAATAGTTTCACAGCTCTTAAAAAAAGGCAGCATTTCAACTACTCAAAACTAACCCTTCTGCAAACTCCTAGCAATCAATGATGTCTTGTCTTCCACATAATTTTGCCTTATAATCGGAACCACACAATATGTAGCATTTTCACACTAGCTTCTTTCACTTAATAATATACATTGAAAATTCACCCGTGTCATTGTGTGAATTGACAGTTCATTCCTTATTATAAGTAATAATATTGAATTATATATATGGACTACTTTATTCACTCACTTTATGACGGATATCTTGGTTGCTTCCCTTTTTTTTGGTGACTGTAGGTAGAGCTATTAGAAACATTTATATGAGGATTTTTGTGTGAATTTGATATTTCAAATCAGTTGGATAAACACCTGTTAGTAAGACTGCTGAATGGTATTTGTAAGACTATGTCTGGTTTCTAAGAAACTGCCAAACTGTTTTCCAAGTGGCTGTACCCTTTTGTATCCCCTCAGACAATGAATAAAAGTTCTTGCTCTTCTACATCCTCACCAGTAATTTTTGACTTTTCAATTTTTTTTGAATTCTAACCATTCTAATAGTTACGTAATATTATCTCAGTATTGTTTTAGTCCACATTTCCCAGATGGTGCTGGGCATCTTTAAATACGCTTACTTGTCATCTGTTTATCTTCTCTGGTGAAATACTTGTTGAGATATTTCGTGCATCTTCTTAAAATTGAATTTTCATTTCCTTCTGTTAAGTTTTAGAAATCTTTGTACATTCTGGATCTTAGTCCAGATATATAATTTGCAGATATTTCTCCAAGTGTCATTTATTTATTTATTTATTTAGACTTTATTTATTCATGAGAGACACACACAGAGAGAGGCAGAGACCAGGCAGAGGGAGAAGCAGCCTCCAGGCAGGGAGCCCAATATGGGACTTGTACCCGGGACTCCAGTATCATGCCCCAGGCCGAAGGCAGGTGCTAAACTGCTGAGCCACTCAGGGATCCCCTCCAAGCGTCTTTCATAGAACAAGTTTGAAATAAAGTCCAACTTCTCAAGTTTCTCTTTTTTAAATTGTAGTTATAGTGTTGTATCTAAAAACTGACCCCGTACACAAGGCCTCTCAAATTATTTCCTATGTTTTCTCCTAGAATATATTTAGGCCTCTAAACTATTTTGAGTTAATTATTTTGAAAGATGTAAGGTTTGTGTCTTGGCTCAAGTTTTTGCATGTATATGTCCAATTGCTCTAGCATTTTTCATTGAAAATATTCATCTTTCTCCATTGACCCCTTGTATCTTTGTCACACTTGGTTGACCCTATTTGTGTGGATCAGTTTCTGGTTTCGTTATTCTGTTCTATTTATCTGTATGTCTATTAATTCACTAGTAATACTCTGTCATGATTGTTCTTACTTTTTATTATTTCAAAATTAAGTAGTGTGTGGCCTCCGACTTTTTTTTTCTTTTTAAACACTATTGGGATTTCTACATTCTTTGTCTTTCCATATAAATTATCAAATGAGTTTGTTGACATACATAAAAGAAAGCTTGCTGAGATTTTGATTGGTATTGTATTGAATCTTTAAATATTATCAAGAAGTTTGACATCTTAATAGTGTTGAGTGTTGTATGTCTATGCATACAAAAAATCTCTATATTTACATAAATCTTCTTTGATTTCTTTCATCAGTGTTTGTAGTAGTTTTCTGTGTTTCTACAGTCGTTAGATGAATTATTATATAATTATTAATTAGATCAATTTGATTGCTGTTGAGGTCACCTATTTCCTTACTAATTTTCTTCCTACTTAAACTATCAATTACTGACAGGTGTCCAGTTATAATAGTGGATTTGTCTATTTCTCCTTTCAATCAGTTTTTTGCCTCATTTATTTTGATGCTGGATGCTTATACATTTAGAATTGTTATGATTTCTTGAAGAAATAACTCCTTTATCTTTCATTCCCCCTCTTTTTTTAAAAAAAATCTTTTTGCATTACCTCTGATAATCTTGTTTTTAAGTGTTCTTCAAATTAATACAGCTACCCTAGTCCTGGTTTAATTGGTGTTTTTATGATATATCTTTCTCCAGACCTCTATCTTTAACCTAAAAATTATATGTAAACAGAGATATTTATAAATATATTTATAAAGTGACTTTCTTATGGACAACATACATTAAAAAATCCAATTAATATTCCTTGTCTTGTAATTGAGTATTTACACCATTCAAATTGGAGTTATTATTGATGTGGTTAGATTTAAATCTACCATCTAAGTAATTTCTTTATTTGTTGCATTTGCTCTTTATTTCCTTCTCTCTTTATATTTTGACCTCCTAGATTTCAGTTGAGTACTTTATGCAGTTCTATGTTACCTCTTCTTTGAGCATAGCAATTATTATTTTTTATTCAATCATTGACTTAAAGTTCACAAACAACATTTAAAAATAATTTAAATGTACTTTCAAATAAGATGATCCCCTCTCAAATAGTGCAGGACTTTGTAAAAGAGTATTCCCATCCTTTCTCCCATCCCTTGTGATATTGTTAGCATGCAATTCACTTATCCATATACTATAATCATTCACAACATTGTTACTATTCTTACAATAAACAGTTATCTTTTAAATCAGTTAAGAACAAGAAAGATTACATATTTTATTTTAGCTTCACTTCTGCTTTCTCTGATGTTCTTCATTTCTCTGAGTAGATTTCTATTTTCAGACCTATATCATCTTTCCTTTACTTAAAGAGCTCCTTTTAATATGCCTTACTGTGCAAATCAGCTAGCAATGAATTCCTGCAGTTTTCATTTGCTTGAGAAAGTCTTATTTGTCCTGACTTTTTGAAGGAAAATTCTAGGTTTGTAGTTTTTTTGCTTTCAACACTTTAAATATTTCACTCAACTTTCTTCTAACTTATATGGTTTTTTATCTTTGTTCGAATATGGAGAAGATGTTTTCCCATCCTCTGGCTTCCTTCAGGGTTTCCTCTTTGTCTCTGATATTTTGAAGTTTGGGTAGGATATGCCAAGGTGCATTTGTTTGTTTTTTATCATGACAGGTTTCTAAACAAAATATCCTGTGGAACAGATTTTGTATTTTCATAGATTATTAAAGTCATTTAAAAATACCCATAGGTAAATGCACTTCAGAAAACTTTTCCTCTCTTGACAATAACACTTGGTATTTCAGTTAACACTACAATGACCCAGTAATTACAAAGTAAAAAGCTCAGATCAGAATAGATGAAGTATTAAACAAGGCAGGTGAAATTTCAAAGAGAATTGTGATACTTATTTCTGGTATTGTTACTGATTAACTTAATCCATTTTTAAGATAACAAACAGTAAAGGTAATAGAAACACTTTAGTAGATTTAATTTTCTTGGCTTGTTTCTTCCGAATAGATAATTTGGTATTAGTGAGCAACTGTAACTACAGTTTTGCAAGAATGACTGCAGATTTTGTTAGATAGTAACATTTATGGATAATACTGAAAATTTTATAAAACTATTCACGGGATCCCTGGGTGGCGCAGCGGTTTGGCGCCTGCCTTTGGCCCAGGGCACCATCCTGGAGCCCCAGGATCGAATCCCACGTTGGGCTCCTGGTGCATGGAGCCTGCTTCTCCCTCTGCCTCTCTCTCTCTGTGTGATTATCATAAATACATAAAAATTAAAAAAGAATAAAACTATTCACAATGTTTTATTAACTCAGATTACTAGATATTTGTATTGGAGTTTGGATAACAGCCATTGCCAAACAATCGTGGAAAACCACATATGCCTAGTAAAAACAGTTATGTAATTTTTTCAGGTTTTATATATTTTATATCTTTTAAACTGTATTGTGAATGAATATTTAATCTTTGGTGCTTAAGCCATTTTTGATTGAAACACTTGAATGGTTTTCCTAGGTGACAAGATTGCACTATGTGAATAAAGTAGAAATAGTGTAGACATAAGTAACTAATGCAACCATCCCTTACAGTTAGGGGTTTTAACATTAAAGTGGCAGCCAAATTAAGAATAAAACAATTAATAATGATCTTTTATTAAGTTCATTTTTAGTTACTGCATTTAACATATCATTTAGCTACTGTGTAATTATCTTTTCATTCTGAGATGCTCTTCGTTGCTTTCTTTTGTCTAAAAATTATGTGAATTTCTGACATCTATTACATTTAGAAATATATTTTTCAACTTTTCTAAGGTTAACAATGGGGAAGGTCTTCATGAGATCAAAACTCAAATCTGTTCTCATAAAAATAATATAGCCTTCTGCTTATGACACATCTGTTGACCCTTAATAGCAGGAAGACAGGGTTGATAATAATATTATAATCTTTGTTTTATATTAGAAACTGAGACAGAGATAGCCAACCATTTAAGTTTTACATAGATAACCTGTGCAAAAAAAATACTATTGTCTTTGAGCTCCATATTTTATAGAACAATAGCAATGTAGTACCTCTTTATGTGGCTAATTATATTATTTCTAAAATAGAATCAAAGGATGTATCTTAGATGTATCTTAGAATGTTATGAGTTTATGATCAGAGATGTATCTTAGAATGAGTTTATGATCAAAAATCATTTTTCTTTTCCATTATAATCTAACATAAACTCTTATTATTATATTCTCTAATATTTGAATGGCTATCTTACACCTGAAAAATAGAGCAGGTTCTTGAAGTCCATCTTATTTGGGCTGACTTGCATTGGTTTAAACTCTATTATTGCTTGGTTATTGTAGGCTAATGAGAAAAGAATACAGGCTGATTTTATTTGTAAATGAACACAGGCTGTACAAAGCTTTTGCAGTGGTCCTAATAGTTAGATTTGGTTAGTTAGTGGTGGAAATGAAGCTTACCAAAGTAATAAGAATTGCCACGGGTTGGGAGGCGCTTCTCCTAAAGGCATTAATATTTTTGTTGAAAAGGGTATTTGCTATCAGTAAACTATCATCTACAATGTTAACTTACTATTTAATAATATTAATTTGAGATTTTATTATTTGGCATGATTGTACTTAATTTGCCCAAATATTTTATATGTTTTAAAATTATGAAAGAGCTATTATCATAAGGAACCCAGTTTTACATATTTTAAAATATATATATAATTAAATAATCTAGTCACTAAAGGATTCATAACTTCTTTTCTTTGATAAAGATTTAAACTGGAGAAATACTGCTAGTCAGGAAACATGGGATTCAATTGTGTGACGCAGCCCATAGCCATGCAATCACGGTTCTATGAGAGTAGAGATTAAAGACACAGCAGTTTCTGGCACAAATCTTTTCTAGCACATCAAAGAACTTGCTTTTGCTTTTGTAGAAAAAAAACCAAAAATGCCATCAGGTCAATACGTAGTAATTAAAATCTTATTTTTATTTTTGCTTTCAAACTAGAAGGAAATGAGGAAATTAAAGCTGTCAAATACGAGATAAATTGTTCCTCAGATCTAGAGTGTTAGCATTGAGTTCAATTTGACCACATACGTTAACTTTACTTTGAAGTGTTCAGTGCATGAATAAAACTTTTGGTTTGCATGAAGACTTTTTTGTGAAATAACCATGGGATAGGTAAAGTAGCTAGATCTATATTACCAAAGAGAAATTTGGGAGCAATTCATGTAGCCACTTTTCTCAGGCATAGAGATATTTGGAGCAATAGGTTGCAGTTCATTTCCAGGTTCCAAGAGATATATGAACCTCCCAGCTTTCTTTCTTTAGTTGTATGACTATGTGTCAACATTGTCTAAAATGTTCAACCATTATGCTGGTTAAGAATGCTACAAAGTGACATACATCCAATCTTAATTCACTTCACTGTGTTCAGGAATCCTGAATCTACCACAAGTGGCCTCTTATCTCTTTAATACAAAGACTGATTTTCAAACTTTTTTTCAGCCTCCTATGTCAATGCTTCTCAACCATGGATTTACCTTACACTCACCTGGGAAGGAGACTTTTATAAATCCAAATGCTCAGGACAGAACATAGACCAATAAAATTTGTAACTTTGAGGATGAGAACCAATCATCAGTAGTTTTTAAAATAATAGAGGTGATGCCAATGTAGAGTCAAAGTAAAGAACTACTGCTCAAAGCCATGTTTCCCTCCAATGGAAGACCACTTTGCTTCTTTTAAGAGTAAGAAACAGCCAAACCTCATGAAATTTCACAATCCTTTGATAACCCTGAAAAATTGTTCTATCTTCATTTTTCCTCTTTCTTTGCTTTATTCAGAGTGAGATCTATTTATCCTCAGAATAGCAAACTTAACTGCTGCATCCTGGATCTTGATTCCAGTACTTTATGCCTCTTTTGAGTCCTTGGTACAACTAACTCCTCATTCATGTGTGATTTTCATTGGTTATTTACTCATTATCTATTTAAGTCAAATTCCTTCCTAAAATGTAAATAATAATTTTTAAAAACTTCTATATTTTATCATATTTGTAAATTATTTAATCTCTGACATATTGTAAATATTGACTTATTAATGTTATATAAGATTTTATTGTGTAAGAAGTAGTATATATGCACAGTAAAATGATAGAAAATGATGAAAAGCAAAAATAAGAATTGAAACATTATACTCTTACTTTCTTGATCATAGTGATGTTAAAAATCATTTTTATGTCATATATATACATATATATTTATGCATTTTTTAACCAAAACATCATCCCATGGTATATGCCGATTTATAAACTGCTCTTTTTAGTTAAAAACTTTATCTTTCCTAGGAAATAAATTTTTATCTCATTTAAGACCCTAAATTTTCCCCCAAATTTTCTTTATATAAGATTTGATAGATTTGCCTATAAAAAGTACACTTTTTGTGGTTATAGTGTCCTTCTAAAGTCATTTTGATTTTAATATCAGATTTATTTTATTTTTGATGTGCTTGGCTTATTGAATAGATCCACACCAGTATCCTCCAAATGGTCTCATCTTCTGAATTTATGTGGTCTCTTTTTCTGACAGATAATCTGTTAAATTATCTGTCACTTGCATTTAGATTTAAAGTTGTGATAGATTCAAGTTAAACAAACTTGGGTAGAATACAACCTTAAATGCTATTATACATCATTTCAGGAGACTCAGATCATTTAGATAACTCTCCATTAATAGCACTAATACTGACCACTGTTTTAGGGTAATAATAGATGATCCCTTCATTGTGATTTGTTTTTCCTCCCTTGAGAATAGAGGATAATCTTTATGGTTCACTTTGTATTTACTTTACAAAGTATATATAATAATATGTATACTATACATAACATTACAATGTACACTTTGATAAGATGCATACAATTGTTTTCACTCCAACTGATAATTCTGGCATGTCAACGATTTCTTTATGGACTATAAAACAATAATGATTTTCCAATTCTGGCATTAGTTCTACAATATTCCCTTGAAGTCTTTTGTAAAGTAGAGCTTTCCTCCATCAAGAGCCTTACTGGTCCTTATTCAGTTACTCTGAAAAAAGTGCCTAAATGAAAGGTGGCGGGCAGGGGTTGTTTTCTTTTAGTTACACTATTTGAAAGAAAAGAGATGGCTTATCAATGGCATTGAATGGTAAAAGTTTTTTTCTAGATTTCTCTTTTTTGAGTATCTTTCTGTACTCATGGATTTTCTTGACTCATTGTATTTAAAATGACTAACATCATTATTTTAGATGCACATATTGGCATCATTTTCACCAGTGCAGGCTCCTGCTGGCTAGCTCCTATTCTTACTGATGTGTTCCTAACAATTTTTTGGAAACTTTTTTGTTTTCTGGTTCAAAAAAGATATCTGCGGCTTACACTGTACCTTTCTGACTTAGACTCACAATCAGTCATTTCCCCAGAGTCTTGGTTTTTTTATGAAGAAATGATATTTAAGACACAATCTCAGTTCTAGGGGAACTTATTGCTCCTGTACTGATATCCATTTTAGGTCGTGTCAGTGGACAGGGCTAGATGATGTGTTTGAAAATATTTTTAAAAAATTCCTTTTATTTCAATTATTTTTAATACTGCTACATATCTCAATAAGTTTAAAGTTTTACTATTGCATTTTACCTTTCATATTGAAAATCTTAATCCTTAAAAAGTAGAATTACTGATTTTCTAAAATCTATAATATAAAAAATATTTCCAATGACAATGTCAATATTGTCACAAAAATAAAATTTTGGAGTAAAGATTACAAAGTTTTATTAATTTCTTTTACCTTTAGAATATATTCCACTAAGTTTGTACAGTCAAAATGCTATGTTATACCGTCACATACAAAAATTTTTTCCGAGTGTTTTTTTAAACAGATACATACCTTCTTCATTTATTCAATTTATTTTTAATTTCAGAAGTTTGTAAATTGTTTCATTTTTGAAAATATAATGAATTTTTATTGCTCACAAGTAAAAACTATTTAGGTGGTTTTATTATACCAGAAACTGCTCCTGCAGGAAGTAATTCTGTTTCATATTTTCCTTCTATTTTTTTTTTCAAATGAAAGACTGTATGTGTATAAGTAAGTATATTCTTTAATTTCTTTCATTTATTATGAAAAGTCAAGATACTATTTATGCTCTTTGCACCTTTTAAAACTTGACTGTTACCTCAAAGATATCAATTCATTGAGACTATTCTTATTTCTTTTTATGGCTGCATAGCATATACTTGTGTAGTTATACCATTTAACTAATGGTTTCCTTTTGGACACTTAAATTTTTTTTCCAATATTTTATTATTAGAAATAATATCATCATAAAAAGTTTTGGTTTAACAACAATTTAGTTGTTAGATTACAGGATATTTCAGTTGAATGTCTCTGAACTAGATGAGGTATTAAAATCACCTAGTGAGGGATATGGTAAATAATGGGATATATCAACTGGAGGAAGATGGTAAGAGTATGGAGTCAACCTTTATAAGAAATAATTGCATCATATTAGGCAGAATTTTGTTACTGTTATTGCTGTTCTCTATATTGAAAATAGCATTGTTGATGAGAATGGGTGCTTATTACCCAAAGAGGTGATCCCTTATTTGCTCTATATTCCATTTCATGCAATGATGATCTCCTTTGTCTACTAAGGATCTGGAACATGCAAACCACATTTATCACTCTTACTAACAAGATTCCCATTAGGTTCTGCCAATGGGAGGCACAGGAAAGGCAACGGAAAGCAGAGGAAAGAAAACATTCCCCCTATTTTTGTGTTCTTCTCCTAGCGGCAAATGCAGACTTCTGAGTCTCCCCTCAAGAAGCAAGTTCCTAGCAGTGTTGATGGCAATCAGACCTTCAGCAGTCCCAGGTGGAGACCCACGGTGGGCTTCACCTCCAGTAGCAGCTGCCACAGGTACCGCTGCAGCCCCCGAGCAGCTGTGGCCCTGGCCCAAGGCAGGTGTCCTTGTTCCCTCATGGAGAGCAGAGGTGCAGGCTCCTGGTTTGGGCAGGTTGTGTTTCAAACATTAACAGTAGAGAAGGTTTTCACTGAATGTCCCTTGAGTCTAAGAATTGTTAACACCTTCCTAACCATACTTCTTTGGAAGAACACCTTTTCACTTTTTCTTCTCTATGATTTCCAACATTTTAAAAATAATGGCTTGTGTTGTATTTTCTTCCTTTGAAAAACCTGGAGGGACGCCAGCATGGCTCAGCGGTTGAGCATCTGTCTTTAGCTGGGGGTGATCTGGTCCTGGGATCCAGTCCCCAAGGGGCTCCTTGTGAGGAGCCTGCCTCTCCCTCTGCTTGTGTCTCTGCCTCTCTCTGTGTCTCTCATGAATAAATAAATAAAATATTAACAAAAAAAAAAAAAGAGAAAGAAAAACCTGGAGAGGCTTCTATTTTTCTGTCCAGACAAAAAATGATATATAATAAACTGTATACTCTAGTTTGCTTTTTATTCATATTTGCCTAGTTAACATTTTTGCCCATATTTAAATTTTCAGTCTCTGTGTCTCCACTGGGGACCACATATTTCTAGAGTTTTAGTTTATTTTTTGACCCTATCTGAGAGTCTCTTGATTTAATATTTAAATTTATCCTACTTAAATACATTTTACTTTTCTGGGTCTGTTAGGAATAACTTCTGCCATATTATTTATATCTTATATTTAAAATATTTTATTTTTTCCTTCTTTAGTTTTCCTTCCTTGTTTCCCACTAATTTGGATTACTTCTGGTGGTTTACAAGTTGTACCTTCTTTTTAAAATTTTCTTCTTAGCTTTGTCCTACTCTCTTCATTTCTACTGTTGTCTTTATATCACTAATTTTTTGTCACTATTAACATGATGGTAGATGAGATATAAGGCAAACTGAATTTCCAAAACTAGCTTTTGATTCCAAAGATCTGTTGTAGGGGTTTTGATATAGATGAATTTTAGCAACTAACTATATGCTGTACGCCTGGTGTAGAAGTTAGGGACCCCTGCACAGCAGAATACATAATAAATTAAATATATATATTATAATTTAATGGAGTTTTATTAAGCATGTCACTCATTTAACACCCAAGTCCTGCTTCCTAAATTGTCAGTGTGCAGTAAAACCACTTACCTGGTACTGATGTTTGGAAATTAATGATAGTGTACTAGCGTACGTGCCTGGTAAATAGCAGACATTAGATAAATGACAACAACAATACTTTGTACTAATAATATGTCACAGGTAATAGTTTTGTTTTTGTTGTGTTTTGGTTTAGGCTTTGGTAGCTACTGACTTCTTCCACATAATATAGGTGTTTTCAGTATCACAGAATAAATCCTCACTGATGGGGCTAGTGGGCAGCATTCTTCCTTGTTATTGATTCATGTGGAATGAACTGGAAGATTAAAAATGCAATGTGCAAATTACATGCTCCACTGTGAATCTGGAAAATAAAGTTAGCAGGAACACATAATCCTGTAGATGTCTTTTTTCCCCCAGCCAGTGATAGTTGGTTGTGAATGGATACTCTGCTTTCATAAATTTTTGAAGAGATCCGTTTATTTGATAGTAATTTGTTCTAGAAGCAGGTTTGCATTTATCACACTGTGGGCCTCTTTTTCTTATGATGTCTTTCATAGCATGTATATTTTTGGAATCCCTGTTCTGAAGTACCAGATAAACAAACTATCATCCAAGACATATAGTGCTTTACATAAACAGCATAAATCTCTTGTGTTCTCCCATAAATATCCCGTTGTGACCGGATCTTGGGATTTCCTAGAGCAAAGTGTGCTTTTGTAATTGATGTGCCTCAGCTAACATCATTAATCAAATGAGTTTATGAGCAAAAAATCTAAAATGCCCATTGATATTTTTTCTCTGACTCGGTAGATGGAAAGCAGGATTTAACACATAGAACTGCTAGATTGTTTCAAGATTTCCAAGGGAATATCACTCCCTTCCCTTCCTATTCAACTCATCCACCCACAGCAAATCTTAAACTCCCTCCTCAAATAGTTCACCCCAAGATGGAAAAAAATGTCCATTTCAAAAATATAGTTTTTAAATATATAGGATATTTCCAAGTGTGACAGTGAAGCAGAGAACAGGAAGTCTTTATTGGAGACAGCCAAATAGCATAGTGGTTTGAGCATGAGCGCTGAAATTAGTTCCCTGCCTATAAATCTTACTTTCATACTTCACTAGCTGTGTATTCTTGGACAAATTAAGTATAAACTATTTTTCAGCATTTCACATCTATAAAAAATGGGAATAATATTTACTCATTTAACAAGATTATTTTAAAGCTCAAAAAATGTCACTTACATAATGTTCTTAGTTTGTAATGAAGTGTGAACTCAATTCAGCTCCTTTATTTTTGACTGACAGTATATCAATGTGATTAGAAGAACCAGAAATATGTACTGAAAATGAGAAGAAAAAAAATCTGGGAAGGGGAGGAAAACAAACAGTTGTGCATATGGACTAAGCTAAATAATGATTCGTAATTCATTGAGTTAATATTAATCACCTAAATTTTTTCTATTTCATATGTATTTTTAGATGCACAAATAAAATGTAATCATTATAGAAAAGTGGAAAATTAAAATAACCAAACAAAATTAATACACCTCAAAGTTCAAATTCTAGGAATGACAATGACAAATTTTGATGAAAATCTTTCAGTCCTATTCATAGAAAAATATATTTCATGTAAATGAATCATTAAAATGGATCACACTATTCTCTATTCTCAATGGGATCATACATAAAAGTATGTCCACATCACTAAAGCTTAATAAATTTACATAATATTTAATGACTTCATATGATATCAATATTGACAATTTTACATAAATTATTTCCCACAACTCTATTTTTGGGATGTTTAAGTTCTTTCTAATTTTTTTTGCTACATATCCTATTGAGCTCAGTGCCAGGCTACATCTAGGGCTTCATTACAGGCATTGTACTAACAAGAAGGAAAGGTGAGGCAACATGGACTATGGAAATTTGGTTTATTTATGTGGTAGAGATGATGCCAGTTGGAGAAATGGTAGGCACGCAAGCTGTGTGTTCCATAAGTAGTTGATCCTCAAGCTTTCACATCTGCAAATCTACACATTTATTTTGTAACCCCCAAACCTGTAATCATGATGCTTTCACAGGCGTTTCTACACATGCAGAAAGGCAAAAAATTTGAGCCACCTGACTATCACATTCCCAGCGGAGGTCAAACAAGGCAGCCCTCTGCCTTCTGTTGCAGCTATTTCACTATAAACAAGTGTCCTTTTCAGCCTTTTTAGTGCCATGCTTTTCACATTTCTGTGCTATTCGTTAGTGCTTTTTCTGTTTCAAATGGCCCCAGAGTATAATGCTAAAGTGTTGCCTAGTGCTCCCAAGTGCAAGAAAACTATCAGGTGCCTTGTGCAAGTGTTAGACAAGATTTTTTCAGATACGAGTTAAACTTCCGTTGGCCATGAAGTCAATGTTAGCAAGCCAACAATATATATTAAATGAGGCATCTTCAAAAAGAAACACACATAAAACGTTTGTTTTAATCAGTTGATAAAAATATGATCAGAGGCTTGTAGGAATAGAACCCTACATTTTGGGATGCCTGGGTGGCTCAGGGGCTGAGCATCTGCCTTTGGCTCAGAGTGTGATCCCAGAGTCCCAGGACTGAGTCCCACATCGGGCTCCAGGCAGGGAACCTGCCTCTCCCTCTGCCTATGTCTCTGCCTCCCTCTGTGTCTCTCATGAGTAAATAAATAAAATCTTAAAAAAAAGAACCCCGTATTTCCCCATTGTATATGAGCAACAACTTAGTATATGTGACCATTTAATAGAACTAATGATAGTAAATAATTAGAATTGGCTGTATTTCCATCCAAGCTATACCCTATATGATTTCTCTCTTTATCCTCTATTGAAACACTTCTGACATGCTTTTTCGTTTCTGCTTCAAAATAAAGTTCATAAGATTTTTCTTTGAAAGGCTCATGATCACTATTTAATTAATTTGTTTTTATTATAATGTCATTAGCAATGCTTGGGTAGCTCAGCGGTTGAGCATCTACCTTTGGCTCAGTTCATGATCCCAGGGTCCTGGGATCAAGTTCTGCATCGGGCTCCCTATGGGGATCCTGCTTTTCCCTTTGCCTGTGTTTCTGCCTCTCTCTGTGTGTCTCTCATGAATAAATAAACAAAATCTTTCAAAAAATCATTTTATTATAATGTCATTAAGAGGAGGATAGAATTCTGTAACCAAAGCAATGGGATCATTGCCTACCCAGATTAATCTTGGCTCCCATCCTATTGTGCCCTGTTATATAAACTCACCTGTTCTTTTATCTGCATCTTTGCAGATCTCATTTGTATTTTGACATATTTTCTGTCCCAGATAACTCATCTTAAATCCACAAATTTAGTACCAACATGACATACGATGTATTTGAAATTTTACACATATTTGGTGATATGCTGACATAATGAATCCTACTTCCCGAAGGTAGGAGTAGAAACCCAAATTCTCAGCAGGCCTTACACACCAGAATATAGATATGATCTAGGGTCTGCCAGTGGATGTAAATCAATATTATTTCTGTTCAAAAATAACCAATTCAAAAAACTATGCTCTATGGAACTTGCATTTTTGCTGTCACGTCTGATGGCAGAAGTGTTAGATATTTGGTGGTTGCAGTTACAGTGCCAATGGCAGCATTTACCGGTGGCTGTGACATCAGGTTCCTGGTGCAAAAGCTGTTCAGCCCGTGGTGAGTCATGATTTATCTATGGTTCACTCAAGCAGCAGATTTATAATTGAACCAAATCCATGGTCTGGTTTTGGTGTATGATCTTGGATGATTTGCTTTAAAATTGATTTGAGAGTCTTCTTACCAAACCTGTGAATTGGCATATATCACTTTATTAAGTTGTATGTATGTAAAATCAGTGAGATCATCTTATTTTGCTTATAACATGACAGCCTTGACTCATAGATTATATTTCTTTTCGAATCCTGCCATAACATGTCATTAAAACTTAGTGATTAAAGCAACACAAATTTATCTCAGAGTTCTGCAGGTAAATCTGCCACAAGGTCTCAACAAGCTAAACTTAGGGTGTTGGCAGGGCTGTATTCCTTTATGAAGGCATTAGGGGGGAAAACATTTCCTTGCTCATTTATACAATGTATAGGATTCATTTCCTTATGATTATAAGACTAAAGTCCCTTTTTCCCTTCTAGCTGTCAGCTGAGGGGCAGTCCCAGTTCCTAGAGGTTGCCCATATTCCCTGGCTCATGCCTCACTCTGTCATCTCAAAGCCAGTAGTAAAGTGCTGAATCTCTCTTAGTCTTTGAATTTCCCCTGCCTCTTCTCCCATTATTACAAAGTTGCAGGAGCAAGGCTGATACACAAATGTCCATTGCTTTCTTAAAAAACAGCAATGAACCACTGGAATTTAAAAACACAATACTATTTATATTAAATACTAAGGCATAAATATAACAAAATACGTTTAAGAGATTTACAAGACTCTTTTTTTTTTTTTTATTTACGAAACTCTTATAAGAGAAACCAAAGAAGATCTAAATAAAAGAAGAGCCATTCCATGTTCATGGATAGGAAAACTGAATATTGTCAAGATGTCAGTTCTTCCCAACTTGAATTTATAAATTCAACCATCCCAATTAAATTTTCAGCAAGTTATTCTAGGATATTGAAAAACTCATTCTAAAGTTTATATGTGAAGGCAAAGGACCTAGAATAACCAACACAATACTGAAGTCAGAGGACTGACAGTCACCAACTTCAAGATTCTTATTGAGCTACAGTAATCAAAACAGTGTGCTATTGGCAAAAGAATAGACAAGTAGATCAATGCAACAGAATAGAGAGTACAGAAGGAGACCACACAAATACAATCAACTGATCTTTGATAAAGGAGCAAAATCTATTCAACAGAGAAAGGACAGTCTTTTTAACAAATGGTGCTAGAACAATTGAACATCTATATACATCATCATCATCATCATCATCATCATCTAGACACAGACTTTATACCTTTAAAAGAAAAAAAAAACCCTCAAAATGGATCAAAGAACTCAATGTAAAATTCAGAACAATTAAATTCCTAGAAAATAACTTAAATACAGGTGACCATGAGCATGATGATTTTTTAATATAACACCAAAAGCAGGATCCATATTAGAAAAAACATCATGAGGGGATCCCTGGGTGGCTCAGCGGTTTGGTGCCTGCCTTTGGCCCAGGGCGCAATCCTAGAGACCCGGGATCAAGTCCTGCCTTGGGCTCCCAGCGTGGAGCCTGCTTCTCTCTCCTCCTGTGTCTCTGCTTCTTTCTCTCTCTCTCTCTCTCTCTGTCTCTCATAAAAAAAAAAAGAAAGAAAGAAAAAAATCATGAAATTTGACAACATTAAGATTCAAAAAAATATCCGCAAAAGTCACTGTTAAGAGAATGAAAAGATAAGCCAGAGACTGGGAGAAATTCTTCATGAAACACATATCTGCTAAAGGACTGTTATCCAAAATATAAAATTACTCTTAAAACTTTACAATAAGAAAACAAACAGGGGCACCTGGATGGCTCAGCAGTTGGGTGTTTGCCTTTGGCTCAAGGCGTGATCCTGGAGTCTCAGGATCGAGTCCCACATCGGGTTCCCTGCAGGGATCCTGCTTCTTCCTCTCTCTGTTGACTCTCATGAACAAATAAATAACATCTTTCTAAAAAAAAGAAAGAAAGAAAGAAAGAAAGAAAGAAAGAAAGAAAGAAAGAAAGAAAGAAAACAATCCAATTGAAACATGGGCCAAAGCTCTTAAGATACCTCACCACAGAAGATAAATAGATGGCAAATAAATATATGAGAAGATGTTCACCTTCCTGTGTCATTAGGGAAATGCAAATTATAAAAGAAAGATACCAATACACACCTATTTCAATGGCTAAAATACAAAACACTTCACCAATATCTAGAAAGTATGAAGCAACAGGAACTCTCCTTCATTACTGGTGGAAATAGTGCAGTCACTTCAGAAGACAATTAACAGTTTCCTATAAAACTAAAAATAAACATTTTTCCCTTTACAACCCAGCAATTATGCTCCTTGGTATTTACCCAAATGAGTGGAAAACTTATGTCTACCCAAAAACCCGCACACAGATATAAATAGGTGTTTAAGTCGTGATTTCCAACACTCAAAAGCAGCCAAGAAATCCTTGGAAAGATGAATGAATGAATAAATAAACTATAGGGCATCCATACAATGGACTATTATTACTCACTAATAAAAAGAAATGAGCTATCATGTCATGGAAAGATATGGAAGAAAAATGCATATTACTAAGCTAAAGAAGCCAATCTGAAAAAGCTGCATACTGTATGATACCTCTATATGTCATTCTGAAAAACAAAACAAAACAAAAAAAAAAAAAACAAAACAAAACCATGGAGAAAAGAAAAAGATCAGTGGCTGTCAGAGATTAAACAAGCAGGGTGGATGAATAGGTGAAACATAGATGACTTCTAGAGCAATGAAATATACCTGTGGAATGCACATCAAAAGTGAGCCTTCACGTAAAACTACACACTTTCATTAATTGAAAAAACCTTAAGGTAAGTTCTGTAAATACTAAAGGTTAGATTTGAACAAAAATGAAACTTTATAAACTTCAAGAAAGAATTCATTTAAGAAGAGACATAATGATTTTGAAAATATTATAAATTCAAAGATCCAAAAGCAAACAGCAAAGAGGAGACCCTGGAGGGTGAATCTGAAGCCTGACCACATGTCTTAAACGAAGTTCTAACAGAAGGTGGTCAAAAGGGAGAGAAACAATATTGAAGACAATTGCTGAGATTCTTTTTTTTTTTTAAGATTTTATTTATTTATTCATGAGAGACACAAAGAGAGAGGCAGAGACCTAGGCAGAGGGAGAAGTAGGCTCCATGCAGGGAGCCCGACATGGGACTCTATCCCAGGACTCCAGGATCATAACCTGGGCCAAAGGTGGGCACTCAACCGCTGAGCCACCCAGGGATCCCTGAGATTTTAAATTATTGTATTTTTAGATCACAATTGTGCTCACATAGAAAGAGGATGAAGATTTCTTGAAACTGCAAAACAGCAAGAATAAACAAAAAATATGAAAAGCTGTCAGTGAGAAAATTGATTATCAATAAAAAAGTCATTCTTAGGCAAAAAAAGAAAAATCAGAATTCTCTTACAGAAAAATCAGAAACAAATACATTATAGAGGACAATAAATTAAAATTTTAATCACAGAGAAATAAATATCAATTTTGATTATATATCAAATAACAATATATGGGCAAAATATATTTTCATTTATATAAAGACTAAAGGAATTCATCATTATTTTTCTTCAGCAAAGCAATACTAAAGGTTATATTTTAACAATAACAACAATATAAAAGAAAAAAAAATAGAAAGGACCTGCAAGAAACTTTAGGTAAAATTCAGATTGGTGGGATCTAAGGTTTAGGAAAAATTATTGTTAAGTGATGTGAAATGGAGTGGGGGAAACAAATTATCCACCAGTACACAGAAATCAGTTATTTTACAATCAATGACATTGTTCAATAAGTTATTTACCTTCAGTCATTTTTTTAAAGGTTTTATTTATTTATTCATGAGAGACAGAGAGAGAGAAAGAGACGAAGAGACAGGCAGAAGGAGAAGCAGGCTCCATGCAGGGAGCCCGATGTGGGACTCGATCCCAGGACCCCAGGATCACACCCTGGGCCAAAGGCAGATGCTCAACCACTGAGCCACCCAGGTGTCCCTACCTTCAGCATTTCTTAAAAAACCTTCTTGTTTGGGTTCTTAATTTTGCTGGTTGCAAATGACCACCTCTTTACTTCCAAGTAAAATAAAAACCATCCTGTATTTTCCAAACTAACTACATTAAAATTCTATTTGTAAGGTTTAGTGAATTCTAATAGCCAGCAGTTCCAGAAGCACCTTGTCATCCCAGAAATCATTTACATACTGGGTCATACCATTGTCCATTAGCATCTTTCTAGGTAGTATCATTTTAAATTGAAGTTCCTTTTCAAAGTGTGGGAGTACCTTATTTAAACTGCTATTTTTAAAAATACATGTGTAAATAAAGTACTCTCTCTCTCTTCCTTGGAAACTAATTCATAGCGACATTTTCTTCTAGTTAAATTATGCTGATTTTTTTTCTATTCCTTTTCCCCATATCCTTACTTCAACCTGGCTAAAATTACACTCTGCCCCTAGGCTATTCAGCCTTCAAATATTAGTGGGTAGCTATCATACAGAGCTCTCATTTAGCTAAGCCACACCCATTGTGGGTTTTCAATATTTTTCCATAAATCAATTCCTCTGGCCATTAGTTAGAAAACTGAATAAAATCGTGTATCACCTGCTTTCTAGTCTGATGGTTTTTCCTACAGAGTTGAGAATAGCAACTCTCAGTACAAAATTGCAGGCCGTACTTCAAAAACGTACCACTGGCTGCAAAGGACAAGATAGTGTAAGAACATTGCAGACAGACCCATAGTAAGTGACATTTCTGCAAATCACTGCCTGACCTAATAAGCAAATCCGTTCTTGGTGGGTAAAAGGGACTCAGAGGGAAGGAATGCAGTGAGCAATGTTACACAGTTTTGTACTAGCTGGTAAAATAATCCATTCTAACACTAATGAATGGCTGATCTTTTTGTTAAAGTTTATTTAACTTCTTTAAAGGAATTACTCTATTTGATTACAGTGAAATTGAAGGCTAAAAAAAAAAAAGAAATCGAAGGCTTTAAGCAATGGGTATATTCAAAAATTCTATTAATAATTATGTCATATAGAATTTCTTCTTTCAAAATCAGAGGGTTTCCGTACTGTCAATGAACACACTCCACAAAAAATACTCACATAAATTTTCAGGAATTCAGGACTTTTTTGTTGGATTTAGAATAATATATTTCTCCATTAGGCAGACAAGAATATGGGGAGATAGTTACGTTCTCTCCAACGGTTAACTTACTTGTCTCTTCTGGACTCCAATAAGCCTCTTAATATTGCCTACCCCACGCCCCACAAACCTTCTTTCCCAAGACAACAGCCTCTTATAAAGAAGTGTTTTTCCATCTCGCTTCTCCATCTCACTTTTCCCCTTCTCACCAGATTACTTACAGGCAGAGTCCATATTTTCTATCTGGTTGACTTATGCTGTTTTGTTTTAATATTTCCTCCCCTATACTTATTTCAACCTGCCTAAATTTACACTCTGCCCCAGGCTGCTCAGCCCTTAAATATTAGTGGATAGCTACCATTTATAGTTCTCCAAGCCACACCTATTATAGTTAGTCATGATCTTTGTCCATCAATTCCTCTGTACTTAGAAAACTGAATAAAATAATTTATCACTTGCTTTTTTTCTAACTGGGATCAAAACAGCAACTCTCAGTACAAAATTGCAGATCTTACTACACAAACTGAACCGCCAGCTGCAACGACATGAGCTACCATTCTCGGGGATCAGTACTGAGTGGAAATAAATAAGCCAGAGCAGATACGTTAAACAAAGGGTAATTGGCAGCAGGGAACCAGAGGTATTTTTCTCTGCTCTTCTCCTCCTGCTCGTGCCCATTTCTTCCCATTCTGAGAAGGTCCTCATCACCTGGACCACAAACTGAAAGGTCAGATTAAGCTGACCTTGATTTTGGTAATAGCATTTTCCTTGTTTGCAAATGTCGGTCAGATTAAGGTTTATTCATGCCTTTCTGGCCCTACAACAATGATCCTTAACAGGAGACAAAGGATTAGTCTTCAGGAAGCACAGTCTTAATCAGGAGAAATGATATTGAGTCCCCGCTTTGCCTTTTGCTTATGGGAATATCTGTATTTTGACAGAAGTCACTTACTGCCTGGGTTTCAGATTTTTCTTGTCCTACATCATAGGTCCCAATGTATCGATCAGGCATTTTACAGGAATGACAAAGAAGAGGGTAATGGCATGATTTCAAGTGGTTGGTGAATCCATATGTATTCCAAGTGTTGAATGTATACAGGTATAGAGAAAATACCTTGGAAAGGTATATATGATTTTAGTAACACTATTGACATTATACTAGTTTATAAAAGTCTTTAAAGGTTTTTTTTTAAGTCATCAGATATTGAAAACATAACCTTTTTGTTTGATATTTTAAAATAAATGATTTTCATGTGAAAAAACTTTTGAAATCTCTGCACTAGATACTCAATTTAGCTCTTTCCTGTATAAAATTACAGGATTCACTGACACTCAGTAAATTGATTGTTTTGGCCAAATTCATAGGAGTTGAATTCACACATGACACCACTAAAACAAATCTATTTTTTGTTCTAGATCCCATTATATTTTCTTTTTTGAAAAAGATTTTATTTATTTATTCATGACAGACACAGAGAGAGAGGCAGAGACACAGGCAGAGGGAGAAGCAGGCTCCATGCAGGGAGCCCAATGTGGGACTCGATCCCAGGTCTCCAGGATCACACTCTGGGCTGAAGGTGGCGCTAAACTGCTGAGCCATGCAGGCTGCCCCCATTATATTTTCAAAAAATGCATTATTATTTTCATTTCTTTTTCACCTTTATCCAGTGAGGTATACAATAAAAAGTCCTACCTATTGATTAATTGTTAATATGTAATGTTTTCTTATATAAGACCATCTATAATTCTCTGTGCCTCTGCTTGAAGCATTTTTTACATCTTGGCAATGAATTGGTATCTAAGTGTCAGGTCCCTAAGGTTTATACTGGTTTTGACACCTAAACACTTGATTTTTAAGTAAGTTCTAATGCAGGCAACATGTACTCTATCCCTGGGCAACACTATTCTTTCAATAGCAGTTACATTAACAATTACCACAGGGCATCTAAGTGGATGCTGTGCAGTAAATAGAAGAGGGATGGTCCACAGCAAGCAAGGCTTGAAAGTGAAATTGGATTAGAACTCTGAAAAATCGCTTTAAGAGTGAGGCAAAATGTTCACAATACCAGCATAGGATACGACTTTTGCGGACTCTAGTGATCCCAGGTGAGGTGTTTGGGAGGAATTTTGTCCAAAACTCTAGAAAAAAAAAAAGTCATTATAAAATGTCTTTCCCTCAGTGACTCATTAGCTAACTTTAAAAAAATAATCATATACTTTCTACTCTTTTGTCAACAGTAATCCTCATTTTTATACATTTAGCAATGGTGTGTGTGTGTGTGTGTGTGTACAGCTGTACCCTGTGCACCTATCACTATGCCAGGCATCATTATGACACCTTATCTAAGATCCTTATATCATATCTCCTTATCTTACAAGAATTTACAACCTAATTGGAAAAATAAGCCTTATTATGGAAAGTTATTTGTTAAATGCATTCATGTACTGTGAAACAACTAAAGACGCTACCAAAGGTGCCAAATTTACTCTCAAAAGTGACAATACATTACTGTGAATAATGTGGCTCAGAGTGTTCTGTAGAGAGCAAAGTTTGAAGTCTAGCTAAGTTGTTTAAGCCAGAAAAATAATGAAATCTTCAAAAATTAATCATCTATTTACCTTATTATTTCTAAGAAAAAATTTAACTGAGTAACTTCTTTGGTTAGAAATTATTTTTCATATAAAAATATTGACAAAGCATGATTTCTTGGAGAGAGAAACAACAGTGAGATCCAAACAGGTGGATTTGTTAATATATATTTTCAAAGTAAAATCTCTTAAATAAAGTACTTAATTAAATAATCAGCAATTAACCCCCTAAAAGATGAGGATACTTAACTCATCAATGATTTATTTAAGTGCTTTTCTGAAATATGAGTATTTGAGATATTGTGTAGCATGGTATGTATGTATAGATGCATATATGGATCTATCTACATCTATCATCTATCTATCTTTAGTTCAATAAGTATTATGAATAGAAAAATGAGTGCAATGAGCAAAGAATCAGTTAAATTCTTAGATGAATGGGACAAATATGTTCTTTTTTAAAAAAGACACATTTAAAGATAGTTCATCTTTGGGGTGCCTGTTGAGAAGTTTAGAGGTAATTTATAAGCAAGTGATTAAATAATAACTAATAGCAGAGGGGAAGGGTGTTATAGAGGTGGACAGACCATAGCTTGAAATCCAGCTATAAGGAAATTCCTGAAGTGGAAAAATATGATCTGAAGTGAAACAAGTGAACAGAGGAGTGAATTGTAAGGACTGCCCATTAAAAAAAAAAAAAAAAAAAAAAGGATGTCAGAAATGATGACCTGTAAATTCAGAGCTTCCCCACTGTAGCCTGGCTGCTTGCTCACTAACAATGGCACCTACCAGGAAGAAGCTTCTTTTTTTTCAGAGGACCTGCATTGGCGGCTCTGGAATCCACATAAGAATTAGAATCTTCTGAGTTGCAGGACGGAACACACCATACCTGGTTTCTAAGTCAAAAACCAGAAACCCTTCTAGTGAGGCTTATATAATAATAATGTAGTGGCACTCCATGTATTGGGAGATCCCAGAGACCAACTGCAGATCTGATGATTCTCTAGTAGGAGGATTCTCAGCGCCCATCATGAAGTCATACTCATCACTATGCTTATTACAGCAAAAGGAATACACAGAAAAATCCCGAAAGTGAAAAGCCATCCGACCCTGGGGGAAAACAGTCACAAGCTTTCAGAGTCCTCTCCCAATGGCATTACAGATGTGCTCAGCTCTCAAAGTAATGGATTGTGACAATACATAGGGAAGTTATCTTTCAAGAAAGCTTCTTAGAGACTTAGTGTTCAGGGTTTTTACTGGAGGCTAGTCACATGTGATCCTCTGCCTAGCACGTACCAAAATTCCAGAGCCTGAGAAGGAAAGCAGGTATTCGGTAGAAATTATATTATTTGTACAAACATTCTAGGCCCAGTGAGCCACTTTTATCAGTTCTGGGAAGGGTAAAAACTCCCTAAAATCCAAGTTCCCAGATGTCAGGTCAGGGCCAACCTTGTAAGTGGGCCTTTGAAAAGGTAGCATTCAGTCTTGCCATGTTCACTCTTTTCTGTATGCCCAATTATTAGAAATTCTACTTTTAGCAACGTAAGCTGAATGTCTGTTTCCCAAATATTTCCTTGCCATAAAACCTGTAAGAATGACAATATTTGAAGACCTATTAAAGTACAGTTGACCCCTGAACAACATGAGTTTGAACTGCATAGGTCTATTTTTACACAGATGCTTTTTGATTCAGTGCAGGGCTATAAATGTATTTCCTCTTATGATTTTCTTAACATTTTTGTTTCTCTATTTTATTGTAATAATACAGCATATAATACATATAATGTATAACATATCTGTTAACTGCCTGTTTATGTTATTAAGCCTTCTGGTCAACGGTAGGCTATTAGTAGTTAAATTGGGGGGAGTCAAAGTAGTATCTGGATTTTCTACATCTTGGGAGGTCAGTGTCCCTAACCCCACATTGTGTCCCTATAACCCATCCACCATTCAAATAAATAAATTGGGCTGTTCTAGGAGGCAACTAGGCTTCTTCCCCTTTACCACCAGCTGCTCAGAGGCCTGAGGGCACAATTATATTGGTATCCCCGAAATCCATCTGTGTCACACTGGGAACAGTCTCTGCCTGAGAGGAAATATTGAATTTGTGTACAAGGAGACGATGTAGAAAAAAATTATTTGCAACTTCATTTTAATATTGAAAAATTGGATCAACTTAAAAGTCTATAAACTGGAGAATGAATTAATAGACTATATTAATACATTATAGCATATTTCCAAAAATGAAAATAAATGGCCAAAAGGTGCATGCACCAAAATGGATAACTTTTAGAAGTGTAAAGTTGAGTGAAAATGATTAAGGTGCAGACTGTTACTCTTCAGATAAAGCTATATATTTGCAAAAATACTAAAAGACTGTATTTGAGTATGTAGCTATATAACACAAGTTAGGAGGATGTGTAAGAAAAATACACTCCAAATCAAAGGAATTCTTCTCTTTGGGATAATAAAGAAGAATGAGGTCTGGGAGGAAAACAAGGATTTCAAAAAATTCTGAAGTGATTATAGCAAAAATGCTAATATTTTATAAAGTTCAGTGGTAGGGATATAACTGCATATGATTTTGTTCTCTAGGCCTTTCTCTGTGTTAAAAATGTCTCCTCATATAAGTTCAAAATAATTTTAGTATCCATATCTCCATTTATATTGAAAGTACATTACCCTCTCCATTTAAATTATTTAAAGATAACTTAAAAGGCTAGCTGAAATTCTCTGTAATAGTCTTTGACACAAAGTTATTCATGTTCAAAAGCACCATAGACAATATTAGAAGGATTCTAGGTGAGTTAGAAGAATATGTTCTACTAGGCCTAAAGATAGAAATAGTTTCGATTGTACATGGAGAAAAAACAGTCGGAGGTCTATAAAGTAAAAAAAAAAAAAAAAAAAAAAAAAAAAAAAAAAAAAAATCCAGGTGTGTTTTTTTTTTCCTCTGAACAATTACTTAAAAATAAAGATAGCTTTTATCAATCTAATTTTGTCTCCAGTGAGGCCTATAATGAATTGGCCACTTAATGTCTGAATCCCTAAATTCCATACATCCAGCCTGCTTAATAAATGCTAATCCTACAAATGCCAGATGCTGTTACTTTGACAGGGGATTTCATCCAGAATAATTTCAGTCTCAGTACTGTAGCCCTATAGTCCCTATGCAGCACTTTTATCCTTGATCGTCTGCGCACATCTTCACCTTCTCTGTCAATATTATGTCAGATGATAAAGCAGAAACAGAAATAGAAATAATAGATATGGTTTTTTGAATTCTTATAATGTGTAAAACATAGTTTCAATATTTTAATAATTATCAGAATATTCTTAAAATCTCCACTTTGATGTTAAGCAAGTGCCTCAAAGGAACTCTTGATATATGTATTATTCTGCATCTCTCCCAGCACTGCCATTCATTCTTGGCAAAAACTTCACATTTCTTTCACACTCTACATATAATCTCTCCATGAGAAAATTCTGTTAGATATACCATTCAAATATATTTCTAATCTCTTTCTTCTCCAGAAGTATACTTTTATATTCTGTCCCAGTCCAAGCCATAATCATTGGCTGGACCACTTTACTAACTTCCAATATTTCTCTCTATCCACTCTGGACTTTCCTATGTTCCACTGTCCACATGTAGTCAAAATGAAGTCCTGTTGGGTCATTTTCTGCTCAAGAGAATATATCTTTTCCCCAAACATAGGATAAAAGCTGAAATTCTTTCAATGGCCCCAAAGGACACTATATTATCTGTTTCCTGACCTTTCTGACCATCTCTCTCTCTCTTTCTCTCTCTTTGTATATTTTTTTATTGGAGTTCGATTTGCCAACATAAAGCATAACACCCGGTCCTCATCCCATCAAGTGCCACCCTCAGTGCCTGTCACCCAGTCACCCCAACCCCGTGCCCACCTCCCCTTCCACTACCCCTTGTTCATTTCCCAGAATTAGGTGTCTCTCACGTTCCGTCACCCTCACTGATATTTCCCACTCATTTTCTCTCCTTTCCCCTTTAATCCTTTTCACTATTTTTTATAGTGAATGAGACCCTGAATGAATGAGACCATAAAATGTTTTTCCTTCTCCAATTGACTTACTTCACTCAGCATAATACCCTCCAGTTCCATCCACATCGAAGCAAATGGTGGGTATTCATCATTTCTAACAGAGTAATAGTCCATTGCATATATAGACCACGTCTTCTTTATCCATTCATCTGTTGATGGACACCGAGGCTCCTTCCACAGTTTGGCTATTGTGGACATTGCTGCTATGAATATAAGGGTGCAGGTATCCCGGCGTTTCACTGCATCTGTATCTTCGGGCTGACCATATCTCTTACACTCTCCTCCTTGCTCAAGTAATTTCAACAACAATGCTACTTCTGCAGATCCTTATACATGTCAAAAACAAACCATTTTAAGGTATCTGCACTTTTTTTTTCTTAGCATGAAATGAATTCTCCCCTAATATTTGCATGGCTTGCTACTTTAGAGATGACTTTTAAAAAAATTATTTATTTGAGAGAGAGAGCACACACAAGTCAGGGTGGGGAGCAGAGGCAGAAAGAGAAGCAGACTCCTCACAGAGCACAGAGTGGGGCTCTATCCCCAGACCCTAAGGTCATGAAGAGCTGAAGACCATAAGAGCTGAAGTCAGACACTTAACCTACTGAACCACCCAAGCATCTTGGATGACATTATTGACAAACATTTTACCTCTTATTCTTTAAAAAAAAAAAAAAATATTTATTCATGAGAGACACAGAGAGAGAGGCAGAGACACAGGCAGATAGAGAAGCAGGTTTTCTGTGGGGAGCCTGACACAGGACTTGATCCCAGGACCCCAGGATCATGCCCTGAGCTGAAGGCAGATGGTCAACCACGGAGCCACCCAGGTGTCCTTATTCTTTTTCTTAATAGTACCTTAACTGATACATATATTTATTTGTTGAATATATATTCATTTATTGCCAATATCCTTCCTTAGAACATAGTCTGTGGAGACTGTTTGTTGTTAAGCATTATATTTTTAAGCCTAGAACAGTGTCTGTTAAGTAGCAAGGGCTTATGTAAGTGAATTAACAAGCCTATGAGAAATGCATTTTTATAATCTTAATTTTACAGATCAGGAAACAAGCATAGAAAGATTAAATAATTTACCCAAGGTCATACAACTAACAAATGGAAGAGCCACAGTTTCATTCCAAGTTCTGAGTACATGCTATATATAGCTGCCTATAGGAAGAATGATTTTTTTGCCTGGCATCTAGGATTCTGAAAGCTCGAATAGGCAACAATCAATCTCCTATAGTACCAAGTTGCAAGTTAAATTATACTGACAATTCTTAATGAAGCCCCCTGTGTGTCATCAGCTTGATCTCTGTGGCACAGCAAAGATTCCTGTCATTGAAACAAGGCAGACGAGTTCTGGCACCTATGTAGGCCAGGATACCTACTTGATCTCTTTGTCCCTAGACCTAATTCTGGATCACAGTTCTTGAAAAATTACCACTCCGATGAGAAGAAAAGACCAGATCAAAGAAGAGTAAAGAAAAAAAGAAAAGTGTTTTCTCCCCTCAATGTTTAGAGCACAGGTAGATGAATTCACCCATCTGATGCCTTATCAGAAATGTATCCCTCCATTTTCGCAAAGGCCTTCGCTTAACCCAGTTGCCTCCTAATTACCTCAGGGATTACAGCTCCAGTGTGATGAATCTCAAGAGAAGATGCAATGGGAGAGCTTGAGACTCCTAAGGTATAGACAAAGAAAGCTTACCCAAGTCACCTGGGCCTCCCCTGCCCTTTGATTTATCCTATTCTAAGACAAAGAGTAAGAGGATAAAGGAATCTTGAGCTCCTCCTTGTGGTCAACACGTGCCATTAACTAGTCATCCTCAATTTTATGAGAAAAATACAATCGAATAAAAAAAGGGGTTTGAGTTATTTTTGACATAGATAACTATGCTTTGGGGTAAACCCAGATATTCAAACCATAAAATCAAAGTCAAAAACAGTCTTAACTTGTTAGCAGTTATCTAAATTTTAGTTCAGGCATCGAGCAGAAAATAAGACTCTCAGGAAATGCAGCCTTACGAAGCAAAAGCTATAATTAGCACTTGACATGCCAGTGGCTCTGCCTCTCTAGTCATATATACCATTTCTAATCCATGCCTTAGTAAGTAATTTTGAGGTTATTATCACCATCTTACAGAGGAAGAAGTGAGAACAAGAGAGTTTAAGTAACCACTTCAAGGTCACAAAACCAGTGAGGACCAAGAACAGGATTTAAACCATAGTCCCCATGATTTCAAAGCCCTGTGCTCTCTCTACTAGGCCTTGTGGCTTCCATGAAGTTATGACAAACATCCCAGTCTTGAGAAATTTTAAAATATATCATTGATGTTTCATATCTCAGCTTAGTTATTGTTCCTGATGCTGTTGCTATTTATGTGAGGGTGGCTGAAAGTGGAAAAGAAATGAGTCACTGTATATACATCACTGTTGCTAATGTAGTCACTGTCTCCAGAGCCTGTCACTGTTTGTCGCTTCGCCACTTTCCCTCACCAGCTGTCTAGGGCCTTTGCACAAAATGAACTATTCCATATCTGATTGCTGAATTCCCAAGTTAGTTGACTGATCGTGCCCTTCAGTATCCCACAGCTAGAGCCTCCTTTCCTGAGGTTGTTTGCCAGTACGTACTGTAGATTTTCTGTTTTTTGCATACTCTGAGCTACTGAACAGGCCACCGTTTGGTGCACTGGAGCAGTAATTTGAGCAACAGGACCAGGGCTACCTCAAAGTTTTAATGTTCTTCCAAAGATGCCCAATGTAATTTTCTGGGAAAATTTGGCTTGTTCTGTAAGAAATCAATTTAGGTATTAAGATACAGAAATAGGCAGTTTAAATATTTAAAAGCAATCCTTTAATCCTTAAAATGTATTTTTCCCCCAGATTGAGTTGAACAAATATTCGGGGAGTCCCATATGCTGTATGTATGACTTGACCATTTGACGCTGAATGTGTTGATGGCTTTAGTAAACAGACTTTGTCAGGACCAAAGGTCATTTGTTTGACTCTCACAGGGCGAGAGGATGGGTAATGTGTGATCTTTACAGTCCTGGGGCTACGAGGCAGATTGTTTCCCCCAGATGACCTAGCTCTGTGACTTCTTGAAATTTGAAGAGCAAACGCCAGAAAATTGGTGCATTTGCATCATTGCACAGTGTTTCAATATGACACTTGCTGGTCCTGTTTGCTTGCTAGCTCTCTCACACTGTGGGTCACGTGTTGTGCATATCCCCGTGCACTTCATGCTCAAGTAAGGCCAGGGAGCAGCTGGGCAAAGAAACATCAGAGAGCTTGGCAAGCTACGCCATACCTGCGTGTCTCTTGCGGCAGTTGGTGTTCCTCTGAAGCATCTGAGCTAGAAGGGAATTAAAGCAGCAGTGCTGCTGAGATTGGGCAATTTGTAATACTTGCTGTGAGTTACCACACACTAATTTAATTCCACTGTTGGTCGCAAAGGCTGCATTTTGCCTGAGTTATGAAAATAATCGCATTGAGCCCTTCGGAATGCAGACTTTTATGTGGATTCCTCAGCATTAAGATTTTGTCAGTCTATCACCCAGTTCATCAAATGCCTTCTTTCTGGGACTTGCTTTGCACAATCCTGGATGGAAAGATTTAGAGATTAATTTGAACTCTAATGAAAATTAGCTGTGCTGTTTGGTTTCATGTTGTGACTGTCATCATGGAGGTCAGTACTGATGACATGTCAGGCTCTCGTTGACAGTTTGCATACAGGCACCGTTTACTCAGAGCTCAGCAATGCCACTCTCAGAAGATGAGGAGGTATTGAACTGTCAAATGGGGACAGCACAGATGACAGCTGATGCATCTTAGATCAGCTCCTTAACAAAGTGAGCAGGCTTTTTCCTCCCTCCTACCCCCAATAGTGAAATAATCTATTTCATCAAAGTTACTAGTGTGTTTACAGTAAACACTTTCCCATTGGATTTTCTAAAAGGAAAACAAATGCAATCTCTTGAGATCACTTTAAAAACTTTTTTCATAAAAGATAAAATATTTGTGCTACATTGCAAATTAATTATCTTAAAGCTCTCTGTAGTTACAATTAATTTGTGTGGATATTGAATTTTTTCAAGCAAGAAAACAGAGGTAAATGCAGATATTCGCAAAAATATTTGGATGTGACAAAATTTTCCATTAATGGGTTTTTATTATTTCATATCTCTGAAATACATTTGTATCATTCTTTACTTTGAATATTTTAATGTTTTGGAAACATAAATACTATTAATTAAAGTAGAAATAAATTTTAGCTCATTACTTACTTCATATTCCCAAAAAAATATTATATGAAACAATTCAGAAAAATAGTCAGCTATTCCTAACTGATTTTCATATATCTTATTTTTTCATGTCTAAGCATAAATTTCTAGGCAACCTATGTATGGGGCTACAGACTTTTCATATATTAATTTCAAATCTTTGTACACACTTGAAAGGTTCTTTTGTGTCACTGGGGAAAGATGGTTTGCTTTAGAACTTGTTAAAAACAAAAAGAAACATTGGGCCCAAATGGAGTCATTCCTGCTAAGTACCACATCAGCAAAGCAATACTTAATAATTAACGTTACTGCAATTCCAGCCTCCCCCAGGTAGGTGATCTTTAACCGGTCTAATCTAAAAATCACCTGGTTAGCACTAGTGAGGTAATCTGTTTTACCCCTGCTTTTCCCCCCCAAGAAGATCTTGCCTGAAACAATCCACTCTTTGCTAGAAACTTCCTTTTACCATCCCCTCTGCTTACTAAAAGTCTTCTGTTTTGTACAGCTTTTCTTTTTTTTTTTTTTTTGTACAGCTTCTTGAAGCTCTTTTCTATTTGCTCGATGGGATGCTGCCCAGTTCATGAATCATTGACTAAAGCCAATTAGATCCTCAAATTTAATCAGTTGAATTTTGTTTTTTAGTTAAGTTTTAGTGATTAACCTTTTCTTATAGAAGATACAAAATCCTATATCTAAAGTAAATCATTATCTCTTATAATAGTTTGATAAAAGTGTATGTACTTTTATCTACATAAAAGTCTATGTATGCATGTTTCATGTCTCTATGTGATTAGCTTCTGGAGATTTATTTCATCATCACACATGTATTAATTTACCTTAATCTCCTTATTTAATACATATTTTGAAATAGGCATGTGATTCCACAGATTATATTAATTAGACTAGGCCAGACAAGAGGATACAATTAGCCATAAAAGAACATAATAGCATTTATGCTGAAGTCACCTAAACTATATTCTCTTTATCTCCAGGGCAGTAGGGAATGCAATAGAACTAGAGATGATTGACATTTTTTCCTAACCTCTCTGTCCTTTCCTCATGAAAATGCTTAGCGACTCCTGAGAAGCACAGCTGTTGGACAAAGCACAGGGCTCAAGGTTGTGCCTTGGGAGGGCTAACAGAGAAATTCATCCAATCAAAAGGCAGGCTGGAAAATGTCAGATCAGATATGCCAATCATCATAAAAAAGGTGATGACCCGAAGAGGTGATAGTGCCAACCTGATGCAGAACTCAATCTATAAAGAACAATTCTCTTGCCACTGATTTCGCTTATTTATCTATGGTATTGGTAGGAACAGCTGCAGAAGATAGAAGCTGATATAGAGAGATAATGCTTCAAAAATGGTGCAGAAAAATCTTTTGTTAAAGAGAGGGTCAATTTTCTTTTACCAAAAGAAAAACCTCATCTTATCATATAAATGAAAAAGAGAAGAAAAGAAAACACAAAAACTCCATACATTAATATTTCTATGCAAGAATAATGGGACACATATCTAACCCAACCTTTAATGCAGCAGAATTGTGTTATATTGCCAAGATATAAAAAAGACTTTACATAAAAAGCATAAGGTTTCAAAAAATGTTGGAAGCTTTTTTGCCTGATAATGTCACCAATTAGTTCAAAATACACACTATTGTACTGTAAAAATGAAAATTAAAAAAAGAAAACATCTTAATTATTGGATTAATGCAGTAACTAGTCAATGTCCAGCAAGAAGAGATACAGTTTTACCCTAAATTATTAATTAAACTGGTTTTAACTTGCTCTTCCAATTTGATTTCCTTTTTTAAGAGGAAAATATTAGAACTCATTGCTACCTGCAATACTTGCTACTATATTTACATTTCAATCACATTTTAACATTAGCTGCAAAACATCCCGAGCTGTGTAATGTTACCAATTACATTGTTAGTAGGTTATATAATCTGCCAATTACAACTAAAAATAAATGCCAGGTGTTTCCATCTCAAGTCATTAAAATGCACATGATGGGCTGGGACTGACCCTGGGGCTGTCTTACTAGTATTCAACATAAAAATCACAAGAGGAAAAACAACAATAACAACAACAACAAAAAAAACAAAAACAACAAGAACAACACCAAAAATAACACCCAAAACCCAAAACCCAAAAAAAAAACCCAGAACCCCTCCAAAAACCAAAACCACCACCAACAAAAAACAAGCATATGGACCTACACAGATAGATGGATAGATAGATTTTTGTTTTGTAGTTGCGCTCTGACAAATAAGATAACACATTTTGCATGCCTATATGATAATACAAGTGTTGGAATGTGTATCTTCTATCCAAAAGGGACAATTTGAAAATATCTGTACAGGAGAAAAATAATAATTTTCCTTCTTCTAGATTCTTGGCTAAGATCTCAACACCCTAGAATCAAAAGCCAGGTTAACAGGAGAAAAACAAAATTAATAGCATATAACTTCAGTATATATGCGAGATACCCAGGAAAAGTTACTACCCCCTGCCCAACCTCCCCCCGCCCCCATGGCCCAAATTATTGCCTTAAATACCATGTCCAGCTAAAGACAAAAGACACTGGGGAGAGCAGAGCCAAGTTGTGAGTGGTTTCCAGGCAAAGCTCAGTAAAAGAAGGTATTTTTGTTATGCAAAATTAAGTCTCTGCCTTCTCCAAAGATAAGAGTTTCTAGAGATTTAGCCATCTCCTCCTTCCTCTGCCCGGGAGACACCCTTACAATGGAGATTTCCCTTGTAAATGTAAATATTCCTACAAAAGGTAACTTCTACTCCATTCAGAGTTTCTCCTGTGTTTGTTGTTTCTTAAAGATAAAGCCTAAAATAATCCAATAATCCTCATGCCGAAGAGGCATATTTGGGACTGACAAATTCCACTTCTCCTTCACATTAGATATTAGGGTGTTTTCTCCTGAACACGAGAAGGAAAAGAGTAGAAAATCTAGATGCTTCTTGAGACCAATTTGTCAATTCAGAATGTGAGAAAACGAAAATAATTCAAGTTTACAGATGAGTTTTAGGTTTTTATATTATCTACAGGGTTTTTATTCTTAATTATTGCCTTAATTTAGAATCTGCGGTCAATGTTTTAATTCACCTCAATTTTTGTCCAATGGCGTCTTCTTCCCTGGCCTATGTGAGGATGACAAGTATAAAAATGCTCAGCAAATAGTTGCCAAGTACAATGGATGAATATGTGAATCAGCACAGTAATGCCAAGTATGTAGTATGTGGTTCAAATCCATACATAGGCCTAATATAAATTGCTTTCCGTGAACCACCCATGATTGCAGCAAAAAATCAATCCTTTTTGTGCATTCTCTGTAGGCTAGCACTCCTGTAGAGGCTGCTTTCAGGCAAAAGGTTTGAGCGATGGAATGTAGAAAGGACCTACGGTGACCACCAGGCTGAATACAGACAGGCCCAGCAGGAGATCCACCTCCAAAATATCCATGGGCCTTGACTGACCAATGGGCTACTTATAACTAGGCACAGTTACCAAAAAAGGGAAGATCCTGTATGTTGCCATGCCTTCTCATCTTTGCCTTTTAAAAACAGGCCCCACCCCCTGCCTCCTTGCAGAAGCCTCTACTCTGCTGTCATACCCTCAGCTCCCTTGAGGGGTATTCAATAAACTTCTATTTTCTTTGTTCTGTCTCAGGTGAATGCTTTGACCTCTAGTGCCACTGGCTTCCACTCAGTTGATGCCCTACATTTGGGGCCCCTAACTGATGGGGAAACTCCTCATTTAGGCACTGATGTAGGAAGGAACATTAGGGTTTAAAGCCAATGGCTAAGAAAGATTTCTTGAGAGGTCTTTGGAGGCAAAAAAAGTGTGTGGTTGTTTGTTTGCTTGTTTGCTTGGTTATTTATTTATTTGAGAGAGAGAGAGAGGGAGAGAGAGAGCACACACAAAGAGGAGAGGCAGAGGAGCCTGATGTGGGGCTTGCTCTCAGGACCCTGAGATCATGAACTGAGCTGAAGACAGCCACTTAACTGACTGAGTCACCCAGGCTCCCCGACAGGGCCCATGGGCAGAAAGAGCTGCACCGGGGTCATGAGGAGTGGTCCATTATATACTTCTGGGAGGGGGTTAGGGATAGCGTAAGTCTCTAAGGAATTTTGGAAGCAAGATTTCCAGGACCTTGAGGGGGCTAATGTTGTGCCCAAGATAGCGAATCTGAGAAACCACCAAGGAGCCGACATCGATGCAAACACGGGGATTTATTTACAAGCTGGAGCTTGGGTCCAAGTGTACCCGACACAGCGGAGCAGGGACTTGGACCCCGAGGTGGGTTTCAGCTTAGTTTTATGGGGTGGTCTAGGGGACCTTCAGAAGGGGGGAGGAATTTCTCAAGTTCTGTTCTCATTCTGAAATGGGGCTTCCTGCCACTGGCTTGGGCTCTGTTCTCATTTTAATATGGGGCTTTCTAGGGCATTAAGCTGTAAGCTGTTTTTTTTTTTTTTCCTGTAACTGAAGTAATGTAAATTTCAGCTCTTATTCACAGGGGCCTGGGATGGCTGTACTTGTGCTAACGCTGAACTTAAAGTGGAATGGCCTTAATTTTCTCGGCTTCCACACTAGCTATTGTTGGGAAAATGTCATTTATTACCCTCTAACAAAACCTTAGTCATGAGACCCTTCAGATGTATATCGGTGGGCCATATGCTTGCAGGATGATTACCAACTCACACCTTGGAGGGCTTAGAGATAAAGAAAATTTCTAAATGAATATTCTGTGTTAACATAGATTTGCAGGACCCTGGGAGTCTGGCTAAGATTGCCCTTTGCCCTTAGTGAAATATTAAAATTGAGGCAGTTGAGTCCCTAGAGGAATGTCTCTCTGCCTGTTTCAAGGGCTGTAGGTAGTAAGGAAATTTATTAATTTCTTTTCTGCCTTTGTTTCCCACATCAGGCACCACAACTCCTACAACTGCATCTTCTATCCTGCATCACCAATTATTCCCTCTTTACTGTAACATTCCAAGATCATCCAAACATGTTATATATTTCTTACTATAAAACAAAAATGGATCTCAACACCCCTTTGTAACTGCTGTGCCACTTCTCTGCTCCCAATTGCAGTGAAACTCCTCAGGGAATGTAGTTTCTTTCTCTTCATTAACTTTTGGACTCACACTAGTCAGGTGTTTTCCTAACCACTCCTTCAAAACCAGTTATTGTGAAATTCACAAATGACTCTTGGTAGTAAATGCAATGTTCACTTCTCAAGTAATATCTTACTAAAGCAATTAAAAACGGTTGATAGAGTTGACCATAACTTCCTCTTGAAATACACTTTTTTCCACTTATTTTTTAGTCAATCCTCTTATTTTTTTTCCATCCACCTCATTGAATGCTTCTTCTCACATGTCGTTGCTGGTCATCTCCTCCTGACTTCTCAACTTTGGACAGCTTTGGTTCTAGTCCACTGAACTTTTCTTTCTTTCTTTTTTATACATTTATGCCTTAGGTAACATCATAATCTACGACTTCCAATAACATTTATTATGATGAAAACCAAATATGTATCTTTAACTAAAAACTCTCATGAATTCTAAACGTGAGTTCCCTATTCAGCATCTCTATTTCAATGTCCAACAGACATTTCCAATGCAACATGTTCCAAACTGAACACTTGATTCGCCTCACCAAAGGTCTTTCCCATTCCAAAAAGAAGACCATTCTTCTTTCAATTACTCAAATGAACAATCATGGAGTCCTCTGACATTTATTTTTCTCTTATACTCCACATTTCTTTCTGTCTTCACCTTCTGTCAAATCTTTCCATTGCTACTGCTATTGACCTGATGGAAACATTCATAGCTTCATCTAAACATTCTTACTTGGGCATTTGCAATAGTTGTCTAACAGCTCTCCCTGCTTCCACTCTTTATTTTCCTCATCCTGTACACTGTTTATTTTCCTCAATGTAGCCATAGTTAAAATTTTAAAACATGAGTCAGATCATGCAACTATCCTGCTCAGAACTCTCCACTGAGATTTATATATGATTGAGTTTCTTTTTTTTTTTTTTTTTTTATGATTGAGTTTCTTGACAGCGCTCAGATACTTTATTACTCTCCTTTGGCTTGTTCTGCTCCAGCCATGAGGACCTACTTCATGAGTTCATCAATGAGCTGCACCTGTTTCTGCTCTAGGTTCTTTGCTCCTGCTCTTTCCTCTTTTCAAAGTGTTTAGCTTTCTTGGTCACTTTTGCCTGGTCTCTGAACTAACGTCATTTTATCAGAGAAGTCTCATCATAACATCTATAAAACATCTTATAATTTTCTATTCTCTCTTACTATGCCTTACTTTTCTTCAAAACATTTAATTCATCTCATATATTATAGATTCATTTGTTTAACCTCTGTGTCTATCTCCCTTGAATACAAATATAATAAGGCTACTGATTCTGTTTGCACTTTGTTTCATTGTCACATCCTTAGTTTCTAGGACAGTAGTGGTACATGGTAAATGCTAAAAACAGATGTTGGAAAAATGAATGGGTAAGTAAAAGGAAGAGAGAATTCTTTGGCACACTGCAAGAGATTTCAGTCCCTATTGAACAGTTGTATAATAATCTTTCTTTGGGTATAGTATTTCCATTAGCAATGCAGCAATAAAACAACATATTTATCAAAATTTATACCACCATCAATCATCTCTACTATGTCTATGAAGACATTGAAATCTGAAAAAAATCATATATATTTAATATATAAATAATACATCAAACATTATATTCCTAATTCCATTTGAGATGCTTATTTGAAATTTTACCAGTGCTTTTGGAAAACAGAATTTAGAATGTTTTTTTCTTTTCTTTTATTATTATCATTTTTGCTATAGGATATTCTACTTAAGGTAGCTACTGATGATTCTTTTTTAGTCTTTTCAAATATGTATGACAATTCAGGCTAGATTTCATTATGGTGTTTTCATTACAGTCCTTTAATTTTGGAAATGGATTACTTTAAATATCGCTGCATTTATCTAACCACCTCACTTTAACCTATTCTCTGATTCTCCACGATTGTAAAACCAATGCTAATTGCAGCGGACCTGCCATAAAATCAACACCATTCATCAATACCTTAAGATGTAATTTATACAAGAGATGAAAAATAAGTTCACTGAGGGACACCTGGGTTACTCAGTGGTTGAGCGTCTGCCTTTGGCTCAGGGTGTGATCCTGGAGTCCCCACATCAAGCTCCCTGCATGGAGCCTGCTTCTCCCCTTGCCGATGTCTCTGCCTGTCTCTGTCTCCAATGAAATAAATAAATAAATAAATAAATAAATAAATAAATAAATAAATTCACTGAAATTTGCGAAGGATTCAGTTACTAAGTAGGTAATAGTTTTGGATTTTCTTTCATTTTTTGGGTGTGTTTATGATTTTACTATTGTAGGCTCACTTCTGTCAGAAATGTTGGAAGAAGAGTTCAAAGGCACTGGTATTAGGTTGGAGATCCCCCTACCCTCTGCCTAGGTAATAACCATTCACAATCAGCATGTGCATCAGTGTGTATTTACCCAAGAAGACTTGCATTTGATTTTTCCTGGTACTCTCAGGAGTAGCCACCATCTTAACTGGGTGATTTGCAGATGTAAATGGCCCTAAACACATGAGGGTGGCTGATGCATTTGAAATTCCAGAGAGAAATAGGGAGCTAGTTTTACTGTTGCTTATTTAATCTACTATCCAGAGCACACACAAAAAGCTATTTCTCTTAATTCATAATTTTCCTCAAGATATAGCTTGTCCTTAGGTCCTTAGGGTGGCTCAGTCACTTAAGGGTCTCCCTTTGGTTTACATCATGATCCCAGAGTCCTGGGATAGAGTCCCATATCAGGCTCCCTTCTCAGCAGAGTCTGCTTCTCCCTCTGCTCGTCCCCCTGCTCGTGATCTCTCTCTCTCTCAAATACACAAATAAAATCTTATAAAAAAAAAAAAGACATAGTCTGTCCTGATTCCAGATTTTGTGAGTAGCTGTTTCTCTTCTGGTTCACCACTCAGTATACAACCCAGGATCAGCCCATAGCACCTTTCTTTCTTCCCCTCTGGGCAGTGCTACACATGCAAGCACTAAGACTTAGTGCCATTAGGGTATTTTGATAATTCTCCCATATACTTAGTTTCCTGGATGGGTATCCTTACTTCATTGTTAATTTCAAATGGTTCTTCTATTTCCTGGCAGTCTCTTTCATGATTTAAAAATATTTTAATCTTTTGTATGTCTTATAGGCAGTGGGTTTAGAGATCTTCAATTTATTACTCTAAACAGAAATCCACCCTTTGAATTTCTGTTCTAAAACATTTTGTTTACTTTTGCATTTGCATGTAGTTCTTATTAAGTAAATTGAAGCAAAAAAAAAAAAAAAAGATAGTTCTGTCCTGAGCTCATTTTTTGATACAATTTTTTTTCTTATACAGGAAGAATGATTTTGAACAGCCCATTATGTTCTATAGCTGCTAATTGTAGGAAACATTGAGAAAAATTCTAATTATGATGACAATGATGGTAATTTGATTGAAAAAATTCCTGTGACTGAAGATAAACTGGGACTCCAGAATAAACTGAGGAGAAATTCAAGGATTCTCAGGTAAATTGTTCATTATAACATGGGCTTTTTGAAATCTCTGGTTTATGTAGTAAACGAATATTTTGGGGGCACCTGGGTGGCTCTAGTCAGTTAAGTGTCTGCCTATGGCTCAGGTCCTAATCTCAGGGTCCTGGGATCAAGCCCCACTTTGGGCTCCCTGATCCGCAGGGAGTCCACTTCTTCCTCTCCCTGCCCCTCTGGCTTGTACTCTCTCTTTCTCTCAAATAAATAAATAAAATCCTTAAAAATAAAATAAAAATACTCTGGTACCCTAGACATTAAGTATAAGACAATATGATTATACTCTAGGAGGTATATATGGATAGGATAACTATATCCATTTCTCTTATTATCGACTTATCACAAATCATTTTAAATAATTACAAATGTTCTAATTCTCAGAATAGAACCAATGGTATCTTTTTAATTCTAAAAATTAAGTGAAATTAGCTTTTCTGAGATATTTTTTCAACCTTTGAAATATACTAATTTTTATTCCAGAAGTGAAGCAAGAATTTCAGATATTGACCTCTTGTAGTTCTCATTTTAAATTTCTGCACTACACAAAGATATTAAACTACAAGGGATAAGTTATAACTACAATTAAAGTATTTTGTTAACTTCAAAGCAGGGTTGATGCCAGGATGGCATTAACCTATGAACTTTAAAAGAACTGACAAGATAATGAAACTATAAATTCCTGAGAAAATACCAAAAGGGTAGAGTACCTCTTCAGAATTTTTAACTATTCTGTATACTCTAAAATCTTAGTAAATTATTTAATATACACAGACACATACTATTTAAATTTTTAAAAATCTTTTAATATATTTCTTACAACAGAAAAACACTTTGATCTGTCATAAGATTATTTCTCTCCTTCAAAGATGATTCATAATGACTATCAATTATCTGTAAATGTAAATCATATGTCATATATATCTCATATCTTCCCTCTCTGCCCATTTCTATTTTTCTCCATCTATATACTTTTAGGTATATTTAATTTAGGAAATAAACAGGTATTTTATACCACTTATTCATTCATACTATTTCATTCTTCACATATTAATACTGCTACATTCATATGTAAAAATCTCATTGGATTTACAGGTCTAATTCTTTGGAAAAAATGTGATTGTGAACAGTCCTTATATCAGCATCTTAATATAGTTCACTGTTTAAACATTACTATTTCAATTTGGAATTTAAAAACTCATTGCAAAATTATGGGCAAATTATTTAGGTTTAAATATTTCTGTAAAGTCATTAAATTCATGTTAGTTATTAATTTATTTCACATATATTTTTATAAGCTACCATATAAGGCATCTCTCCTATATACTATAGGAGAGGTTCATTGAAATGGCTCATTTGCTTTTCCTGTGGAAGAAAAATTTACCAATTTTGTTCTTTTATGTATCATGATTTTGATGTAGCATTTAAGAATATTTGCCTAATTCCAGGTCCATAAAGAGTTTCTCCTATATATTATATGTTGGACTACTTGGATAGGTTTTCAAATATTGAGCTAGCTTTTCATTCCTGGGAAGTGTGTGTACTGCTGTACTCAATTTACTAATAATTTTACTGAGAGTTTTCATTCCTATGTTCATGAGGAATATTTGTCTAATATTTTTCTGTTTCTCTTTATCTCTACTTCTCTGTAATGATGTAATACTAGCTTAAACAAATGGATTAGGAAGTAATAATTTCTCTTTTTCTGTTTCCTAGAAGACCTTATGTAGAATATCTGGTGTTATTCCTCTTTTAAAAATGTGTGACAGAGTTTTCCAGTAAAACCATCAGAGCCTGGAGAATTCTTTTCCAGGTTTTAAAATATGAGTGTAATTTCTCTAATACTTATATTAGTCCATTTCATTTAAGTTGTCACATTTATGCATGTTAAATTTTTGTAATATTGTAATTAATATTTAAGAAGTCATGACCTTCTTAAAGTTTGAATGTCTCTAGCAATATCCCTCTTTCTTTTTATTCTCTTTTTTTCTTTTAGGTGAGAACATTTCAGTCCTGCTCTTAGCAAATTTCAACTATACCTACTATGTTAAAAACTATAGTCACCACATTTTACATTAGATATTCAGACTTCTTTTACTGCTTTCATTTCTGAAATTAGTAATTTGTGTCTTTACTAAAATTTTGTCAATCTTCCTAGAGGTTTATTGTTTCTTTTTCACTCTTCTGATTCTCCTTTCCTGTCTTTTTTTTTTTTTTGCATTGCTATTTCATTCTGTTTATATTATTTTTTTAAGATTGTATTTATTTATTTGACAAACAGAAAGAATGAGCAGTGGGGAGAGGCAGAAAGAGAGAGAGAAGCAGGCTCCCACCTGAGCAGTAAACCCAATGTGGGGCTTCACCCCAGGACCCAGAAATCATGACCTGAAATGAAGGCAGATGCTTAACCAACTGAGCCACTCAGGTACCTTATCTATTTTATTTTGTACTCTATTTGTATATTTGTATAGGGTTTTTTCCTCCCCCAGTGGTTGCTTTGGGGACTATAAACTATACAGTTAGCTTTCACAGTCTACTAAAATCAATAGCTTACCAAAAGAATAAAGACATCTGATCACTATATAGACCCTTTACCTTTCCTCCTTTTGTTATGATTTTGTTCTATATCACATCTACATACCTTGAGAACCCTATTAGATAGTGTTACAATTTTTGCTTTTAGTACTCAAATTTCTTTTAGATGCATTTAAATATTGAGTTTAAATTATTCATATATATATAGATACAAGTGCTTCTGAGTATATATGCTTTGCTAGTAGCTGCCTTTCCCACATAGCTTCCTATAGCAGTTTTTTCACTTTGAATGCAAAGTCAGATATTTTCACTTCTGGGGAATGAATAACATATTTGAATTCTGGATCTCAATCACACTGATTTTCTGTCTTATGATTGTTTGAAAGAAGAGAGGCTTTCAAACAAATGAAAAGGTTTATGGTCTGAGGCATGAAATTATCCTGATTTCTGGACCTTGGAGACTCCTACTTAGGCACCAGCAGGCCTTCACCTCCAAAGATATTCATCATGGCATCTTCTCAGTGGCTTCTTCTCAAATACAGCTAAGTACTCTTTTTTTTTTTTTCCTAGGCCCTGGTACAATATTTTCAAAGCAGGAATATGTTAGCTTATATTTTGGTTCAAAAGGATGATTGATTGAAAGTAAAACATCAAACTTCATTTCTCAAAGTATTTGTGGCCAATGGAGCCAGGTGGAATTTAAAAATTAATCTGGGCAGACATCACGTTAACTTTATCTGTTAAAAAGAGAAGAAAGGCTCAATAGCATATGAAACTCAATGTTGCTCAAATGTTGGATTAAATCTAATTTCTACTTGATAGCTTCAGAAGATGTTTAGATATGAACTCACAGTATGCCATATATCTATGTCTGAGTCAGAGTCTTGAAGAAAGCATTCTCTTCCAAAATAATTGTTACTATCACAATGATATTCCCATAGTATTGTTAACTTTCTCATGTATGTTTAGAACTATGAAGACATTACATTATGAGTACAGTTTGACTAGTTATACAAAAACAAAATTTTGGCTCAAAGCTATGCTTTTAGTAGAAGATCCAGTTGGGTGCTGCACCACTGGCCCACATCTGTTAAAATGACTTTAAAATATAATCAGACTATAAGCCTAATCTGAGCACGATGTTACAGTAAAAGAAACACATTCACAAAGCGAAGAGTGCATTAACAGAAATTCTAATTTTTTTTGCATCTCTTGAAGAACAGGAAATGAATCACAATAACTGGAGCGATCGTTTAAAAAACAATTTCTCCATCCTCATCATTTTCTTGTGTACATAAATGACCACAGCATGCAACAAGTACTTTATGAATGTTAGTTCCTTCTACTCTTTTTGTGACTTTGATATTTAATAATCTGGTCTTTAGCTTCTCTCAGAAATCTCTTAGCTCAGATTGAGTTAACTGAAATATTTAAGAGTAATTAAAAAGGGATATTTATTCCTTTGGACTCCTTTTCTTTTGGCATATGGAATTACAACGCCAGAATTTTATGTAACTAAAAAGCATTTCTTTTTTTTTAAAGATTTTATTTATTTATTCATGAGAGACACAGAGGAGAGAGACAGAAACAGGCTCCATGCAAGAAGCCCAATGTAGGACTTGATTCCAGATTCCGGGATCATGCTCTGAGCTGGAGGCAGATGCTCAACTGCTGAGCCACCTAGGCGTCCCCTAAAAAAAGCATTTCTTTAGCTCTTTTGAGAACTGATTTTATAAAGGGGCAATCAGATTCTATGAGTGTCTTTTCTGCTTATTGGTAAAAGTTACATTTGTAAACAATGTTTCTTTCTTATTCAATGGCAATGATGGAAAAAAAATGTATGTAATTAGTCCTTTTGAGATTTTTACAGGGAATGATCAATTTTGCCCTACCAGCTAGCATACACTTCTTACTAACAAATAATAAAAATTTCATAACAAATTATGCTTTCATTTATGCTTGCAACTCCAGGACATATAGAGTTAACTTTTGAGCTTAATAGAAGTTATGCTTAACCTACTTTTCTCTTATAATACCAAATGTCTACCCTCACTTTTAAAAATGTGACACTCTTTAATGGATTATTATGTGATTGTCAGTGTGTGTGTCATAGAAATAGGTGGGAAGAACTAACTAATTAGTTAATTAAATTGCTATATAAAGTCAGATATAGAAAATTTTATTTAAGTTTTTGGCTATTCTCCACTTAGTGATGTTTTGTTCTATTCACATATTTGTTTTTGGCACCTTTTCCCCAAATCTCATTCTGAAACAGAATGATGATGAGATAATGTTATTTTTATGTTAAATTATACCATCTTTCAGGAAACTTTTCATACATTTCAATTTTTAACTAAATCCAGCTACATCGCTTATTTGCTACCATAGTATAGTAGCATGTATAGGGATACATGGGATAGGGAATTGGGATAGGGAATTGTTTAAAATATTAAGGATCAGAAGAAAACATAAGAAAGAATAATCTTTGGGACTAGGCCTAGGTTAAGAGTTCTGAGATGTGACATCAAAATCGATTTGTTAGAAAAAAAAAGGGGGGGTAAATTGAGCTTCATCAAAATTAGAAACTGTTATGCTGTGAAAGACTCTATCAAAGGAATGGAAAAAAAAAAGCTATATACTAGGATAATATATTTGCAAAACACATCTAACTGAGGTATCAAATACAAACTATAAAAATAGCTCTAAAAATTCAATAGCAAAAAAATAAATCTGATTATATAATAGGCAAGTGACATGAACAGATATTTTACCAGAGGAGGGATAGAGATGGCAAATACATGAAGATATGTTCAACATCATTAGATATTAAGAAATGAAAATTAAAACCACATATGACTTATTATTAAATATTTATTAGAAGGAGGAAAAAAACAGTGATAATACCGAGTGCAAGTGAACATGTGGAGAAAGTGGATCTTGCATTCACTGCATGTAGGAATGTAAAATAGAATAGCTACTCTGGGCAATAGTTTGATAGTTTCTTTTAAAACTCAATAAGCACTTTCAATATTATTCAATAATCATACTCTATGACATTTATCCCAGAGAAATAAGTACTTATGTTCATACTAAAACCTATACACAACTGTTCATAGCAGCTTTATTTATAATGACCTAAAACTCAAAACAACTCAAATGTCCTGCTTCAATAGGTGAACTGTTAAGCCAACTCTGATACAGTGGAATACTATACAATGAAATACTATGAAGCAGTAAAAGGTACTGATGCACATAAAAACCTAGACAGATCCAAATGCATTATGCATAATGAAAAAATATTCTCAAAAAGTTATATACTGTATGTTTATTTCCTTAAATATTCTCACAAGGAGAAAAATGTTGCTAAGATGACCTTGAGGAAAGGAGATTCCTAACTCCATTTCTTCTTCATTAATTTTCATTTTCCTACTTTGCTTGACTTCATGGAGCTTCATGATGTTCCAGACTGAGCCACCCAGGCACTCCTAGAAGAATTTTTTGAGTGTTCCCAGAACCCCAAAATAATCTCTCTTAGGCTTTCCTGATACCTCAGGACACATGTTGCTCTACAAGATGCACAAACTAAATCAAGATAAAGCACAGACACTCACAGACAAAGTTCAAAGCTCTGGTGGCTGGGAGCTGAGATGCTGAGCATAGTTCCAGGGAAGGAGTCTGTCTGGTAGGGCCTCTCTCATGGCTGGGGATATGCACTGCCTCTATAAGGGCTCTGCAAAACAAATGCTGAGTGGTATTTTCATTTTGTCTGTCTTCATAAAAATAAAAATGCACTTCAGATTTCTTTTGGTTAGCAAAAACAGGTACTAATGTAGTCTTTTGTAAAAGTGAAGTGGCATACATGAACTTTTGAAAAGCAGCGGATACCTGTGTTCATGCTAGATTTATTTTCCTTAGTAAAACCTCCTGTCCTTTCTTCAATACTCAAAAACAGTGACTAACCAACAGGGCCAACTCATGACCATGTGCAGTCCCACAGGGCCTCGTGCTTAGAAGGGCCCCACGCCTGATTTAATGCTTTGCTATAGCTGTCTTAAAATTCTTAATCACATTTTAACAAGGGACTGTGCATTTTTACTTTGCCCTGGGCTCTACAAATTCTGTAGCCCATCTGGCTCCCAATGATAGTGAATAAATTTGATGCCAGCCTCCCACCGAAAAGCATGGGCCTTTCACATCCAGTACCTTCTCAGCCCTAATGATCACTCCTCCATTTTCTTCAATGAAACTGGGTTGCTGGTTACTGTCCAGACGTATTTATTTATTTCCTACACTTTAAGTTATTACTACTTGATATATTCTCAGTTCAGACCTCAAAATTTTATTTAAATTTTATTTTCCTCCCTTATTTTTATTCTTTGAGTCCTAACACAGTTGACTATGTCTCTCCTCTAAAATCTATAGTACTGTGTTTATTTCTTTTTAGAGAAAATATTTATCATATTTATGGTAATTTTTCTTTCAGTAAATGTCTTGTTATCTCCACAAAGACAAGGATAAACTCTTATTAATGTGTCACATACAGTGCTTAACATATATAACAATGCAATATTATAACAGAATTTACTAATGTAATCTAATTAACTGTTCTATGACAAAAATAAAAATATCCTTCAATCTGGTACTCCTTCTCATGTTATAAATTTAAAAAAATGTATGTGCTTAGCGTTCCTGATGCCCTATCTATATAGTCTTTGCTTCTGAGTGGAATGGAGGAAAGGTAGAAATCCAGGCCGTAATAAATTCAGCAATAGAAACTTGAAATATAAAGGAAGAATAGAGGGGAAAGAAAAGCAGAGAAGGAAAAAAAATGGGAATAGAGACAAAAACATATCAATTCTGCTGATTAACATGTTCCTTGGTTGTATCGCTACCCTCTCTGGCATTCCAGAAAGGTGATATATCATCTGAGTGCTGGTCTAGAACAGTAAAAGGAGAATTTAGGAAATAAAACTGGAGATGATGTAGTTGCCTCCAGCATTTTGTTTATGAGAGTATCTATTTGTGTCTGCTTGGGCTTGTTGAATAATATCCATTCTGTCCTTGAGGCATAGATCAAGCAATGAAATTTTGTTATATTAGTCCTTTCAGGCTTTCCACCGATTCCAGAGTATCTGGAAGCTTAATAGTGTAAGGTGTAAGGAATATTTATCAAAATTTTGTTAGGCATATCAGTGGCTCTATTACTTTGATTTAATTTTTTGGCAATGTCAGATAAAGATTAGATAATGGCAGGAAAGAGGGAGAGTGAAGAATTAGGACAAGAAAAAGAACCAAAAAGTAAGAAAATACATTTTCCAGCTGGAATGAAACTCAAATATCATCCAAACTAGCTCGATCATTTAGTGTCCCAGTTATCCTTATTCTCAATCCACTACTCTTTCTTACTATGTTGCTTACATAAATGCCTATGTCACTGTTAGAGAAAAACAAAAAAAACAAAAGAAATGAAAGCCAAGGTTAAGGTTTTATTATAATTTTGTTTAAACTATTCCTATCAAACGAGTGTCTTCCTTTTCACCAGTTACAAAACAGTATCGGGAATATAGTACTCAATGTAAAAAAGCAAACTAAAATCACAAGGAAGGTTATCATAGATACATATGAAGAACCTATACAATCATCCGTCTGTTTATTTGATTCATGAGTCAATAGATATTACCTTGGTGATAAAGGATGAAGTAAAAGCATGCAGGCTTCCAGGGGCAATTAAACTGTGATGCTAGGGAAGAACACAAAGGCACTGGAGAATGCTAACCCTGGAAGAGAGTAGAGAAGTCACCGAATTTTCCCTGTAAATTTATTAATAAGTGATAAAATATGAATGTATACAGTTTTGCCTTCTACTTCCCAATACTTATACCTCATTTCTGTTTCTTTTTGCTAATTGTTTCATTTAGTATGTTCAAGACAAAGTTAAATAATAGTAATGACAGTATATATATATATATATATATATATATAAATGAATATATACACATGCATTTTTATATATTTATTACTAATTCTATAAAATACCATTTCAACATCTATTGAGACTTTTTCCCTTTATTCCATTAACATTACACTAATTGTATAATGTTAATTTAGTAGAGTTTCAATATTTTCTAAATCTGTCATGTCCTTATTCTCCTTTTTTTTATATGACTATTAGAAGCCAACAGTTTAAGTAATGTCAGCCCTTATTTTCATTCCTGCACTGTAGTAAATATTGCCTAATGTCAAAACCCATAAGGATGAGCTGAGCAACTACTTGAGGATCTTAGATCTTTGGTCTTCTTGGTTTCAATAACATTTTCATCCATTACTCTTCAGCCATAAGCCCTGACTTTGTTGTCACCAACAACAGTGTCACATTCAAAATCTTGACTTATACCCTCTGATTGTCTTACTTTCCATTATTTTTTCAGCTCAATAATCTATTCCAGAATTTCTTCAACCTAAAGGAGAATTCCTGTTCTCTGAACCACTGGCTTTAACCATTCATTCTTTCCTTAGTCCATAACACCTCATGTTCTGTGTTTTCCTGACTCATCTTAGATTCCATGATCCATCATTGTAACAAGTATCTTATAAATGTCAATAAATCCTGTATCCCTTTATAATACTTGCATGGGAAAAAAATAGCTCTAATAAATCCCACGTATTCAGTTGTTAAATACATATAGATAAAGTATGCCTTTTTAAGAGTATTTTTAAAATTATTTTATTTATTTATTCATGAGAGACACACACAGAGAGAGGCAGAGACATAGGAAATAAAACTGGAGACGTAGGCACAGGGAGAAGTAGGCTCCTTGCAGGGAGCTCGATATAGGACTTGATCCCAGGACCCCAGGATCATGACCTGAGCTGAAGACAGACGCTTAATAGCTGAGACACCCAGGTGTCCTCAATACCTCTTTTCTATATAACTTTACACTTACCTTCTCCCCAATCTCAGCTGATGATCTAGCTTACTTCATTTTAAAAAGTAGAGTAAAAAAAAAAGTCTCATTTTAAAAGTCTGCCTGCAGAAGAATATTCTCCTCGTCCCTCTAATGGATGTTTCTGTCCCTATTCAGACAACTCACAATTTCAAATATGCAGGAGATCCCAATAAAGGAATTTGTACTGATAGGTTCCATTCCCTGCATTATTAATCTTCCCTCTCTCCTGGATTATTCTCATAACTGCCATAACAGTTCTTGTTTTAAAACAAACTATTAAAAAAAACAAACTAATCAGAACTCAAAACAACAACCTATTATCTCCATATTCTGCTACAATTTCCCCTTCCCAGTTTCCTTTATTCTAGTCATTTATTATAAAAGTTTGTCTGAAGTAATTGAGCTTGTTTCCTCATAATATCATTTTCACCTTAACCCACATCTTATTTGAACAATTATCAGGTTGAGGTCATCAACATCTTCCGTCTTCTGAAATACATTGTTCTTCAATATCTCTATGGAGCATGTGGCACTTTTGATCAATCTTTCCTTTTTGATACACTTCCTTCACTTGGATTCTATGATGACACTGTCTCCTAATTATCTTTTCCTTTAGAGTCTTTGTTGTTATTGGCTGTTATTGTCATCCATACATCCTTTCCCTAACCTCTAAAAGGGGCATCCACTAGATCTTTGTCCTCAGTCCTTTTCTCCTCTCTATTTGCACTTTCTTCCTAGATCATCTACTTTAGCCCTCTGGCCATTATATTCCAATTATTTGTAATGACATCAAAATATAAGTGTTTAGATTTCCTCTTCCATGAGCTCCAGCTTTACATACCCAGTGCCAATTTGATAGCTCAAGATTAAAAAACTTAACATGAAAAAAAATTTAAAAAAATAAAAAGCTTAACATGGAACACTTTCCCAATCTCAAAGATCTAATCCTACATTTTCCCCAAACTCAGTGAATTTTCTTTCCATGAAGTTCACTTAAATTCACTCCTTTGTAATCAGTAGGAAGGGAACACATACCAAAAATGTATACTTTGTTGAACCTGAATATTTTTGCCCTTATAATGAATGCTTTGTCGTTTACCTTAGATATATTCAAGATGAATTGCTAAATAGTAGGTAATGCTTACAATAGTCATATAACCAACAAAGGTCCTTTAATTTAATTTTTTACTGAGTAACTTTTATATCTAGTCTATAAAAGCTCTGATGACATATTCTAAACATTAACAAACATAAAGTTTAATAAACATTACACACTTTTTCCCTCAAAAGTCATCAAGGTTGTAAACAAGATGATGTTATAGGAAATGTCTCATTTAAGAAAGAATAACCTGGAAATAGTGTGCTGAATAACTTGTGATAGGAAATACTGGAGAGAGGAACAGATGGTTATAAAGCTATTGAATCCAGAAGTGAGATCACAAAGATTTTTTTCAAAGATGTGGTAATTACTTATCCTTTTGATTGGTTACAAAATCTTTCACTGAATTTCTACTGCCCACATCAGAATGTGCTACTTGATTTTTGCTACCAAGTATATGGCTTGGTATTTGCAAAACAACCACCACCACCACCACCACCACCACCACAACAACAACAACAAACAAAGAAAAGAAAAAAAAGGAATAAAAAGCTCAGAGAAATCAGTTAAGTAAAATATGTTAAACAGATCCTTTTCTAGTAGTAGAGGGCATCAAGCAGAGGGTTAAAGGGGAGTTCAGTGTGTAGGGAATCTAAATGTTTCCCATTTCCTAAATGGAGGTGGTGCTGAAAATCTGCCCGTCAGGGTAAGACCTCACCAGGCTGTGGAAAGCAGAGACTGGGGGCTTAGCAAACACCCTTGTAAATACTCCAAGTATGTCATCCTGAATCCCCAGCAAAATTAGATTACTTGTTTGCAGAACTTGCCTTTTTTCAAGCCAGAATACTGGATCTAATGTCTTTATCTGAAAAACAATTTAGTATGCCATCAGCATTATCTAGCTACATTGCTCAATGGTTACATAATAATGACTAAGCATCCCATATACACAGTTGCATCAGGACTATATAAAGATGGTCTGTCTGTAGGCTTGCATAAGCAGTTATTTACAAGGTCTAGAAGCAACTGATCATGGCATTCTTTGGCAGGGCTTCCGTTAGCTAAGCATTTTAGAAATACACAAACAATTAGAGCACAGTACTAAATTATAGCTCACCAAAGATTGAAAAATATATGTAAGAGATACATATTTTTTTTGTAAAGCAGATATATTCAAAGCATGTTTATTCTCTTAATGTGATGCTATGAGGATTAAAAACATGGGTTATGTTGTATAGTAAGTAGAAGAGAAAATTTTCTCTCTTGAAAGATAGGAAATAGCAATGCAAGTTTTGAGACTAGTGCTGCTTGTTTAGATTTAAACATATTTCATGTCTAATGCATCTGCAAATTTGAATTAGAAACTCTTACTGAACCTTGATTGCATGTGTATAAAACTGATTTATTAATAGATATAAGAATCAATAACTCCTTTCACATAAGAACAAATAATATGTTTGAATATCTGAGTGCTATACTTTATGTTTGGAGATCTGTCTCACTGCAGCCATACATCTAGAAAGTATTTCTAAGTGCTGGAATTTGCTTGTTCAATTATGGAATTAGTTGATATTGTGAAAGATGGTAAAAGGAAGAGAATTCTCAGTTGAGAATAATCTAAATTGTTTCTTCTGCATTTTTTATTCAGTGAAATATTTGAAGTACCCAAAACTGTGCAAAATACTTGACTTTTTAAATTTTAATTTCTTAATGGTAAAAATAATTAGTAATAGCCATGGTACCATCAATTTCAATTATGCTTAGTGTTTAATAAATAACTAATAAGAAAAATATATTCCATTTTTCTTGTTAAAATTTCATGAGACTCTTAATCATAGGAGACAAACTGAAGGTGGCTGGACGGGAGGGGCGTGGGGGACAAGGTAACTGGGTGATGAACATTAAGGAGGGCACATGGTGTTATATATAAGACTGAGGAATCACTGACCTCTATCTCTGAAGCTGATAGTATATTATATGTTAATTAACTGAATTTAACTACAGTTAAGATTTTTTTTTTTTAATTCCTGGGAAGTCTCCATGTTGCACACACAAAAGTCTCCTCTATCTTCTCGCTTTCTTTTTTCCCTCCCTCCCTCCCACCCTTTTTTCCTCCCTCCCTCTCTCTCTCACACACAAATACACACACACACTACAGGAGGAAGCCAGAAATTCTGGCATTCATGTCCTGGCAGACTGAATCAAGGACTGTGATCCCATAGCCAACTCATACATCATGCCAGGTTAGCATTCTATGGGTTTTCTAAATTAGGAAAAAACATACAATCTATCAGCAGATCTAAAGACTGAAAGTTTTAAGCTACAGTATCTCTTTAATGGTAAATCTATTTTTAGTACTATGTTTTTAAATAGAAAAATATATGTTGAATCAATTCAGGTGCCTTTTAATTAACAAAATCTAACAACAATAGTTACTCTACTTTGACATATTGATAGGATAAGTTATATAAAAAGAGTCATTCTATATAATACCTTTACATTTGAAGAGCAAGCTATACTTGAACATGGTGTTTTACTGGTGAGGTATCTTCAAAATTCAGTTTGGTAGTATTTTAGATAACAATATTTTCATCAACCAAATTTGGTCAGTAGTTTTCTGTTTGTGAGTGTATTATCTTGTTTTGATGTTGGCATTATGTCTGCATTATAATCAGCTTCACAAAATTAACATTCTATTATATAGGTAGTAAATGACCACTGGATTATTTGTTCAACCTCTTTCCATTGAACCATTCTCTGACGTTAGATATGGATAGTTATAGCCGTATTTGTTTTAGATTACTTATCTCTGTCCATAACTTTTTGGATCAAGAGTGGTCCATTCAGATTCTCTCAAATGAAAACTTAAAAATGAGATTAAAAACATTAGTTTTACTGGTTTCTCAAAATTAAGAAAAATACATTCAGCAGCTGAGACTTCAGTATTGAGGTAAAAAATACTGGTCTTCACATAGCTGCCTCAGTAAAGATAATATTTTCCAACCTCCACTGTACCAGATGTGACCTTATACTAAATTCTCATCATTGAAATGTTTGTCTTGGTCTTAAGACATTATGTGACCCTGTGCTTCCATGCATCTCAAATTGTTGGAACATAAAAATACCTACAATCCAGCCTGAACTGTCAAAGACAAAATCAAGGGTATATAAAAATTGGAATTTAGAAAGGATCTGGGTCTTTAAATGATTGCCGACTTGTGCTGCTCACTTTGGGACTTTTTTATCCAAAAGAAAAAAAAATTTTTTTCTAAGCTTCTTTACTTTGGGCCTCTTTTTTAAAAAAGCAGCTTAGCCTTTATCCTAAGTAGGCCAAGCATATGAAGTAGTAAATATTATTAGGTAGAAAGAGAGTAGGAAATGAAGTGGACTGAGAAAGACACTGAAAGTGGACTGAGAGAGACATATTATCCAAAGGGATAGTCTAAGGGATAAGTACTAACTTACATTTTTCCTGTTTCTTATGTAATTTTTGATTTGGAACCAAGTATATTCCAATAGAATGGTTTCCCACAGTTAGGCTCTGTAAGTGATAGGAAGTTCCTCTTTTTCATTTAACCTAGATTGAGTTTTCCTTCCACAAATGTCATTACTAACTTAATATTTGATCCAAAGCTTGAGATTGCAAATAACATGCCCCAGAACCATAACCTGGATGGGGAGTAGAGATAATGAAGTTCCCTTTATCCTGGCATGTGAAAGTGGCTCCATATGTACATGAACCAAGTGATTTTTTACTGCCTTTGGCATCCAGATGCTATGTTCTTATAAAATTATACTTTAGGAGACTTAGAAGCCAAATATAATCAAATTGTTTTGATTAGCGTTGTACATAATGGGAAAGAATACAATTGAAGTCCAAAGCTCTTTTGGCTGTAAATAGAAAGAAAAGTAGATGGAAGCTCTGAAGTTACTGAGATCTGAATTAATTAGATTGATAATAATTGAAATAATAATGGAAATTTACATGCATGATTCCCGGGAGTCAAGTAACTTATACATATTGTCTTATTTAATTTTTGTGCAAATTCAAACGGGTGGATTCTTTTATCATTCTCATTCCTCTGAGCAAACCTGAGGTCTAGAGTGTTCAGAAATTTGTCCAAAGAAATGGATTTGATTCCATTTCTGCTTTGTGCAACAACCACTACATTTTTAACCACTATACCATATTGGACATTATCAATAGATTAACAATGTGCTTTGCTGAACTGAAGTGGCTCAGTTCTGTCCTTTTACTTGTACCTATGGTGCAGAGTGATTCAGGGCTTAAAACGAGTGAAATCCTGAAAAATGAAATAATAGGACCTAACACACTTTCTGTAACTATGTTTAACTCATAGAGAATGTGGAGATTAATCCACTTTCTATTATTAAAGCACATTCCACTACTTCGGTTTGTGCAAGGCTATTTTGAAATGTCAACACTGGTCCAGCTAGCTAGATCCCTAGACTAAAGTTATTAAGGATCACTAAAAGATAGTTTCAAGTACTATGTGGTTTTTATCCAATTAAAAGCAAACCCAAATATTGGAAGCCACTAAAAAACTAGATGTTATTTTTTAAGTTTTTATTTAAATTCCAATTAGTTAACATACAGTGCAATATTAGTTTTAGGTTAATACAATATAGTGATTCAACACTTCCATACATCACTTGGTACTCATCACCACAAGTGCATTCCTTATCCCCATCATCTATTTCACCTATCCCCTCTCCCTCTTCCACTCCAGTAACCATCAGTTTGATATCTATAGTTGAGAGTCTGTTTCTTGGTTTGTCTCTTTCTCTCTTTTTTCCCCCTTTGCTCACTTGTTTTGTTTCTTAAATTCCACATATGGGTGAAATCATGTGGTATTTGTCTTTCTCTGATTTCGCTTAGCATAATATCACCCACATGATTGCAAATGGAAGAGACTAGATTTTAACACAACTAGGTATTTACACAAAGGATCCAAAAATACTAATTTGAAGGAGCACATGTACCACAATGTTTATAGTAGCATTATCAGCAATAACCAAATTATGGAAAGAGCACAAATGTCCATCAATTGACGAATGGATAAAGAATGGAATACAAAATACAGCCATAAAAAAGAATGAAATCTTGCCATTTACAATGACGAGGATGGAACCAGAATATATTATGTTAAGTTAAATAAGTCAGTCAGAGAAAGACAAATACCATATGATCTTACATGTGGAATTTAAGAAACAAAACAGATGAACATAGGGGGAAGAAAAAAAAAGAGAGAGGAAGTCAAACCATAAGAGAGATTCTTAACTACAGAGAACAGTTTGAGGGGTGATGGAAGGAAGTAAGTGGGGGATGGGTTATATGGGTAATGGGCATTAAGGAGGGCACTTGTGATGAGCCCTGGGTGTTGTATGCAAGTGATGATTCACTAAATTCTACTCCTGAAACTAACACTATATGTTAACTAAAATTTAAATTAAAACTTGAAACATAAAAGGAAAATATGTTCTTATCACAAGATGAAAGAATGTAATTCTGTGAGACAATTGATGTTAACTAAACCTACTGTAGTAATCAATATATACTTATATCAAATAGTTGCATTGTGCACCTTGGACTAACACAATATGCCAATATATCTCAATAAAATTGGGAAAACATCTGTTATTGAATATGCACCTTGCTTGATTCACACCAAGAAAACAGAGAATGTTGGTCATTCAGACCATTACTGAGATAGTTTATGAGTACAAAGGATGTCAGTACTAACTGAAAGCCACCTGCTACAAACCCTTCAGTATTATTGCCCCTTCACAGACATTAGAAGGTCTAGACAAGGGACATTTTTTATCAGTTGTCAAAAATCAAAGCAACCAGATTTGCTGGCCAGCAAAATCATCCCTTCAAACAAGAGTTGTACCAACACAATGAGGTGCATGAAACTCACTGTCTCCATCACTTATCTCACATATATATCTGTATTTTATACAATTTATATATACATATATCATGCCAAAGTTTAAATAGTCACTTAGATTATAATAGATAAGTGAGTAGTTCACCACGGAGATGATTTTAATTCACATTAAGATAAAAAATAAAAGTTCTAGATACAGGATAGGAATGACAATGTTTGCATGCAGGAAGTTGAATGTATTTTCAGGTAGTCAAGGGACACTTGGCATAATAGAAATAGTGGTTATATAACTTATACTTACTATTTTTATCATTATTCTGCTAGATCTAATAGTCAATCCTAAACAACATTTTGCTTAGATGATTATTACCCCTCCCTTGGGAAAATATATATGTTATATACATATCTTTTGCTTGACTTTAAGGTCAGCACAGTTCCTTGGTCTTCTTTTTTCCCCCCACTAATCACTTATTTTCAATCTCTCTATTATTTGATACTATTTTGTGCATCCCCTCTATTTTTAACACAACAGGCTTATGGTAAATTACTCAATCCCACAAGCCATAATGAATAGGGAAAAGTCATTGCCAGATCCCAAATCAATCATTCAGTCTTACTCCCAGAAATTTAAAATTAGCTTTGAAATGGTCACTCCCTGCTAGCTGAAACTAAGCTTTACATTTGGGGCCACATTTGCCAGTATGTCTAGTTATAGGCAGAATTTTGAGATAGTCCCAAGATTCCCATTCCCCGATGTGCATGCCTTATATATCTTCCTTCATAAGTGTGAAATGTGTATGAGACTGAGAATATGATGGATTTCTTCTGATAATCAGATAAAATTATACTGACAAAGGAGGAAAGATTTTGTAGGTGTAACTAAGTTTCCAGATCAATTGACTATGAGGAATCAAAAGAAAGATAATAGGCCTGGCTTAACTGGTCAAGCTTAGTTAGGTATAGATTTAGGGAGTTGGCTGTGAAAGAAGAAATTTGAAGGATAGGAGAGATTTTCCTTCTGGCATTGAATAATACAACTGCCTTGAAGAAATGAACAGACATTTCTGTAAGATAGAGAGATGGCCAACAGAAACATGAAAAGATGCTCATCACCAATTATCATCAGGGAAATACAAATCAAAACTACAATGAGCCACCACCTTACACCTGTCAGAATGGCTAAAATCAACAACACAATAAATAAAAGCTATTGGTGAGGATATGGAGAAGAGGAACCCTCTTGCTCTGTTGGTGGGGATGCAAACTGGTGCAGCCACTCTGGAAAACCATACAGAGGTCCCTCAAAAAGTTAAAAAAAATAGAACTACCCTATAATCCAGCAATCATACTACTCAGCATTTACCTTGAGAATACAAAAATACGAATTCAAGGGCACCTGGGTCGTTCAGTCAGTTAAGCATTTGCCTTTGGCTTAGGTCATGACCCCAGTGTCCTGGGATCAAGCCCTGCACTGGGCTCCCTGCTCAGTGGGGAGACTGCTGCTCCCTCTCCTGATCCCCCTGTGTGTGTTCTCTCCTTCAAATAAATAAAAAAAATATTTTTAAAAATACTAATTCAGAGGCATACATGGACCCCAATATTCATAGCAGCATTATCTGTAAAAGCCAAATTAGAGAAACAGCCCAAGTGTCCACTGACTGATGATTGGATAAAGAAAGGGAGGGATGCCTGGGTGGCTCGGTGGTTGGGCATCTGCCTTTGGCTCAGGGCATGGTCCTGGGGGCCCGGGAGCCTGCTTTTCCCTCTGCCAGTCTCTCAGCCTTTCTCTCTCTGTGTCTCTCATGAATAAATGAATAATTTTTTTTAAAAAAAGGGAATATTATTCAGCCATAAAAATAATAAAATCTTGCCATTTGCAATGACCTGGATGGAGGTAGAGAGTATTATGCTAAGTAAGTCAGAGTAAGACAAATACCATATGATTTCACCCATTTGTGGAATTTAAGAAACAAAACAAATGAGCAAAGGGAAATAAAAGAGAGAGAGAGAGATAGAGAGCAGCAAATCAAGAAAAAAACTTGTAGCTATAAAGAACAGACTGATGGTTACTGGGGTGGTAGGAGGTGGACAAGTAGGGCACTTGTGGTGATGAGCACTAGATGATGTATGGAAGTGTTGAATCACTAATACTGTACACCTGGAACTAATATTGCACTGTATGTTAACTAATTGGAATTTAAATAAAAACTTAAAAAAAGAGAAAAAGAAAAATCCAACTGCCTTTATTCTTACAGCCAAAAGGAACCAAATTCTGCAAACAACCAATGAGTGTTGAAGGGCATCCTGAGTTCCAGCTGACATTGTGGTTTCAGTCTGGTGAGACCCTGGCAGAGAACCCAGTTAACTTACTACGTTCAGACTCCTGACCCCTGGATACAGTGAAATAATGAATTAATGTTATTTCAAACCATTAAGTTTCTAGAAATTTGTTATGTAAAATAGAAAATGAACATATTTTTGCAGAAGCACAGACAACAAATAGGATAGGTAGAAAGAATTAAGGGAGAGAGAGGAAGGGAGTGCAGGAGGGGGAGGGAGAGAAGAAGAAGGTAAGGAGGGAGAGGGAGAATGTGATCTAAGCTAAAAAACAAACAAACAAACAAAATCAAAATCAAAACCAAACCAAACCAAACCAAAACCCAGATCACCTAAACTCAAGATACTCATAGAAAAACAAATATATGCTTCTTTTTCAGATGACTTTTCAGTTCCTGATTCTAGAATCTCATGAGACCTGCCTATATATATATAGTTTTTGGCCATATGATAATTCTGACTAGCTTAAGCACAAACTCCTAAACTAAGCTAGCTCATATGGGTTTTTATTATTTGGAATTGAAAGGTCTTAACTAAGACCTCATAATATTTTTGTTTCATAAAAAAATAAAATAAAATAGAAATAGTCTTTTGCTGGGAATGATGAATCGATGACAGTGCTTCGTAAAGTCTGTGTGTGGATTGAGTATAAGTCAATATTGATTCCTTGAGGGACTCCATTTATTACATGAATTCTCTCCCATGAAGAAGCTGGTTTGGTGCTCTTGAAGGTTTTTTTGTTTGTCTGTTTGTTGTTTGGTACCCACTGGCTCTTACCCCATCCCATTCTATCACATTCCTCACATATGACTTTATTACCATTCTAGCAAATGAAAAGGCTAACAAAACCTTTTTCCCTTTCCCATTTGTCTAGTTAAAGTGTTCAAACACAGTGTTGGGTAAATTCATATTTTGTCTCCAAAGGGGACATTAACTATACAAGATGATGCTTGTGCCAAACATACACCCCCTCGGTCTCTACCTTGATAATTACAGAAGTGCTCTACCAGAGACATTTATTACCCTCCCCCTCCAGCTGTGGATGAGTGTGAGTGTTTAGCTTATGCACACAGAAGACTGGAAGTCCCTGAGTTTGATATTTCAATGACAGATGAGTAGTGGTCAATAAATATTTCAGATTTCTTTCTTGGGATAATGCTAAAATACACTCCACAACGTCTCCCAAATTTGCTGGTGGGGTTGAACTTGTATTGCACACCATGGAAATCTGCTAATATTCTATTCTATTCTATTCTATTCTATTCTATTCTATTCTATTCTATTCTATTCTATTCATGGAAATCTACTCTCTTCTTCTATTCTCCCTAAAAACCTACTTACAACTGGCATTTGAGCCTCTAGGATTTGACCAAAATTACACTTCTATGTTCAATAATTATATCTATATTCCTAGATCAATGGAAACTGGAATTAATGGGGAATAAAGCTTTCCACAAAAGTTGGAGCCCTGGAGGAGGAACAATCAGTGCTGGAGACACTCTCCAAAAGCAGAGGAAAAGAGCAAGAAATCCGGTAGCTTTTCTCTTCTTCCCACTTTCTGGTCTCCTGTGAGAAACTACCATTGGCAGAAAATGCCAAAATGTAGCTCGCAGAGGATTCTGGAAAATGAAGTTTTCTGCATTAGTGAACAGAGCAGAGGAAGCACAGGAATGTATCTTAGAGCATAGAGGCTGTAGCTGCCATGAAAGTTCTGAATTACCTCGTGGATCACTGACTGCATGGAGCATAATTGATCAAAATCTCCAGCTTTTGTGGTCACACTGTATATTGCACAGAGACCACACCTCACACGAATTGCTCCCAAGAAATGACAGCATATTGCAGTGATATTAAGGCAGCACCATACATGGGAGATGGGCAACTCTTCTGATAGTGACTTTGGCTCCTGGGGGTTTTGATAAAACTTTCTTAGAACTGCACCACAGTCTATTTGTTGTTTCCTTCTTGTTCCTTTCTTCCTCAATGGGTAGACCTACACCATTGTCCTACTGGCTTTTCCTACATCCTCAGGCTAACTCTCCATTTTTTTTCTCATGATGTTTCCCATTAAGTATCTTGCATGTCTAATTCCACTTTGTTCTGTGTGCTTCTTAGCAGACTCACACTAACACTCAGGCTTAGATACAAATAAAAAAAAAAGACATGCAACAAACCAGAAGAATGTATTTGTAACATAAAATCAAACCAAGGGTGTAAAATGAAAAATAACCCTATGAAAATGAAGGATATAAACAGCAAATTCATAGAAGGTGAAATACAAAATGACCAAAAATGACACAAAATATTAAAATTTTCTAATCCTTAGGGAAATAACTATTTAAAATGAGATGCCATTTTAGTCAAAAATGGAAAACAATAATAAAAAATAAAAGCAGGTTAGTCACTTTCTTATGTGGCTCATAAGAGTGTTAAATGTCACCATCTCTCTCTCTATAAATTTGTCAATAACTATTATATTAGTTTGCCAGGGCTCCCATAACAAAGTTCCTCAGACTGGATGGATAAACAACAGAAGTTTATTTTCTCATGGTTCTGGAGGCTAGAATTCTATGATCAAGATGTAGGCAGGTTTGGTTTCTTCTGAGGCCTCTCTCATTGGCTTGTAGGTGCCTGCCTTCTCACAGTGCATTCACATGGTTGCCCCCAAGTCCATGTGTTGCCTGTATCCTGGTCTCCTTTTCTCATAAAGACACCAGTCATGTTGGATTACATCCTCCCTGACATGACCTCATTTTACTTTAATTATCTGTTTAAAGGTTTAAAGGCTCATCTCCAGATCTAATACATTCTAAGATATTGAGTGTTAGGACACATAAATTTTGTGTGGGATAGAATACAGCTCATAACAATATGAAGTTTATAAATGACATACCTTTTAATTCAGAAACTCCACAGAAAAACATACACTTCATAGTTCCCTTCCTTTGGGAATTTATGCCTAAACTAAACCAGGGCAATCTTCTCTATCCTGTTGTTTCAGTGGGGATCCCCATGCTCTCTTTCACAATTCTGCGACTCAAGTCAGAATAGTCCATCTTCTTACTCACAGTTTATTGTCTTCTACTATCTGGGTATATGACTCAGACTAAGCCTATCAGTGCTGTTACTGGATCTTTCCAAACATTTGCAAAGTTACTCTCTCTTGTTTGGATATTGACTTGGGCAGCTGGATATAATCTTCCACCATATTGAAAGAAATTATCTCAGAATGACACCAAATAACGAAAAATGGAGATCTGGATGGACACATGCTGATGACTAATCCATAAATCTAATAGTTCTTGATATGCACCTTACATTAACCAATAAGTTGTTTTTGTTGTTGAGCTAATTGAATTGCATTTTTGTCATGTAACCAAGAAGTCCTAATACGTACATACATATACTCAGAGTTTTAATCCCCAAAATTTTCTTCAAAATATTTTTAAGCTAAAAAATAGAAAAGTTTAATATTGCAAACATTTAGTAAATTGTGTATTAGCTAGACTGTAGACTGACATGAATCTATATACAATGATGTGCAAAAATGATAATATATTTGTTAAAGCAATTACCAATAAAACTATGATCTTATTTATATTTGTATGAATATATATGTAAGTGTATAAAGTATGAATATAGTGCTTATTATGGCAGAAGGAATAGGATTGGAGTTGGCTTTGAGATGAAACAAGATTTTCACCACTTATTAGTTATGTTTACATTGTTTTTTTTTACTTTTAAGATATACTCTCATAGTACTTTTAAAATGCTACTTTGCACTCCTAAGTTTCTCCAGATCACATTGCCAGATCATATAGTGGGTACATAAGAGATGTTTATAGGTATGTATATTTGAGGTCGGAGTAGGCAGAGTAATGCTCACCAACCCCTATGGCCATTCCCAATTTTCTGAAACCTGGGAATATATGACTTTACATGGCAAATGGTATGTGGATTTGATTGAGGTTAAAGACCTTGAGATGGGAAGATTAGATCGGATTATCCAGATGGTCCTAATCTAATCACACCGGTTCTTAAAAGCAGAGAATCTTTCCCAGCTGCAGAGGACTAGAGAGATGGTGGCATAATTAGGACTCCACCTACCGTTGCTGGATTTGACGAAAAAGGAAAAGGGGCATGAGCCAAGGAATGTGAGTGCTCTATAGAAGCTAAAAAAACCACAAGAAAACATTATTCCCTAACATCTCCAGAAAGGAATGCAGCCCTGCAGCCAGCAGACACTTTAACTTTTGCCAGGTCAGACCAGTGTTGGACCTCTCACCTACAGAACTATAGGATACTATATGGTAAAGTATGGGTCCCCCCTTATCCATGGGGTATACATTCCAAGACCCCCAGTGGATGCCTGAAACTATGGATAGCACCGAACCCTATATATACTACGTTTTTTCCTATACATACATGTCTCCAATAAAGCTTAATTTATAAATTAGACATGGTAAGAGATTAACATCAACAATAAAACAATTATCATAATTTTCTGTAACAAAATTTATGTAAATGTGGTTTCTCTCTCTCTCTAGAGATATCTTATTGTAAGGTACTCACCTTTCTTCTTGTGATGATGTGAGATGACAAAATGCCTACATGATGAGATGGAGAGGTGAATGATGTAGGCATTGTGACACAGCAGTAGGCTACTGTTGGCTTTCTGCTTCCTTCTATGGTTGACCTTGGAGAACTAAAACTGTGGAAAGCAAAACCACAGATAAGGGGAATTATTATAATAGACGGTGTGGTTAAGCCTCCAACTTTGTGGTTGTTACTGCAGCCATAAAAATTCAATAGCACAGTTTCAAAAATTACTGTCCATTATATTAAAACTGTGGAAGTTATCTTGATACAAGTATCATTTCATTCATTTTGTATTTGTGTGCCTTTTGTGTGTCCAGACACTCCTATGTCTCATTATTATAGAAAATCGATGCTTACAGAAAAAGCAAAATACATTCTGTTTAGTGTGCAGATGAACATAAACACACAATATATGGTAGAAAATATGTGTGCTAGCTTGAATCTTAGAGTAATTAAATAACTCACATACTTGAACTTCAAATTATGGAACATTTCATCAAGAGGGAGTCAAATAGGAAAATGCCCTAGATTTCAAAATGGAACAAGGCCCAGATGGATTCACAGAAAGGTTGCAGTTCTCCTCTGAAAAGTGCAGACACAGATTGTTAACTAGATATAAGGGAATCATTCAAGGGAAACTCAAAAATGCAAAAAATAACAGTTTTAGCCCAATTCTCTTGTGAGTAGGAAATTGTTCTTTAACTAACTAAAGTAACATGAGCATAGGGAAGGGAAGATTAATTTTGCAGCTACATTTATTACGGACATAACATTGGAAAGAACAGAAACAAACCAATGGCAAATTTTATAGCAGTTTGAGATCATACATTTGAAGGATACCTACATATGCCATACCTGTAACAGATAAATTAATTCGATGAAGCAGGTGAGAATGAGTAGCAAAAGATGAAAGATAAGGCTTCATTTTCATGGTGAGAGTGTTTGAGTAAAAGGATATTAAATGTGATCGTAATAATGATAATAATGAAAATTGCTGTCTAAGTTCTCAGATGTGGCATATTCAGTGTACCAAATACTAAGAAATCACACATCTTAATTATTGCTGTAGTAGGACATATAGTTAATTAGCAAACTAAATATTTAAAATATATTCATGTATAAGCATTGACTCCTGCTATTTTGCTTTAAACTCTATATATAATTGGAATGTATAAAAGAACCTGCCTGTCATTAGTCACCACTATAAGATACATTACTGTTTATATTAATAGTTTCTAATTATTTTTTATTTACTATTTAATTATATATCATAGAGCTTCAGAAATATTTATCACATTACTTGTTAGCCTTTTGAAATTCCAGAAATCAGGGCTTCCTGGGTGGTGCAGTTGGTTAAGCATCTGACTCTTGGTTTTGGCTCAGGTTATGATCTCAGGGCCATTGAGATTTAACCCTGAGTTTGGCTCCACACACTGTGGAAAGTCTGCTTGAAATTCTCTCTCCCTGTCTCTACCCCCCATCCCCACTCTCTCTTTCTCTCTATAAAATAAAAAAAGAAATGTTGAAAAAAAGAAATTCCATAAATCAAAGTCCTTGCCTTCACTGAATCCAGATAACTTTTAGCTTTTTTTCCCGTTCCACATATTTTTGTCTTTCTTACTCCTTTTATGCACACAAATGATCTTAACCACTTCCTGTAAAATTGTACTTTTTATTTTCAGAATGTGGTTACCTGCTCTCTTCTCATTGTCCTCCCTCCTTTTGTCTCTTCTTCCTTTCCTTCTTTTCTGCATGTGAGCATCTACTATGTGCTAGAAACTACACTAAGCCTCAAGGATAGAGAGGTGAGTAATAACCCCAGTGAACTAGCATTATTTGCAGGACAAATAAAACCAAAAATTATAATGGAGAGTTGCAAGTATTATAAGAGAAAATATTATGGGAACACAAAGAAGAGACAGAAGATCTATGGCGGTCAGGAAAAGCCTGTGAATGGGGCTGATGCTTGAATTGGGTTTTAATCTACATGACAGTTTATCAGGTGAAAAGAGAAAAATGTGATACAATTTTCTGCTTTTTTGTGTACTTTTGGCATCTAGGTTGTATGGTGTGTGTGTGTGTATTTATTCCAGAGCCCTGAAGGAATTAGATACACACAAGGTTTTTAGTTTTTTGGGTTTTTTTGCTTTTGATAACTATGGAACTCACAATTTTGGTACTTTGAATGTAGTGGGGGTAGATAAAGGATTCTAAGAAAATATTCTGACAACTCTTTCCCTTTTTTGCTGTTTTTCTGTTCTGCTTATTGCAGCAGAAGGTGAACTTTGAATGCTAAATTCATAGCTGGCAACTTGTGTTCCTCTAGTTTTGTCTGAAAGTTTGGATTCTGATCTAATACAGTATAATATTTCCAAATAATTATGATAACATTAAGTTATTTAATACATATAAAACACTCAGCATCACGCTCATTTTAGCACCTAATCAGCAATAGAATCTATCTTAGATGAAGAAGGTCCACAGCAGAGAGTTAGGAAGAGAGACAGTTTGAACTTTTAGTTTTGCATATAAAACTTCATTGTTTAACTGGTTCTTTAAAAAAAAAAACTGGTTCTTATATCAACAAAAATTTCTATATTGTGAAAAAATATATATGATTTTTCTCCGTAATGGTATAAAAACTGAAGTCCTCTTTCTAGAAGTTTGGTTCTAAAGAAAAGATGGAAGTTAAGGATCAAAAGTTGGGGTGAGATAATATGTTGATTTAAAAAATTTTTTAAAGATTAAATAAAGAATGTTTGTGGATTAAAGGGAGAAAAAGTCAAGGCTATGAGTCAATAATTAGTAACCAAATAGATAATTGTTTCAGGAAGACCCTGAGGGGACAAGAGGGCATCTGATCAAGGACAAATCTCTCTCTCTCTCTCTCTCTTTTTTAAATTTATTTATTCATGAGAGATATAGAGACAGGCAGAGACAGGCAGAGGGAGAAGCAGGCTCCCCACAGGAAGCCTGACACAAATCTTAATCCTAGGACCTCGGGATCATGACCTGAGCTGAAGGCAGACACTCAACCACTGAGACACCCAGGGGTCCCTAGGACAAATCTCATTAGAAAAGGAATAACCCATGTTCTCATATAGAAAGGACTTAACTTGCTTGCTTTCTTTCTTTTTTTTTTTTTTAACTTGCCTTTTATGGAATTTTTCCTGAAAGACTTCTTGAACTCTTACTATAGGCAAGATACCTATCTATCTGGGACTTAATTCTGTGTTCAAAAGTTCATTATTGACACAGCCTAATTCTGAAGAGGTACAAAGCTCAAAATACAACTTTTGGTTGCTCCTTCTATCATTTTTGTGAATGATTATGTACTTATGTCACATTTTTAGTTGGGTATATTTGTCCTTTATTTGAAGTTGTATTTTATCACATTTCCTTAGAGATTAAGGATAGATATATCACTTATTTTTGACAATTACTGATTTTTTTTATTCTTGCACATTTTAGTGTTTTTTAAACTCTTTCCAAAATATGTTCAGTTGCCATGAAGAATTACATACAACTTAAGTGAAAATTTGATCAAATTTATGCAAGTGAGTACCTGCTTCTGCTTTATTCTGCATTATTCCCTCTGAGCTATTTGTCTCATGCTAATAATGTGCATCTAATTTGGGGACGCTTTTAGGCAAAGTTAATTTTATCATTATTGCATTCCAGGTTTTCTGCCTCCCACCTAGGGTCTATGTTATGTTTTATTCTACTTTGAAAGCAACCATTTTTTAAACCGTTAAAGTTGAAATTGTACATAAATTATTTCATTTATCCACCATCTGTGTCTTCTTATCTGTGCATTAATTCTTAATTTTTGATTATCTGTTAACTTAGTCCTGATGGAAATTAGTGAAAAATAAAAATAGAACATCAAGTAAATTCTTTCAACATGATATAAATATTCATAATCATACATGAGGAAATCTAAGAAATTTGAAGACTGGAAAATGCTTAAGTAATATGTGACAACAAATGTATTTTAATGGAACCAGCCTCTGCAAGACAGAGATTGCCATCTCATGGCCTATAGCTCAAATCCTGCCACAGATGTCATCTGTTTATTTTATATGGTATTTTTAAAACATTTGAGTTATGTGCCAACATTTTGAATTTAAAGTTTACATGTAATTTTTAGTATATGTGCTGCCGAAGCGAGCACTACATGTAATTTTTAAAACTCTAGTTATTCCTATATTTGCAAATAATATACCTGATAAGGGGTTAATATCCAAAATACATACAGACTTATACAACTCAAAAGTAAGAAACAACCAACCAAAAAAATCCAATTAAAAAATTGGGCAGAGGATCTGAGGCCCTGAATAGATGTTTTTCGAAAGAAGACATACATTCTCTCCCTCTCTTTCTAAAAAAAAAAAAAAAAAAAAAAGCTACTGAAGCGTTTCAGGCATGACATGATTGTGAGTGACAGTAGAGATGGAAAAAATGGATAAATTTGAAAAAAAAATCATAAATCATCAGTACTCAGTGGACTGGATATGTAGGATTCATGAGAAAGAAATGAAGAAGGAAATTTTTAGATGATAGGGCTGCTCAATGAGATGGAGAACAGTGGAAGAGGACTGGGTTTATCAAAGTAAAGATCCAGTGTTCAGATTTGTAAATGATGTGTTTGAAGTCTGTTGAAATCCTAGTCTACACAGAGAGGTTTTGGCTGAGATCCCAAAGATAAATGCTGTGGGGTGAAAGGAGAACGAAAAGGCCCAGAGGAGAAGGGTAGCCCAGGGAAAGGAAATAAGAGGGAACAATTAGGAAACTAATATGAAAATCAGAACAATGAGCAAACATAGAAACTAAGAAAAATATATCACTAACAATGGAATTTTCAGAGTGGTGATAGCTTATAAGATGCCATGTAGAATAGAGGATGAAAAGGTTCATTGTATTACAGACATGTAGGTTTGGTCAAGGTGCCTTTTATAATTAAACTGTAACATGAAACAAACTCCATAATTTATACTATAAGGTCCTAATATTTGTTCTGAATTTATTTTTCAATGAAAAAGTTTTTAGAGATCTTTTATTTATTCATGAGAGAGAGAGAGAGAGAGAGAGAGAGGCAGAGACACAGGCAGAGGGAGAAGCAGGCTCCATGCAGGGAGCCTGATGTGGGACTCCAGCCCGGGTCTCCAGGATCACACCCTGGGCTGAAGGTGGCGCTAAACCACTGAGCCACCCGGGCTGCACTCAATAAACAATTTTTAAAAACCCGAATTTACTAAAGTAAATATTTTCAATTTTCATCTGACTTTATTTTATTCATCTTTTGATTTTACATTTGACCTCAGGTTGACAAAATTAAATGAATCATAACCTTCAAAATTAGACTATTGGTTTTTTCTCCACAGAGAATCCCATTATATTTATTTTATTGTTATCTATCATTCTTTACCTCATTTTCCTTATCCCCATGCTACCTATGGTATCTAATGTATGTCTTAAAACCACTTATAAATCTCCTTATTAAAAAATCATCATCATGATCTCATATCTACAAAATTACATTATTGGAACTACAGTTGTCGTTTTTTCTCCTCTTAATATTGGCCTTTGATCCATCTTGAGGTCCATGTTGATGTATGTAGATGTATTTTATTTTTACTGCTGTAAGATGTCTTATTGTTTCTACAGATCACATTTTATTCTCTATTCATTTATTGCCACTTAGATTGTTCTCCTCTCTTTGCTATCACAAAATAAACACACTTGCATATGCACAAACATACACACAGAGTCATGAATATCCTCATATGTGTCTCTTTATTTACTTGGCTTACATTTTGCTAGGCTGTATAAACACTGGGGCATGGAGTTCCTGGCTGGTAAAATATGTATAATTTAAGGTTCATTAAATACTTGCAAAATTATTTCCAGAATGGCTGCATCTATTTTTATAAGCTCCCCTGTGCTAGAGCCTGAAGACCTTTATTATAATTTAGAGAATATTTGTAGGTTTAATCTTCAGAATTTCTCATGGTTTACCTGGTTTAAATCTTTCTTAAGAGATTTCTCAATGGATGTATTTCCACTGATAATGCTCTGGAAAGAGTTATCAGATTTCATACACACAATTCTTCTTATTAAGAATTCTTACAGCTATCTCTTTTATTTATGTATTCTTTAACATAAGTGTTTATCAACTTACTATATTTTAGCTTTCTCATCTCTTTCATCTTAGCATTTTGTGCTCTGGTCAGCACCTCTGAATGCCATGTGGTGATAAAACTGTTTATTACGATGTTATTCTCTGGAAATAGATGGGAGAAAAGGAGATCATGTGTGTTTATTAAAATGGTGGTGTGTGTGAGGGAGTGGAGATTGGTGGATGTTTTAATTGAACTATTTCCTTACTTCTTAATCTTTTTTTTTAATCTTTTTGGTCTTGAGATCTCACTTAGAAGGAGTCAAGGCTGAAAAAAAAAGAAGGATTCAAGGTACAAAACATCCTATAAAGCTTTTTATACTAGAATACACTTTATAAATTGTCTGCTGAGAAATTACCTTATACTAAGGAATCGTCTCAGAGTGATTTACCTTCACAAAAATTTTACATGTCAATAATTGAACAACAATAACAACATACCCACAGGTGGGAAATGAAAATTTAGTTTATTTATGTTGGCTTCAGTAGCTTCAGAGAAATATTTTTTGGATGAAATTATCTTTTTTTTCTCTCAGTTGTAAAAGTGTTTTTCCAATTTTTTCCTTCAAATTTTAGCGGTATAAAATAATGCATGAAAGATATCAAGCTAAGATGCAGAAAGGAACAAACAAGTTTATCTAATTTTCCTTCTCAACTCTTATTGAAATGATTAACAGAATATTCAAGTTTGAAAAAAAAAAGAAGTCTGAAACTCTGTTTTTATTTTTTTTATTTATTTATTTTTTGAAACTCTGTTTTTAATTAGGGAAGGATGCTATTCATATATAGGGAATAATAAAGAATTAGTAGTAGGTCTAGTACATATGGAACTAGACTTGAGGTCACCAAGGAACACTTTATACTTGCTTCTTTTCCTGAGAAACAGTATCATCTCAGGGAAGTTACAGAGAACGCTTAAAAGAGAAGCCCATTGAAAGTTACTGGTTTGTAGTGAGATAAGGAAACAAGGGAAGCCTTGTATCATATACGGAGTTTAGGACCTGAAGTGCATTCTCTCCCTCTCCCCACTGTAATGTAGTATTTGAAATCAGTGATGATGATTATACATTACAATTTTGCTGGTGGCTAAAATAAGCAGAAAGGCTGCCAGGAGTAGAGCTGCCTAAAGGTGTGTCTGACTGCAGAAAGGGGTGCAGTGAAACCACAAAGTTGCCTCGTATGGGTCGCCTCAAACACAAGACAGACATAACAGACTGAAAACTTTCCTGCAGGTTAACCATTCCTAGAGAATGCAAGACACAGATATGAATTTCCTCTGTTAGGCTACTCTAGATTTTCTCCCCACTAACCTTAGCTAGCTTGATTTTTAAACTGATAAAGTAGCTTAATATTAACCATTTCTCCAGCTTAACATTTTTATTTTGGATGGACTTGGGTGAGGTTTATCTAATAAGATGAGGAATAGTAGTCTTTGGCTCTGCCAGATGACTTAATGACATAAACAGGAGGTAGAAGTGCTATTCAGTATAGCTGTGACAAAGTCACATGAAATTAAGATACTTTTGTTTTTTCCTTCTTCTAGGTTTTGTATCAGTCTGGACGTAGAGGCATATTTTTAAAATCCTAGAGAATAAAATTTTGGGAGTGGGTTCAGGATTCTTTGACAGTTTTGGATATATTAATTTAAATAATGTTTAAAACATGGTTCAAAGATAACAAAATATTCTATTTGCCACACTAATAGGAAAAACCTATGTGCCAGTCTTCTAAAATCTTTGGAATCAATCTGCTCTAAGCATTCTTTTTGTTTGGGAATTTAAGAAAAAGACTGTTGAGTTCATTGGTGATAGTTCTGGACACTCAGAGCAAGATGATACATGAATATTTCTTCACAATCCCACAAAAATATATATTCCTCTCTGGTTCTCCATGACATAAGCCCATGAATGGATGTGTGCCATTCTTCCTTGATAGTAGAGGCTGGTTTTCATCTCGGAGGTTAAAAATGCTCAACACCTAATTTCTCTGTCTTTGTCTCTTCTTTTTCTTTCTTTTTTTGTTAATGAATGCAATAGGATCAAATGCTAACCGATGGAACCTTGCTGGGCAACTTTTGGGACATGTTTTCCAATATAATAAAGATATGGTCACCAGAGTGCCCCCTTCCTCATGCTAAACCATAGTTGTTCCTAAGTGTGATGCTCAGAATGGTTGCAGCTATCTTATGTTAAAGAGGGAGACATCACCAGCACGTTGAAGATTTCAGAGCAACTCTACACTTGATACATGACGAGTGTCTCCATACCTTTGGAACTTCTCCCCCTGATCTGTCTGTGGCATGAGACAAGATATACCTCTTCATGCACCAGTTTTCTGGCCTTTGCTTAACCCCTGGCCTATGCTGATGCTGAAGGTGAAGAATAGTTTCAGTTTTCAATGTCTTCTGAATGCATCTTTGCTGTAATCCCAAATGTCCAGTTCCTCAGTTACCAGTTTCATTGTTTTGATTTCTTGATTCTGTCATCAGAAATTGGGAGCTCATATATATATGAAATTCAAATATCAGAAAAAAATGTTAGAAATTACAGAAAGCAAGGAGGGGGAAATATTAACATATAAACATATTGTAGCTCACATCTTGTTTAACTCAAATTTAGTCTTATTTTTCGGAGCAATAAGTTGGACAATTTCATCAATTATAGCCAAGTGAAATAGGGTATGCTAATCCACTGTAGATTTTCAGAATGGCAAATGACAAACTTTCATGAACTTATTCATGAGAAACATTTGAAACAGTGCTTTGTATCACTATGCCTGTGATGCATATTCTAACAGCAATATACCAGAGGATGAGAAAACAGCAGGAGAACTTTTCCTTTTGGTACAAATGATATCCCTGAATAGATCTTTCCAGTATTAATATTATAAAATAGAGAAGAATGAAACCCCTCAGTTTTAGCCTATAAAAAGATTCTACAATGACAAAAAGGAAGAAAAAAATAGTTATACCATTCAAGGATAAGAAAAAAAGAGAGGCTTTGAAAAAAAATCTCTCTGTAAGAAAAAGAATACATGCTAGAATGTATCCATCTGTGTTTTCAATGTAATTCAATATAACCTGGATCTTCTGTAACTGGAGATGAAACGTGGAATGATAAGACAAAAGACACATGACAAAAGTTCTGGCTGAGAGTCAGATTGAAATAAAACAGAGATGGATGATATAGGAAAATATTGAAATTAAATTAAATACAGCAGCAGGGAGAAAAGTCCCTTATACTTTAGGAGAAGGAAATAACAGAGTTGATACTACAGAAAGTGATATGAAGCAAAAGTATGTCCCAGAATGAGGATGGGGCAAAGGAGTGAAAATAACAAGCAAAGAGGGTAAGTTTGGAGCACCAAGAACAGAATTATACCTGGAGATAATTGGTGCTCCCTAGAGAGACCTCAGAGCACAGTGGAATGAAAGCTATAGTATGAAATACAATAAAAAAAAAAGTCAAAGAATGTCATATGCCTGTAGTTTGAAAGGGTTCAGCAGGGTTCCAGGGAAGATTAATAGAACTATATCCCTGTCTACATAAATTATGGTGACTTTCTTTAAATTTCAAGAATACAGAAAGAATTGTATAAAAATCTAATCAGAAAGTTTAAAAAATGCAAAGGGGAAAAACTAGGATATCCACAAAGGAAGAAAATTAGGGCCTCCTTTAATATTCTCACCTATAACATTAAATAAAGAAAAAAACTAAAACAGTAATTCATCTACACAGTTTTAAGGAAAATATTTGTGACCCAAGAATTTCATTCTCTGACTACTTATCACATGAATATTAGAAATGAAACAGTATTAAGAGTATTAAGCCCTATCATAATTGTATGTAACTTAAATATATATCTAGCCAGCTATGTGTCTATATTTACATATATGTATATAGATAAAGATACAGATAACTTAGCCTGAAAAATTATATAAGAGCTCTAAAAAGGCATGTTATAGTATAGGACATTTGGGGATAATTTCAAATCATCTAGAAATATAATTAAAACAAAGTATTATAAATACTATTTCAAAACACAATGCACATGTCCTCCATATCTTTATCTTTTTAACCATTTTTTTGCCAATATTATGCCTTCACTGAACTCTGATCTCCCTGGAAACAACATTGTCTGTTGGTGTTCATTCTAGTGAAGATGGCTTGTTTTCCAATACAGAGAATATCCAATTATCATTTAAAGATTAGGTGTGTATCTTTCTTATTTTACAAATACCTCCTCTAGTTCAAAAATTAATATTATAACATCAGAAACTAAATTACTTCCTATTTCAGACATTAGCCCCTGCTTCTACGACTTTCTTTATCTCAAGTCTTACTATCATCTGGGTGGTTTTATAATCTATAGAGATGACTCAGAAAATATCCTAGTCTCACAAATGTTTGGCTTTCTCATCTGGAGGGTTTTTTTACCGACACTTTTCTTCTGCCATATGAACCTCCACAGCTCTAATTTTGAAAAAAAAAAATGTGTCCACTCTTAGACCACATTCAGTTATGATTTTATATCTTCCAATTTGCAAAATTTTGGCAAGGATGCAAAGTAACAAAAACTCTTATATAATTAGAGAAAGGATGAAATAGTTCAAGCATTTCACATTATTTTGTGAATTTGAAAATGTGGTAATCCTATTATAGGCATATACATTGGAGAAAACATTTCATATGTGCCAAAAGTAGTCATAGCTATACTGTTTATTTTTCATTAAAATATATTCTGAAAACAAACCAAGTGTCCACCATAGAAGACTGGCTAACTATGTTGTAGTATTATGTTGGACAATTGAATGTTTACTTTTAAGATAACTGTCCACAGTCTCCCACCTTTTCTCTATAACACATCATATGTCATATGTCTGCTGACCTCATGGTATGTTTAGCCAATCAGAGGGCTGGTGGATGATATGGGAATATGAAGACACTTTCTCCAAACCAACATATTTCTTCTGCTCCATGTGCTTCCTATGGTATCTAAGTAAAAGCTATCTATTTTATCACTCAATCTTTCTTTGACCTCAAATCTGCAAAGCAGTCCCAACAAAGGCTCTAGGACCTATAATAATATTACCTCTTTACCATTATCCCTCCACTCCTGAAGGTGGTAGTAGCTTCTGATAGGCTGATTGATACCTGGATTCAAAAGTGGTCTATATGAAATGAAATAGGCATGCCACGTTATTTCTAGCATAATGTGGAGAGAAATAATTAAAATTTTCAATAAAATAGAAATGTTAGAGTGGATTATGTGCCACTGCTCATTGTAATCTGAACTGTGTCTCTTGAAAGGGCTTAGAAACCAATTTATTCACAAAGGCATTGAGAAAAGGTAAGACCAAATCTACTTTATCAAAAAAAGTTATTTTGTAGCTGTGTTGGTAGTAGGAGAGGCGGCCATAATGATATGGGCTCCAATGACTTCATTAATTCTTTCACATAAGTGTTAAGGAGTAAGTTTGAAAGAAGTGAGACTCTCAGACTTGGGATGGTAACATGAGAGGACTTAGAAGATTATTTATTTCTTTTAAATAACAGGTTTTTTATTGGACTCTCACAGAATCTAAAGATTTGGCTATTGAGTCACAGTGATTATGGGATTTAGCTGCCAATTTAAACTAACTGCTATGTGATCTGCCAAGCCATAAGGGGGCCTTTCAGAAGCAATCCCTTATTAAATGGAAAATAGTATATGTTAGATAGTCCTTGAGTAGATTTTGAAGACACAAAAAAATTGTACAAGTAAGTAATTCAGACTTCAGCAAAGCTACTCCTACACTAATTTCTATGTTTTCATGGGAAATTCTTTATTATAGGTTGATGGAGGAAGAAAAATATCTCAAATCTCATTTTTAGGTAGATATGCTGGCACCAGTTAACCCTTGAGTAACACAAATTTGAACTGTGAGGGTCTACTTTTACATGGATTTTTTTTCTTGAAAATGAAGTGAAATACTGTAAAAGTATTTTCTCTTCCCTATGATTTAATAACATTTTCTTTTCTCTAGCCTACTCCATTGTAAGAATACAGTATATAACACATATACAAGATAGTGTTATTCATTCTTCCTGTAAGGCTCTGGTCAACAGTAGGCTATTATAGTTAAGTTTTAGGGGAGTCAAAAGTTATATGAAGATTTTTCAACTGCATGGGTGTTGTTGTCCCTAACCTTTACATTACTCAAGACTAAATTATAGTCTAAAATCATATTACGATTCTATTCAGGTGTTGTCCTGAAAGACAGTGGCAAATAGAATTTTTTTTTTTGGTGAGTGAAAATTCGAGCAGTATATCTAGTATATCTGATTGTCTGCTTTGCCAGGAAGAAGTGATAGCCAAAGGAATGGGTTTTCATGGATTCAAAGGCCCTACCAATTTGCAAATTGATTGCAGACTTGATACAAACAAGATTCGGTGATAAGGAAATTTAATAAAAGTCATGTGAATTACTTCTCTAAATGGGCATATAGTCTATGAATATAATTTCCCCTGTTAGTTTTCGCCAACATTTAATAAAAATGACTTTTTCCATAGTCAGATAAAATGACCTGTGTTTTGGATGTAAGTTATCTTCACTCCTTATCCATCTACAAAGTGGTCTTGGTGTTAAAATGCAAACTATGCATAGGCCCAATACAGAGCTCCCCAACATTAAAGATGATTTCAATACTTGTATGTGGTTAAGTACCAAGGCTGTTAAGCACCTGATGTGGTCCCTTCATAGGTAGTCAGGCTATTGGTGAAAGATTTGAAGGGAAGAGAGGATATGAATTTGATTTCTTTTCCTGTAACAATGCCTCTGTCACTACCACTCTGCATAATTTTAGGAAACCGTTTACAATCCTGATACCGCAGACTGCATTGCTGTAACCAAATAACACACTCTTAAAAACAGACAAACAAAAACAAAACAAAAAAACAAAACCCATGCTCATGGATCATGGATTTCACATATTATGTCAAATTTACCATTGCTAGAGTCAGCTAGTCTGATATAATTATGGAAGATTCAGGTAAGGCACCTGCCAATAATAATATCCAGTGAAGTTGGAGTTCTGTCCTATACAATGTAGTATATGCTTTAAAACAATGACAATTAAGGTGTTGTTTCTTCTACAGCCAGCATACACATATCTGAGACCTAAGGAGCAGTGTGAGTAGTGCCTCTACTATACCATTTAGCTATTGGCTTGCAAAACTTTTGCTTTCTTTTCCTGAAATCTTGGGCTCTTTTTGTTTAGAATCTTTAAACCTTAATGGTTGAGCACTGAGTGTTATACTATATGTTGGCAAATTGAATTTAAATTAAAAAAAAAACTTAATGGGATTTTAAAAATGGGATACAAATTGGTTTTTTTCTTTTAAGTTGAAACTGCCAGCAAGCTCCTTATGCTCCAGAGCCAATGGACAGAACAGGGTGATCAGTTCTAAGTACCAAGAGGAAATAAGGCTGCTGGTGGAGGCAAGGAAGACTCTGAATGTTACCTAAATGTTTTGCTGGCACTTCTTGGTACTTTTATGATAAATCGTAGATGTCACTGGAAAAAGTAATTCAACAAATGCAAGGTTATAGAGGACTTAGATACTTCAAAAATTAAATTACCTCATCAAGTAGAGGACCCTAACCAGCTGAGAGGTTAGCTGAGGGTGATGAAAAAATGGTGTAGGTAAAAAAAAGAGAGGAAATGGTAAATATCAACTATACATTTTTGACTAATTACAAAATATTGCCTGCATTATCATTGTATATTTCTGTTAGGTACATAACAAACAAATTTTTAACTATCTCTTTACGTGTATGTTTATTTTTTAAAGATTTTATTTATTTATTCATGAGATACAGAGAGAGAAAGAGAGAGGCAGAAACACAGACAGAGGGAGAAGCAGGCTCCATGCAGGGAGCCCGATGTGGGACTTGATCCCAGGACCCTGGGATCATGCCCTGAGTTGAAGGCAGACGCTCAACTGCTGAGCCACCCAGGTGTCTCATGTGTATATTTATTTAAACACCCCTCTTTTCTTCCCATTTACAAAGAGGATTTTTAGTAATACTTTCATAAATCATGAAAAAATCACTAGAAGTCACACACATAACTGGTAACAAAGAACGCATATTGCTTGGGATCTCTGGACCTGAGATGGCTACTATGATTCTTGAGACTTCATATTTACCCTCTTTGCAGAGACAGCATTTCCACCTGTAATAGATATCATCTTATATTAGTCAAAAACATTACTAGTTGTTGTTGTATAGTTCAAGGGTTAGAACTGACCTAAATAGAAAAAGAGAAAATATGTATTAGGTATGAATATATATTTTAAAAAGCAAGATAATAAATAATAAATGTGATATTCCAGAAAAATACTTACCTCTAGAAGGTACAAGGATGGCATAAACGAGGAAAACATGAATTTACTCAATAATTCTGGTGATGCTCTAATTCTTCTCTTGCATTTGAGGATAATTAGGGTTCATATTTTTTAACTTCCATATATGCCACATACATTCTATTATTTGCATCAAAAATTCACTCCATGGTTATAACTGCTTATCCTTCCTAGCATATTTTAACTTATTCTGACATGGTTGTGAAATCATATCAATCATCATTTTCTAGGCCCTTTATTGTCTCTTTCTTATTTGATTTCCTATTATCTTCTACTTCTTTATCCAACACATTACATTATTCTTAATTTCAATTTTCATTCTTAATTTTATACCAGTATTGTCTATTTTTCTTTTATTTCCTGTTGCATCAACTGAAGTGATCACTGTATGTTGATTTCCTTTAAAAACAGCAATATAACTTCTTTTCCTGTCTCCTCAATAAAAATGAAACATCACCACCCAGCTACCCAGTTACCCACATTATTCTTTATTCCTCTTAATCTTTCAATTTTCCCCATCCTGCATTTATAATATTTGTCTCTTTCTTTAACATTGTTTTTTAAAGATTTATTTTTTTAAAGATTTTATTCATTTATTCATGAGAAGCAGAGAGAGAGAGAGGCAGAGACACAGGAAGAGGGAGAAGCAGGCTGCATGCAGGGATCCCAACGTGGGACTCGATCCCAGGACTCCAGGGTCATGCCCTGGGCCGAAGGCGGCACCAAACCACTGAGCCCCTTGGGCTGCCCTCTCTTTAATGTTTCTTATCTAGATTACTACCACATTTTTCTATTAAAACATGCACCCTTAAGCAAAACTCCACTCTTCAAGGTATATTCAAAGTGATCTTTAGAAAGTGCATTTATAAATTTTCTTTAATGGCAACTTATTGCTATAAGATAAAATAATTATGATCGGAATATTATGAAAAAATTAAAAAGTTTTTTAAAACCGCATCAGAAAATATTTAGGATATATTTGAAATTAAATGCACATCATAAAGAGTTTATATAATTTGATTCTAGTTTTGTAAAAAATAATTTTTATCCATACATGTAAATCTATCTATCATCTTCTATCAAGGTCTATTTTTGTTTCTTTCAACAAATCTATCGTCTCTCTACCCATACACAGAAAATACTGTGGAGAAACACAACAATATTTTAAGAGTGTTTCTCCCTGAATTAAGGAGTCATGAGCCATTTTCCCCCTTTTTTTATGTGTACCTGCATTTTCCAAGTCATCTACAATTCATGTCTGTGCTTTTCCTTATTTTTACAGTAAGTATCCATTGATATAATAAGACAAGTAAGTTAAAAATATAAATAAAATATGATCTCCTCCTTTAACTTCTTAGCTGATAATGAATTTCCCTACTTTTCTTCAAAAACAACAAAAAAATGAGAGAAAAAGACACCAATATTAGACCCTACGAGATTCCATCTGATCTCATCCTTGTTCCTTTGTGTGAAGTAAATGTCAGCTAACTTCACTTTGCCAGATGTGAGGCATTTATCCATGAATGTTTGCTCATTTGGCAATATTAGCTCTGGCTTAAGTCAAATGTTACTTATAGGGGAAGTGAAAAGCATTGATATTTAAAGCAACCACACATATATATACCATGCACACACACACACACACACACACTCACACACACAATTTTCTCCATATCTATGTAGATAATACTCAGCACCTTTCTCCCTGCTTTCTCTTGAATATAGTTTTGAGATTCTTATTTGTAAATTATTCTATATAGACCCTACAACCTAATTATTAGCAGTGTATTACCACAGTTTGGAAATGTGACCAGACACCCAAGTTCTAGAAGAGTTTAAAGATCTCTACTAAGAGATTAGAGCAGTAGACTTGACTGTTTTCCCTTTTATAGCTCTGCATATTCCCACCCTACATCATCCAGCAAAGTAAGAAACACTGTCCCATTAGCAAATGTAGCTTCTAGAAACTTGTAATTGGTATACTTAATAAAGGATGTTGTTCCACTGTTTATATGCTTTAGCCATGCGTATGCTGAGCCCTCTTTCAGCACATGGTGAGTCCAAGCACATACTATGTGCCAGTCACCATTATTGGTCCTGGAATTATCATGTGCAATAGGAGAGAACCAAGCCCTCAAGGAGCCCTCATTCAGCTTGCCATAAAATAAAACCACTGGCATATCCAGAGCAACAGCTCTATATTTATACATATATATTCATTATTTAATTAAGTCTTGCATTGCCTATGGCTCATGAAGAAAATTTCTTTCTTCTTCCTTAAAGATTTTTAAGGAAAATTTGAGATAGCCACACCAAGATGATTTTCATGAGGAGAGAGAAAATCTACATTCATGTTATGCTTACTCTTTTCCAAGCTTTAACATAAATTTCTAAAATAATACTTTTAAATGTATAAATCACATTTTCCTTTGAGAAACATGTGTACCCATATAACCCAAAGATTTCTTATCACCATAAGGACAGCTGGGTATTCATCATATTAACTTATGCTTCTATATACAGCTTTAAGGTCCTAGGAAGAGTGTATGTGAAATTAAGGTTAAAACACTGGCTTTGTACAGGCAGTAGTATTCTGTTAACTGGTTGAAAGGGCAATCAAATATGTGCTTTGAGGTCAGACAGACCTAGATTTGAATATCTCCTCTATCAATTGCTCATGCTTTAACCTCTGGTAATTTATTTGAATTTAGCTGGGACAACAATAATGACTTTACAGGACTTTGAGAAGTATTACATGAGATTGTATATATAAAGTTGTTACCAAGTAAAAAATGAAAGAACTCAATAAATGGTAGTTTCTTTCTTTACTTCTATAATAGTGTAGGCAGTTAAGAGGACTTTAATGCTTAAGAGGACAGGAACTAGAGACCTTCCTGGGCTCAAATCATGTCCTTTGTCCTGTGATACTTTGCTTTTACAGATTGTGAAGGTATTGAATAAATTATGGTATATAAAGAACAGTGGCTGAAGTGTAGTTGGCAGTATTATTAGTAGTTAGTATCATTATTGTTGTTAGTAGTAGTGGCATATTTAATAAACAAAAAGTGCCCTCTCCAATATTATTATTATTATTATTATTAATTATTACCAAATTAATAAACAAAATAGCATTCTATACCCAGAGGTAACCTCTGTGTAGCTGCTATGTCTGTGAATTTGGAAGATACATGTATGGAAACAATACTCTTTTCAATCCCTATGTTAGAGTAGATTAAGAAATCAATCAGCATTTGTACACATTCCACTCTCCCGTCTTTCAATTCTAGTACTTATTCCTGCCTTGTGCCATCAGCAGAGTATGCCCTTACCATTTTATAGTTTCCATAAGTGTGTCCAAGATATTTCTATTCACTTTATCCATTATTAGCTGTTACCTCCCACTCTCTCTTTCTCTTTTTCCTCTGTCCCTTTTACTCAGAATTTCTTGAGTTGGTTTCTTCTGTAAGAGTTATATTTCAGTCTGCCTGTCTCTGATAAGTTATTTTATAGTCTCTGATACTTTATAACCTCTGATAGCCTACTTTAATGAAGATTTAAGATAAATAATTTGGCCAAATAGCTTATTTTTTATTTGATGAATACTTAACAAATATCTTAATTTTAGATACCAATGGAAAATGTATCTGTAAGATGATTTCTTTTTAGACTCATTTTGAAAATAAGAATTGCAAAAACCTGTGGAAATATACTTGTATATGTATATATAATAATATATTTTTATTTTTATTTTTAATATAATATATTTAATAATATATGTACATATATATAAATATTGAACCAATAATCCTTAAAAACATTTTTCTCTACCTTTTAAAGCCCTCTTCACTAGCTAAATGTATTTTCTAAGTAACAACACACACTCTCAGGAATGGATATGGATGATAGGGTTTGCAATGTCTTCAACATGGAGATTAGTTGTGAACACTCATGTATCCATGTGTGCACACCTATTCATAGACTGTGCATTCCTTACTTTAACTTATTACCCATCCATGCCAAACTCTTGGTTGTATATGGTGAGAGGATTGAGATTGTTGGTTGAAGCTTTAGTGCTAGACAGAAGCACTTACTTAACTCTCCTCCCTCAGGAGTTTATATTTTTTGTTTTATCTGTGGGATTGAGTTTAGTGACAAGCACACACTGAAAGGCTATGAGAAATGCCATGGGAACTGCTTAACAGCATTCAGATGAGGAGATGGCATTTGAGTTCCCAGCATCTGGCCTGCCTCTTTTGCATTAGAAATCTTAATCAGGTGAACTCCTATAGGGTAGTTGGAAAAAGAGATCAGCTACATATCTGTTTCCACCAGTAAAAGATGCATGCTATTTTTGAATCAATTCTAAAGGTTAGGCATCTGAATGATTTTCATTTGATTGGCATGTTTAAGGTAGTAACATGGCTGGTTCTTTGAAACAATATGTAGAATTTATATTTTTCTACAATTGTTCTACTACATGTACCTATTTCATAAATCATATTTTTGCTATAGTCCTCTCCTTGTGATTCTGGTCAATGCACATTAGCAGCCAGCATGTTTCAATTTATACTACTGTAGTATTTATTTGGCATTTTATAAGAGAAAAATTAAGCATTTGACTATCTGTAATCAACAGCTCAGCTTTATATTTAATACTCTGTGCTTGAAATGGGTGCACATTTGATTGTAAATTATATGAAATTTAAATCAAATGCTGCAGTGATTTTTCCACCATTAAATATTTCTAGAATTCCAAGTATACCTGAGCTTCATATAGTAAGAACAATGTACATATTTTTCTCTTTCATTCAGTGGTAAATACAATGTAATTCATGCAGGCGTAGTGTGAAATTAAGAAAGTACATGAAATGAATATAAAAGCAAATGACTGAATTGGAAAAGTAATAAAAATGTAATCACTGAAGCTGTGAGGTAAGTATGGTGCTTTGCAATGTTAGTGCTCTGAACTGTTAAAATATAAAATAATTCCATTTTGCATAATATTTTTAAATTCACATAAAATGACTGATTTCAATTTGAAAAATCTGCAGTACAAAGAATTAACCTCACCCTCCAGACAAGATGTTTAAGGTTAACTATAATAGAAACATAAATCTTCTGTAAATCTTATTAAAGGAGAAATATCTGCAGTATCTGAGTTAGATTTCTTTCAACCAAAAACTCCCATTCTGAAATGCTAGCATTCTGACATGGTGACAAATTGCTGGAACAAATGCTAAATAGTTAAATGGACAAGTGATGGATGGCCTCATAAGCCTTGCAGGGCAGCCTGTGTAAGATACTAATTGGTTCTGTGGAACTGGTTTTAGTCAATAAATTCACTTGAGAGATTTTTTTCTGTTAGACATCTTTAAAGAATGCAGTGCTATAGGTGACAAAACACTTGCAACATATTAGGCCACCAACAACTTTATCACAGGCACTGTGCATGCTATCTCTTTCCTTAGACCTAGATATACTCAAATGCTAAATATTCATTTTTAATGCCCATTGAGGAGATTCTTTTATGGGTTCTCTATTTTATCCTTCTACTTTTGAGACTATCTGTTTTTCTCACTCCAAAAATTCCTTAATATTTTCTTCTTAACAGGAAGCTTCTCAAACTGGGTGTTTTCAAATAAAATTTAGGTTTTAAAAAATAAAGTTTTAAAACATTTTATAGGATTAGAATAAAAATAATATTATTATGGCATATGTGAAAAATTAGCAGTTCTAATATTTTAGGGCAAATTGATTCCTTTTCTCTTCTTTTTAAAAATAATAAAATCATGTAATAGTATCAAATTAATCTTCAAATTTCCAGAATCCCATTTAGTGGAAGGAAAGATGAAAGGAAAGAAGGAGGAAGAAAGGATGTAAGGAAGTAGCAAGGGGGAAAAGGATTCACTTCCAGTTGACTGTGTCCTTATGAAGTCACTAAGAAACTAAATCTATACTTTCTTAGATTGAGAGATGAATGCTAACAAACCAATCTGCTCATCGTTTGCAACTGCACCAGATGTTTTTGTACAATAAAGAGAAGGTTGGTTACCAATTCCCATAGTCTACTGGAGAACAAAAGTTCTTGTGAGCCTTAAATTGTGTTTCCATTTTCAGAATATCCCAGACAATTCCTCCTTCAAGGCAGAGCTAGGACTATGAAGTGAAGTGATTCCTCTGTCCACAAATATCCCATCTCTACACTAATAAAAAATGAGACACTTAGTAGATGATAAGCAAACAGGCTATGCAAATAGATTTCATCCATTTAAACTTAACTCTAAAATTCACTATGTGACATTGAACAAATTATTTCTTTGTGCCTCAGTTTCCTCATCTATAAAGGTGGGATAATATGAGTACGGGCTTCTTAAGTTTGTATTTGATTTATATGTAAATCACTTTCATAGCAGCCAGAACACACTAAACATTCAACAGGTTTCAGTTATAATTATGTTATTGTTGTTGTTGTTATCATTATGTGTATGTGGGGTTTTTTTCTTTAATGAACTCAACTTTATGAACCATATCTATAAAGTTGTATTTCTAACAACATAAAAATCATTTTAAGGGTATTTGTAGTTCATTCAGTAGCTAAAACAGGAGAAATTATAATTTCATTTTTGTGAACTGAATATATTATAATCTTATTCTCTCACTTGGCTCTATTCCCCTTCATATAAGACTATACAGTGTTTAAAATAGGTGAAGGAGACTAATAGATACAAACTTCCAGTTATAAATTGAGAGAGTTATAAGGATTAAAACCACAGGATAGAGCATATAAAAAAGTAAATATATATATATATATAATCAAATAAATATAAGCCATATAATAGTAAAATAATCTCTAATAATAATACATGACATGCCAATTTCTAAACATATTCTTATTAGGTGAATATTATAAATATAGTTTATGTCAGTGGCAAACAATCTAAATATTTTGTTGATGTTGAAACACCATGTGATATTTAACTATCTATCAACTACTACAATTCAAGAGAGATGAAAGAAACTAGTGAAGTAAGGGATCATCTTTGTGCTGTTTTTAAGAAAACTAAAATCATTATGGCTCTTTATTATAATCAAAAATATAAAGGGAGAGAGCCTATATAAAGATTCTGTAAATTTTTGTTCAACAATGGAATTTTATCTCTATATGCAAATTAATGGATAGTTGTTTACATTACAGTGTTTTTCATTAAAATTAACAAATTGGTATGAACTTCATAATAATTATTATAAAGAAGATTATTTTAAACTTAAGAACATGAAATGCTTCACTGGGGACATCTAAGAAACAAAGAAGATAGATAACTGACAATACAGAAAGAAAGTCAACAAAATTTAAAATTAGTAAGAATTAAGCACTAAGGAATTTCACTTCAGTAGGAGCTGGAGATTATATTCTTGACACATCAAATTCAAATATTATACAAACATTCCCGACTTCATGTCTTACCATGGGCTTTATATAATTGTGGTTTAGATTCTTGTCTCTGCCATTAAACAACTGTCAAAAATGAGTTCTTTTTCAGACAGCTTTATTCAAGTATAATTGACATATACACAGTTTTACACATTTAAACTGCACATTTTGATGTTTTTATGTATTATACATCCATGAAAGTATCACCAAAATCAAGATGGTAACATGGTCTACACAGTTCTTATAGTTCTTTCTTACCCCACCTCCTCTTCTCCTCCAAGCAACCACTTATCTTCTTTGTCACTATAGATCAGTTTGCATTTGTAGAGTTTTATATAAATAGAATCATAAAATATGTACTGATTTTTCCCTTGACTTCTTCTCTCAGCATAATTATTATGAGATTTATCTTGTTGCATATATCAATAGTTCATTCTGGTTTATTGCAAGTAATATTCCATTGTATGGATATACAGTGAATTCTCATTATTCATAGTAGTTATGTTCTATAAAGTTCAAGCTGACTGAATTAGCAAATACTGAGTCATTGCCCCTCAGGAAAATACAGGGTTAGGTTCCTGTCAGCCTCTGGTCACAACGTTTTCATCAACCAATCAATATGTAATCCTGTTTTATATGCGTTTCTGTTTGAAGGCACCTTATTTAATACATATTTTGATTCATTAACATTGAATTTATGGCACTATAATTCATGGTGAAAAGTAGTTTAGCTGATATCCATATTTTCTCCATGAGGCACAGTATTAGACATTTCGATAGTGTTTGGGGACCATTTAAGCAGCAAAATCACCAACAAAAACACAAAAATGCAAAACACATGACACTGATTATACAGCAGAATGGAGAGATGCTGATTATAGGAGCTGAAACAAGACCTTGTTCAGCCTCCAGTAGGAAAATAAGCTCTTTGGATGACTCAAATGTTTTCACTGCTCTGTGCTCTCAAATGTCCTCCAGTGTCCATGGAAGTGCCAATAGGATTCATTTGGCGGGTTACAATAAATTTTAGTTGGTAGTGGAATTTGCAAATGTGGATTCTCAAATATGAAATCCACAAATAATGAGGGTTGACTGTATCATATACAAATATATCCATTTACCCACTGCTGGATATTTCTGTTGTTTTATGAATTTTATCTATCACAAATAATGGTATCATGAACACTCATATACAATTATTGGTATGGATGTATGCTTTCTTTCCTCATAGGTAAATGCCCAAGAGTAGAATGGCCAAATAGTATAGTGTGTATGGGTTTAAGTTTTAAGAAACTGTCAAACTGTTTTCCAAACTGGTTGTAGGATTTTACATGCTCACCAGTAGGGTATAAAAGTTTCAGTTGCTCCAGAGCATTGCCAGCATTTGGTATAATCAGTGGTTTTAATTTTATCCAACCCTGTAGGTGTGAGGTTGTATCTCAAAGAGATTAAATTTTCATTTTCCTAACAACTAATGATGCTGAGCATCTCTTCATTTGTGTTTTGCTATCCTTAATTTTCTTTGTTGAAATGTCTTTTCAAATTCTCTGCACATTTAAAAATTTTTAAATTGTTTTCCTATGACATTGGAGAACGTGACTATAATTTTGAACACAAGAAATATCCTTAGTAAGTATTATTCTCTCAGGCTTGTCTTTTTATTTACTGTCTAAAAGCATAAGTTTGTATTTTTAGAAAGTCTACTTCATCAATGTTTTTCTATCATGAATTAATCTTTTGGTACTGTATCTAAGGAATCTGAGCATAAACAAGGGTAGAGCAAACAAAAATGTTCTCTTATGTTTTATATTAGGATTTTTATTTAGTTTTAGACTTGACATTTACATCTATGATACATTCAGAGTTAATTTTTTGTTTATACTGTAAGGTATAAATTGAAGAGTTTTGCTTTGTTTTTGTTCTGTTTTTGCACAAATTTTCAGTTGTTTCAGAGTTATTTGTTGAGAATACTTTTATACTGTAAGGTATAAATTGAAGAGTTTTGTTTTGTTTTTGCATAAATTTTCAGTTGTTTCAGAGTTATTTGTTAAGAATAGTTACTTTTTTCTTTCCTTTTTAAAAAAATAGTTACCCCTTTCATACTGAGTTGCCATTACAACATTTTCGAATGTAAGCTGTTCATAGGTAGATGCGTCTATTTCTGAATTCCCTATTCTATTTTTTTATCTATTTAACTGTAATTTTAGACAAAAACCACATCTTTGTGATTAGTGTCTTTCAAATTTTATTTTTTTCAAAGTTATTTCAGTTGCTCAATATCATAGCACTTCCATATAAATTTTAGAACGAAAGTGTAGATTTCCATAAAGCAATCCTGCTGGGATTTTTTTTATTAGGATTGTTTTGAATTGATAGATAAATTTGGGGAAAATTTATATCATAAATATTGAATGCTCTAAATCGGAAACAGGTTAAAGATTTCACTATTTAGTTGGGTCTTTTTTTTTTAAAGATTTTATTTATTAATTCATGAGAGACACAGACAAAGAGGCAGAGACACAAGCAGAGGGAGAAGCAGGCTCTCGGCAAGGTACTTGATGAGGGACTCATCCCAGGATCCTGGGATCATGACCTGAGCCAAAGACAGGCACTCAACCGCCAAGCCACCGAGGTGTCCCTAGTTGGGTCTTTCATTATGTCAGCAATGTTCTCTAGCTTTAAATATGTAAGACACATGTTTTGTTAGAGTTATCTCAAAGTAAGGATATTTTTATTCCACTGAAATAGTACTCTTAAACTTCTGACTGTTCATTGCTACAATGAAGTTGTAACAGAACTGATTTTTATATATTTGATGTTACATCCTACAACTTTGCCGAGTTCACTTATTCTAGAAGCCTTTCTTTGACAGAGATAAGGATGCTTCAAATAAATAAAACTTTACTATTTTTTTTAAAAAAAATTGCATGTCGCTTATTTTATTTATGCTTTATTTCACTGTTACAAACTTCAGTACAATGTTGAATATGAATGCTGAGAGCAGATATCCTTATCGCATTCCTAATCTTAGGAGGAAAGCATTCAGTCTTTTAACATTAAGCACCATGTTAGCATAATGTTACTGTTAGGGACCCATTAGCAGAAAGATGAAGTTCTCTTTTATTGTTAGTTTCCAGATATTTGTTTGTTTGTTAAGATGGGAATGAATGTTGGATAAAACCCACCTGATCATAATGTTTTATTCTATTTACATATTGTTGGATTAAATCAGCTAGAATTTCCTCTAGAAGTTTTACACCTATGTTTATGTAAATTGTTTGTAGTTTTCTTACTTATACTGCTTTATGTGGTTTGTCATCAGAGTGATGATGGCCTCACAGAATAAATTGAGAAATACTCTTGTTCTTGAATTTTCTAAAAGGGTTTGTGTAAAATTAGTATTATTTCCTTTTAATTGTTTAGTAGAATTAATCAGTGAACAATGTGGGCTTGGATTTTCTTTATGGCAAGATTTCCAACTTAATTATATAATGGATACTGGGTTATTTGGTTTATCTATTTCTTTCTGAGTTTTGGTAGAATCTGTCAAGCAATTTGTCCAGTTTAACTGACTTAATAAAATACATTGTAATAAAATTATTCATAATGTTCCTTATTATCCTTTTGATATATGTAGAACCTATTGTGATGTCTCCACTATTATTCTTGATATCAATAATTTTGTCTTTTTTGCTGATCAGTCTAGCTAAGTTTTTATCAATTTTATTAATGTCAGAGAAACAGCTTCTGGTTCTATTTTCACTAGTGTTTTTTCTATTCAATCAATTTTTGTTCAATTTGACCTTTATCATTTTCTTTGTATTGCTTTTGTTGGGATGAATTTGATTTTTTCTATTTTTTAAGGATGAAAGCTGAGACTATGAATTCGTGACCTTGCTTACTTTCCAGAGAGATACTTAAGTGCTATAAATTTCCTTCTGAGTGATAGGTTTTGTTTTCAATGTCATTCAGGATAAAATACTTTCAAATTTTCCTGGTGATTCTTCTTTGTTCTATAGGTTATTTAGAATTGTTTTTTTCTGGATTTCCAAATATTTTGGGGAAATATCCAGAGATCTTTTTTTTTTTTTTTTTTTTTATTTATGATAGTCACAGAGAGAGAGAGAGAGAGAGGCAGAGACACAGGCAGAGGGAGAAGCAGGCTCCATGCACCGAGAGCCCGATGTGGGATTCGATCCCAGGTCTCCAGGATCGCGCGCTGGGCCAAAGGCAGGCGCTAACCCGCTGCGCCACCCAGGGATCCCCGAGATCTTTTTGTTATTGATTTCAGATTCAGAGAACATATTTTGCATGGGTGGGATCTTTTTAAAAATTTACTGAAACTCAATTTATGGCCCAAATTTTGATCTATACCATACCATGGCTTTTGAGTTCAATGTGTTTCCTGTTGTTGGGTGGAGTGTGAATGTCAAGTACGTCAAGCTGGCTAATAATATTGTTCAGATAGTCTATATATTTAATAATTGTGCATTATTTTATCAATTATTGAGAAAGAATTATTAGAAGCTCTAATATATTTGAAAATTTATTTCTTCTTTCATTTGATCAGCTATTTTTTCCATATATTTTGAAGCTCTTAGATACAACATCAAAAGCACGATCCATAAAAGGAAAAATAATAATAAATTATAATTTACCATATTTATGAACTTCTGGTCTTTAAAATATTATTTTAAGATAGTGAAAGGATAACCCACAGACTGGAAGAAAATAATCTCAAGTCACATAACTGAGAGGGGACTGTATCCAGATTATATGAGAAACATAAAACACATTAATATAAAAACAATCCAGTGAAGAGGTGGGCAGAAATCTGAAGACATTTCATCTAAGAGGACACAGAGATGACAAACAATTATGCGGTAATTATGAAGAAATCTGAGAATCTCTTATAATTATTCATTGGGAAATACAAAATAAAACACAGTGAGATACCATTATACACCTATTAGGATGGATAGAATTTAAGAGATGTACCAAAGCAAGTTTGGATCTTGTATACTGGTAGTGGGAATGTAAACTGTAATTCTGAAACACAACTTGGCAGTCAGAGAAAGACAAATACCACATGATTTCACTCAGATGTGGAATTTAAGAAACAAGACAAATGAGCAAGGGGAAAGAAGAGAGAGAGAGAGAGAGAGCGAGAGGCAAACCAAGAAACAGATTCTTAACTATAGAGAACAAACTGATGGTTACAGAGGGGATGGATTAAATAGGTGATGGGATTAGGGAGTGCACTTGTGATGAGCACTGGGTGTTGTACAGAAGTGTGGAATGACTATATTCCACATGTATCTGAAATTAATATTACAGTGTATGTTAACTAAGTGGGATTTAAATAAAAACTTTAAAAAATAACTGATTATAAAATTAACCAAATGATCTAGCTAATATGCTGCTAGCCACTTAGACAATAGGAATGAATGCCTATGTCCACACACACTTATATATGAGTATTCATAGCATATTTACTTAGAATAGCCAAACATGCAAAATAATTCAAATGTCCATCAACAGCTAAGTAAACAAATACAACATAGCCATATAATGCAATATTACCCAGCAACGAAACAATGAACTACTAAAAAACAGCTGAGTAAGTCTCAAGATAACTATACTGGATGACAGAAAAAATAAAAAGTACATTTTTTAAGACTGTATTTATTTAAATTCTAGAAAATGCAAACTGATTTATACTGACATAAACAGGTAAGTTGTTGCCTGGGGGTAAGAAGGAGGAGTTTGAGATAAGGGTTACCAAGGAATATGGGGAAACTTTTAGGGGTGATGGATATGCTTACTGTTTAGCTTCAAGGATGTCTATGCATATTCAAACATATATATATTTTTAAATAATGAGTTTATTATATGTCATTTACATCATGATTAAGCTGTCAAAAGCAAAATTAAACCAAAAAAGAATATAGGACTTAAATATTTTCCCTTTCATAGGTATTAGCAACTCAAAGAAGAAGGTTTTAAGCTTTTAAATATATGTAAACTCATAGTGAGGTTATCATAGATGTATTATAGACACAAAGAGATGCAATAAACTCAACTTCCAATTTAGTGAATTAATTACAAATATTATACACTTTCATTATTAGTCATTCAGTTATTATTTTAATTTTATTTTGCCAAGTAGTTTAATATTAGTGATATATTTTTCTTAATTATTTCTTCTTCATTTTATGCAGTGATAATATTTTTCCAGTTGTCTGCTATATAGTTCTAAATTTTATTCAACTGTATTTCATGTATGTGGAGAATGATAGAGGCAATAATATTCTGGCTTCCTCTTTCCATGTATCTGCTCCTCAGTGTCTCCTCCTTTCCCTTACCCCCTGCTCTCCCTATACACACAAACAAAACAAGGGTAGAGAGATTTCTAATCAGATTTGTTGTGTCTGAGGATAAGCTTGTATTTTTGTTATTATTATTGGATGTGATTATTGACCCTTAGTGATCAAAACATACTTGATGTGTATGTAGCAATATGCCTGGCTCTTCTGAGTAGACAGTTGTACCAGTGGCAAGTACATGATTACTCATCTTTGTAACTCTTTTGCTTACTATGGACCTGCCACATAGTAGGCATTTTGAAATATTTACTAAATGAATGAAAATAATTTTAGCATTCAGTTTTGGAGAGATTATGATAGAACTGATATTCCCATATTGTTACTGCCATAAAGTAGTAGAAGAGTCATCATGGAATAACCTGTATATGGAGGTAAATAAGCAGGATAATATGTTCATACTCATCTGCTTTTTTAAAGATTGCTGTTTAAGGACTTTTGCAGAAAGTAACTATTTCCTGGACACCTCCAGTGAGGAAACTGCAAGAGATTTTACACACACACACACAGTTGCAGATTCTTGAACTGGCTGTACAAAGTAGGTAGTATTTATACCTATCCTCCAGGAAAATGAATCCTGGAGAGGTAGACTGAGTGGATCAAATATAGATATTTTGAGTATGTGTTCTTTCCAATTATTTTGCATTTAAAGAGTAAAAAAAATGATAAAGGTAATATCATGTACATTCACTAAATATTAGACCAGGTCATTTCGAGACTGAGATATTTTTTAATGCGACATCCATTGGAAAAAATTAGTATTGTTGGTTTTTTTTTTCTTTTTTTAATAATTAAATCCTGGTTGCAGCCAAGCATTTATGGGACCAAAATAACTGCCCTGTCTGAAATTTTATTTCTTTAATGGTCCACTCTTTCCTATCAAGGTTTTGTTTCCATTTCTTAAAACTTAAATTCTATATTTTAACGAGAAGTACTATGGGCATTGTCTTATGAACTCTGGGAAACATGTAAGTATAATATTTCCCAAGTATTGTAAGATGGTTCAAGCCAGCATTTCTAACTCCCTGGCTGAGGCATCTTGTTAAAAATCTATTAATCTTGGTCATTTCACCTGTTGTACCTCCTCAAGTTTGACATTGCAGCTTTACATCTAGAGCATTTTCTTCTGGGCATTAACTGGTATGATAATATGTTTAAATATTAAAGAAATGTAATGTATAGAATTGTCAAATCATTATATTTTACACCTGAAACTAATAATACTGTATGTTATACTTGTTTTTTTTGTATGTTATACTTGAATTAAAAATATTAAATATAAACAAATAAAAAATAAATGACTAGCTAATGAGCATCATATTCTTCTCAAGCGATCACACACACTAGACTTTGGAGGTAGGCACACTGTATCTTTCTTTAAGTCTATGCATTGAATATATAGTTTTATAAAAATACATTTTCAACTGAACAGTCTTATGCACATAGAAGATGTATAGGAATGAAATTTCAGAGGTGAACTGCATTAATGTGACTCAGAATTACAAATAATAAATGTCAATAAGAGCAATCTATTTTCATCAAAAGTGCCTTGAATTTAAAATTTGCTATAATAGAATTATTATTCCGTTAAATATCCATATAATTTGATTCAAATCAAAGTAAAAGCACACTGCTGACTTCTGTGTATGAGTTTTATATAAATAGGAACTTTATCCTGCAGTTTAGCAGCTAAAGACATATAGTAAATTGAATTGATCTGTAGTTGAGTTTTGAGATACACTTCTCTTGTTTCATGTGATGATCAAATAGCGGACATATTATAGGAGTTAAGAGCTAAGCTATTAAAGAAGACGAGCTGGATTTGTAGCCGTCTCAGAGCCCACAGTAATGCTGTGTACTTTCTTGCATTTAATCAGACTGTGTGGCTCTGCCACATAGGCCTCAGGTCTCTTAGGAACTGATCTATAATAAATACTTTATTTTATTAATACTAAAAATTGTGGCCATACACCAAACTGAACAAACAACTGTTATGTGATTTCCAATACAATGCCTTATATTTATGTGCCATAAAAGCCAAGGGTAGACTTATCTAGAATATTGACCTATAAAGCTTAACTACTGAATTAGATATGGTTGAAAGACAGAAGTTGTCTAAATACGTAAAATAATTTTACAGAAACATTTGCTTTAGTTTTTGTTATTTTTATAAACTCTGTTCTGAACATAATTTTAAAATTCACACATTCTAACATACATCATCATCTATTCATGCCCAATCTTGGCAATTAGTGAAGGTTTGTATTACTGTGACACATAATGTGTCTTTTCCAATTAGCTTTTATAAAAATTGGAAGACCAAGTTCTAATAATACAATTTTATTTTTAAGAGTCATTTAATAAAGATTCTTTTGTTCTTTAGAAACTCATAAATCTGGCCCTAATCCTCTCTTATTTAATAACTGAGATCAACTAGTATAAAACCGAACCCAATAAATGAAGAGATCCTGAAAAGTTATAATTTTAGCACAAAAATGTAACCAATAAAAGTTAGGTAGAATTCAGTGGCTAGCCTTTATCCATAGGGAACAACGTTTGTGGGTTGTGTTTTTTTTTTAAGATTTTATTTTTAAGTAATCTCTTCACTCAACACAGGTCCTGAATTTATAACTCTGAGATTAAAAGTCACATGCTCTACTCACTTAGCCACTCAGTCTCCCTGGTGGGGTTTTCTTGAGATTAAGTTTATGTTGAACATTTACCAAACGCTCTGATAATGTTAAACTTTGCTAGGGATAAAAATGAAAATTTACCTTGAATTTACCATTATTTTTCCTTCCCACAATTTTTTGTGCCTTTTCAACTATAATTGTTATTAATTAAGAACAATCTTAGTACATTTACATTTATGTCAGTGATTTTTAAAATAATTTTAGGTTAAAAATGAATATAGGTATCTAAACAATGATAGTTTTGATATTGGAATAATTAAAAAGGTAATACTGTTAATACATTCATACTCATTTATTTTATTTTTTTCTAGTCATTACAAGTGCTTAAAGAAAAGTTAGGCCTTTTTTATGAGTTTTTTTAATGTTGCTTATTTTTAGCATTCTACTTTTTATTAAAAACCACACACAAAATTGTAGTTCATGTAGAAAAAATATTCTCTAAAAGGTAAGCTATGACAAGTATAATATTTTAAAGGATACAGAGATATTCATACATTGCTTTGGTGCAGTAAGTCCAAGCATGACTTTGGAAAAGTCATGCCAAAATCCAGTAAATTGTTCATATATTCTTCATCTTTGTTTCAGCTAATATATTTAGGGTGTTATCAAAGGAATTACATGAAGTGGAGGAAGTAACAAGGAGATAAATGCTGATGACATGCTTTGGAAGAAAAGGACCATCTAGAGATAATTTCTTTGTGCTTGTCATATCAAAGTCCTACCCTTAATTCCTCATCAAATTTACTAATCTCTGCTATATCATGCTACATCAAAAATATGAAAGAAATAAAATTAGTTGGTGTCATGGTCATTTTTTTTTTTTTTTTTAACATTTCACTCTTTATAACTGGAGTGTCTCCTCCTGAGAATGTCAAGCTGAGTTTACTTGGGAGCATTTCTAAAGAGATATTACAGAGATCGATAAAGAGATTGCAAACACGGTGCTGCTAGTCTAAATATCTCAAAGTCAAGATGAGGAGATAAAGTATATTTTCCCTCTAGACTATGAGATGTTTGAAGACAGCAACTGTGTCTCAATCCCCTTGAGCCTCTAGCTCCTATCCCAGTATCCAGAATGTTTCAAGAGCTAATGTTTGTTACATTTGCTTCAAACTATGGCTTTCAAAATGACGTGGTGGAGCAAAGATTGAACAAGCAAGTAGATAACAGTGCAAGAGCTTGAGGGAAGGCTAATAAAACCAAGAAGCTGGAATGATATGAAGGAACTGGCATTGGGGTAGGGCATGAATGCACAGAATCCTTAGCTTGGAATTCAGACAATAGCATCCCTGCTACAAGGGAATGATGGGATGTTTCAGTGAAGAGCTTCTGATTCTGCTTTTGTCTGTGCTATAAATACTAATATGATTTTTCTACCTTTTCCTCACCATACAGCCCCAGTGAAATGTCAATGTCAGGCACTATAGTTAATCCCATAACCCAGCATATTATCCTTTCCTTCCCCATAGCATCTATCTCTCTTAAAGAAGTAACCAGCTGACTGTCCCTTCAGTTTTCCAGGCATTCCCCTAGCAGATCCTTACTCTACTAATTCCTAAAGTTTTTGATACCTAATACATGTCAGATGTGATATTGTTATGCTTTCTAAAATCCATAATAAATCTATTGATGAAGAACAAGACACTGTAGTTCATATTTATAGGTGTCTGAATTTTGGTTAAACTAGAAATGAAAATTTTGCTTTGTGTAAAACCAAAGCACTTAATTGAATGCAGAAAGCTAATTGTATTTAGAACATTCTAAGCTGAGAGAGACTGCTGTTCACACAGGGAAGTATATTGAAGAAATTAAGAAATCAGGTACTTTATTTAGAATGTATTGCACATGCTTGTGCTTTTGTGAATTTGTATTACTTTAAAAGGCAGATAGTTTCAGGGCCTCTGGAGTTGGTTATTATTAGTTTCACATCTAAATACACATTGGGAAGAAGAACCCATGCAGGGTACTCCCAATTTAGTGTGGCCTAGTTCAGTTCATCCCCAGAGTCAACTCACTAGATATCAAATGGATTAAAGGAGGATTCTGTACAGCAGACCCTTTTGGTGCCCCAGTGAGATCCTCTTAGCTTTTCCATCCAAGTCAGGCCCCTAGGGTCTCTGTCAGCCCCTGAAACTCTAGGATTGAAGACTTTTTCTCAGTTTATATACAAGCTAGGCCAGAAATGCTGAAGTGTTAACTGTAAGGAGTCCAATGGTGAATGTAAGTAAGAGCTCAAATACTCCCAGCTTCCTTACCCCTTTAGATGGGGGTTAGGGCAACTCTGGGGCATTTTCTACTCTGCCAAAGTCCGCAAAGAAGTGTAGCCACAGTTTTCCACAGTGCTACTCTTTTCAATATCTCACCTTTTTGGGGAGGAGTGGGGGTAGTTTATCACTTTTTTGTCTCTTTTCCCAACTCCCCATTTTATGTTTCTTGAAATCCCCTCCCAAGTAATCTATGTCCTCTCATTACTAGCATATCCCCCCATAATTATTTTTTATCTGTAATGTTTAAATTACCACAAGGCTGGCTACATAATTTGCAGGGCCCATTGCAAAACAAAAATGTAGAGCCCCTTGTTCACAAAGCAAAAAAAAAAAAACAAAAAAACATAGTGCTTAGTGCATTTCCCACTTCCCAATGGGTTTCAAAAAAAAAAAAAAAAAAAACCACATATTATTTAGTCTACATTACCTACTTCCCAATCACCATTGTATCACTTTCCTTCTTTTTAAGTACATGGGCCTCCTTTGTAACACTGGATTCCATTCTACCTCTAATTGTCTACCAACTTAAGAACAATATTATCCCAGTGCTTTAAGGTCCTTACTGGTTGGGGGTACTGAAGTTATAATTGTTTTTCTCATACATCTCCTGACATTATTCTTGGTGCTCTGGAGATGCCTGATGACATAGTTATAAAGCTAGATTTTTAAAAATTTTTTATTTATTTATGATAGTCAGAGAGAGAGAGAGAGAGAGAGAGAGGCAGAGACACAGGCAGAGGGAGAAGCAGGCTCCATGCACCGGGAACCCGATGTGGGATTCGATCCCGGGTCTCCAGGATCACGTCCTGGGCCAAAGGCAGGCGCCAAACCGCTGTGCCACCCAGGGATCCCTAAAGCTAGATTTTTATGTCAACTACATTTCCAATGAATACCTTCTTCAGTTCACAGCCAGGTCCTGAAGCCAACCAATAAAACTATGCTCCCATGATCATTCCTGTCCCCAACAGAAGCAAGATCCTGACCTGATCATTATCATACAGGCCACTGCAGACATGGTGGTGGCTCCCCGGGTACTCACCATCTAGAGGATCCTACATTAGCCAATACTGGCAGCACATATGGGATCAGGAAAGCAGGGTTATTCTGAAAAAGAGGAGTCAGTGGGGCTGGAAATCTAAGGAGGATTTTAGAAGGGAGAATTTTATCTGGGTCTTCAAGACAATTCCTTCACCAACAACATCAAATTCTAAGGAACTTCATAGTTCACCCTATATAATTCCCATTTCCACTACTAAACGAGGTTGGAGACAAAAGAAACCTGTGCTGACAAGCCTGACTACAAGTCTGTAGTTTCATTAATACTTGGCAGTTATTTATTTATTTATTTATTTATTTATTTATTTATTTATTTATTTATTTATTTATTTATGTGGGGCTCCATCTCAGGGCATGAGCGGAACAAAAATTGAGAGTCAGACACTTAACTGACTGAGCCACCCAGGTACCTCAATACTTGGCAATACTTTTGCTTATCTGTAAGATTCCTTATCCCAGGTTTTCCAACGTTTTTCTACTCTCATATCAAATCTCCCCTCTCATTTTGCTTAGATTAACTGTGTGTCATTTTTTCTAAATCACCTCATCTATTGGCCCACAGAAATTTCCCATTCCACTCATGTGCTAATCACATCAGCCACTAGTCTGGACTGGCTGCTTTTTTCCATGACTTCCAATCACGCACTGAGTACATCTTTATTCTAATGGTTCATAGTGTTTGTTAAATGCACACATTTCCTTAATTCAATTATCTCCATCCTCATTACAAAATAAATAGTTTTGCTTCCAACTTGACTAAGAAAGAGGCCAGGGGATGGAAGGTGACTAGCTTTGTCCTGCAAGTACAACTTTTGATATCTTTAACTGTCTCTTCTTCCTCCAGTCTAAGTCTCCTGTTGTTTGTGATAAGCAAGTAACCCCTTGCCTAGCTCTGCAGGAAAGATCAAATTAAAATTGGCTACCACCAAGTATAAACTAAGCTGTTATCCATTAGGCAGAGAGGAATGAACTTTATTCCACCTATTGGGAAAAAAATTAAATTGATAATGATTTTATATTATTTAAAAATATTGAATAATATACCTTTGATGCATAGATTTTTTAGCACATTCTTATAGGCATCTTTAATGACACAGTACTGAGATCTTATTGGTTGATTTTTAATTTTCCGGATTTTCTTACCAGAAATTCGTCATAAATAACCTAAGTATATACATGATCAGAGTTCCTGAAATACTATAACTAGTGGGATGCTTTTTGCAGTTTCTCTTTCTTCATTAAATGGGATATTATCTGAAATTCTATTCCTACTTACTTTTATTCATATATCCTACCGTTGGGGAGCACAGGTAAGACAGGATGTATGTAACTATTTTGATCATCAAAAGAGTAGTGTAAACTTATCTTAAAATTTTTCTCTTTTATCTTTATATATTCCCTGAAGTGAAATGCTAGAGGTGATAAAGTGAGAGAAAAAGAAACTTGGTAATAATAGGAACTCAGCAGACAGCAAAGTTCACACTTTTCCACCTTCATGTTCTAGCGCTTTTAGCCTGAACTGTTAATTGTTCTTACAGCTTAACTCTTTAGTGCCAGAAAAAAAAAAAAAGGTAATATATTCCCATGAAAAGTAATTATCATTATATTTATAGAACAAGAAAGATTTTCATTTTACAAAGTCTTTCTTGGTTTTTGTTAATAAAAATAAATTTTAAAATTCACATGCCCTCCTTTATTTTTTGCTAACCTGCTAGTCTGCGGAAGGTTTGGAAGCAACTTAAATATTTTTCTTTGAGAGGTGCTAGAGAAAGATGAATTATGTGCATGTGTCTCTCCTGAAATTAACTCCTTGCAAACTAGAAAAATAACTTTTTTCATAGTGTAACAACTTTTTCAATCTTGGAAATAAAGCTCAGAAAGCTTAGCATTTTCTTTGAATAGGAAAGAAAATTATTTAAAAAAACAGCTTTGATTTTATCAAGTTGCTACTTAACCTTTTCATTTTCCTCAAAAGAACCAGCTATTTTCTCATCCCATCTCCTTCACATCTGATTTTCTTCTTTCTTTAGAAGCCAGAAGTTAGGACCACTGGAGCCCTGATTTTCTCTATCTGGTCTGCAGAAACCAGTTTGGAGTCTTCATGATTACAGCTTCACACAATGCCAAAGTCAAGGCCCTTCCAGATGGCTGACTGAAGTGGTTTTGGGAGAGACTGGGAAGAAAATTAAGGGCAGTACTGAAAATTATATAATAGAAGCCTAGAATTTAAGCATACACATTTTCATATTTAGCACCTCTTGAAAGGAAATTTTTATAATAGAACTGCTTTATATTTAGATCTGTATCATCCTTGGTTGCCTTGTCTTGTTCCAATCCTCTGAGGGTACTCTATAAATAATAGTGACACAAAAGCCTCAGCATCTTTTACAGAAGGTAAATGTTCTCTGTATACAAGGCTGTTGTTGCAACTGGCTCATCCTTACTAGAACTTTTACTGTGTCTATTTTTAATGTGTCCTTGTCTTGTGACTTTTATAAAAAGCAGAAGAAAATAGGAATACATATGATTTCTGTAAACATAAAACCCATGATGCTTGCTCATTAATCTTTGAATGTCTGGCACATAGTAGGTGATTAACAAATATTTATTGAATTAAGAGGGCCATTGTGCTCTGAGAAAGTTAAGACTATGGTCTTCTCATCACAATATATTAGGTAATCAGATTTAAAAACAGATATCCCACATTTCTTATTTTATTCTTTTTGACGTCGTTGTCTTCTTTCTTCTTCTTCTTCTTCTAGACATTCTTATCTATTCCAAAGTAATAGAATACATTTCTCATATTCATTGATATACATTCTCACAGAGCAATTAATTAATTTACTTATCTCAGAAATACTTGATTGAGAATCTGCCAAATAAAATGCATGGGGAGCATCACCCACTCTTTAAATAGCCTATAGTTCTAGAAGAGAAGAGGTGAATTAAACCATTTTAGTCACACTAAGTTTTATGAAGGAAAAGTTCAGGTGTTATGAAGGCATTAAATAGGAGAAGAGTGCTTTTCCTTTTGTTCTTATTGAGTAGAAGCCATTTCTTACATATTTTGGGGTTCAATCCTGTTAAAATACATTTCTGATAATCTTACAACTCATTCCAAATGAGATGCTTTTATCTAATTCCTAGTAGTCATACTATTCAATGGCCATATGTATATAGTTTTAAATATTTTACAGTAATTAAAATAATCAGGTTTTCTTATTTAAAAACTAAAATCTACTGTGATCATAGCAAAGATGCTCTGGTTTCTCATGACACCCAAATTACTCTAGTTACAGATAAGGAAATCTGATCATTCTCTAATTACCAACAAACCATAAAATATTCTTTCACAGATGGGCAGGTTCTTGACTGATATTCAATCTGGAATCAGGCATGATTTCCCCAAATGTTTCTTTCTACTCATGTGTGAGAAAGTGAAGTTTTAGAAAGGCCTAACCTGTTATCTGCTAAAATGGAATTGCTGGTTGTACAATGTCACACATGCTTACTATAAACAGAGTTTTGTTACTTTTATAGCACCTCATGTAGTTTTTAGGGTATGTGAAAATATATGCCTTTGAATGATTGTGAAGTACTTCCTTCCAAAGAAGAGCTTTTTCAGAATAGCTACAGAGGGAAAGTTCCCCCCAGAATGTCAATTTACATTGTATCTCTTTTATCCACAAGTTTATCATTCTGTGAACAATTTCTAGGATCATTCAAGAGCTTAATAACTGGACTGCAGTCTTCCACCATATTGTTAAAAGGCTGCTTGCCTTGGTTTACAAATTCTACAAATATCTTACAATCATACTCTGGAAGTGTGGTTTAAATTCTTCATACACTTTCATGATAAGATAGTAGACTCTAACTACTAGAATTCATACATCTACCATATGAATTTGCAAATTACATAAACATGCAAAAATATATGAGATTTCGAGCCCATCTCCATTCATTATACTTTTTTTCCCTGAGAGAAAACCATAGGTAAAATTTGGTGTATATCACTTCAGACTTCTAGTCTTTCCTGTGTGGGCCCATGCCTCTGGATTGTGAACTTCACAAGTGTTTCTCAGTTTTTTTTCCTTCTACGTCCTTAGGTGGGACAAGATGCTAAGTGAGATGGAGGTGGATATTTCACTTCTCTCAGGTCAGTTAGGCTCTGATAATACCCTAGTAGGTCAGACTTTTGTTAACAAGTTTTCTCTAACGGCTGGCCTTGTTAAGGAAAACACAGTACTCTATATGGTACTGGCACAAAAACAGATATCTGGATCAATGGGACAGAATAGAAAACCCAGAAACAAAACCACAATTATATGGTCAATAATCTTCAATCAAGTAGGCAAGAATATGTGGTGGGAAAAAGACAATCTCTTCAACACATGATAGGAAAACTGGACAGCTACATACAAAAGAATGAAATTGGCCACTTTCTTCCACCACACACAGAAATAACCTCAAAATGGATTAAGGATCTAAATGTGAGACCTGAAATCATAAAAATCCTAAAGAAGAGAATGGGCAGTATTTTTCTGACATTGGCCATAACAATATTTTTCTAGAGATGTCTCCTGAGGCAAGGGAAACAAAAGCAAAAATAAACTACTGGGACTACGTCAAAATAAAAAACTGCAACAAAACTAAAAGGCAGCCAATAGAATGGGAGAAGATATCTGCAAATGATACAACCAATAAAGGGTTAATATCCAAAATACATAAGGAACTTCTACAACTCAACACCAAAACCACAAATAACCCAATTAAAAAATGGGCAGAAGACATGAACATATATTTCTTCAAAGAAGACATATGAAAAATGCTCAATACCACTCATTATCAGGAAAACGCAAGTCAAAACTAAAATGAGATATAATCTCACACTTGTCAGAAGGGCTAAAATAAAAAACACTAGAAACAGTCAGTGCTGGCAAGGATGTGGAGAGAAAGGAATCCTTGTGCATTGTTGGTGGGAATGTAAACTGGTGCAGCCACTTATGGAAAACAGTATGGAGATACCTCAAAAAATTAAAAAAAATAGAACTACTCTATGATCCAGTAATCATACTCCTGGGTATATACCCAAAGACTACAAAAACAGTAATTCAAAGGGATTTGTGCACCCTTCTGTTTATAGCAGCATTATCTACAATAGCCAAATTATGGATGCAGCCTTAGTGTCTATATATACATGAATAAAGAAGGTGTAGTATATATTTACAATAGAATATTACTCAGCCATAAAAAATAATGAAATCTTGCCGTTTCAACAACATGGATGGAGCTAGGGAGCATAATGCTAAATGAAACAAGTCAGTCAGAGAAAGACAAATACTATATGATTTTACTCATATGTAGAATTTAAGAAACAAAAAAAATGAATGAGGAGAAAAAAAAAGATAAATTAAAAAAAAAACAAAACAACAAAACAAATCCAGATTCTTACCTGTGGAGAACAAACAGGTGATTACCAGAGGGGAGGTGAATGGGGAGATGGATGAAACAGATAGAGGGGATTAAGAGTACACTGAAGGAAACCTGTTGAGAATTTTTGCTTTTGTGGAAAAAAGTGAAAATAGCATTCAGCACCTGTTGAGCAGCATATACCCCAAACAGCAATGGTGGCCCTGCCACCTTCCTTGCCTAGTAAACTACACTAAGCATCTCTGCATCCAGCCACCATAGCTTTGAATTGTGCCCATGAGCATCTGTGCTTTACCTTGATTTATTTTATGCATCCATTAGCAAGACGGGGTAGAGATGTTATGAGATAAAAAAAAATAAAGAACAGGGAATAGACAAACAGAAAATATCTAACGGGCTGGCACCATATACTCAAACTAGTTTGGGATGAGAAAGCTCAGAGTTGGCTCAGCATTTGCAGATTGGCTGACTGGATATACCTCATTTCGGGTCAAGTGGTAAAATAGAATTTATTTAAGCTTTAGTTTGCTAACACAGCACACTGGGCAGGAGTTGCTCCATCTTGGGCCTAGAAAGTTATTTTAGGGCATCCTTACAAAATGTAAAAAGCTGAGAAGACTTTACAATTACCAACATTTTTAGGATCCATAAGAGAGAAGAGGACACAGGGCCAACCACTGGCCCAAGACTGGGGAGAAAAACAGATGAATATAGGAAGTCATGGCTTCTCAGGTCAGAAAGCACCACAGGAACCAGTTCTGGGATAGAGAGACCTGAGCTATAGTAGATGAGTTGCCGGTGAAAGAAAACAGAATAAGTCACCTCAAATATGCCTCTGACATAAAAATTATTTTGAGCTGATGGTAATTAAGAACCTAGAAAAAGTCTCACCTTTTCTTCCTAAAGGCAGGATATAAATTCCCCTTTTCCTGGAGACAGAAGTCTCTCAACCCAGAGGAATAAGCAAAGCAACTCTACTCCATGAGTTCCCTCCTACATAATTACCTTCCCACAGTCTGCCACCCTCTGGAAGCCTAACACTGCTTTCCTTTGTCTTGTCATTTCTTTATAAATCTACAACCTTTGTTGAAGATGCTAGACAAGCTTGACTTCTAAACGCCATTTTGAGTTACTTTTCATTTAGGTTTCTTTCACACAACGTTCATTGCATGCATGAAAAAACTGCTTTTCTCTTGTTACTATGTCTTTTTGTTAGAGTCCCACATGAAAACACAAGATTAGAGGTAAAGTTTTGCCTCCCTTACCGTGGAAGCTCAGTGCTGTCAAAAAACAAACTCTGCTCACTAAATAAAACAAAGTGGAAAGATGAACTTATTGCAACTGTTTTGGCCTCCAAGCCAATGTGAGCAATGAATTCTGAGTTGCTCACAGACTAATTTCATTTAAATATTTTTTAACAGGTGAAGTGAAAACTTCCAAGCTCCCTACATGTATAACCCAATCAAATCAATATAATTTTCAGTTTTCTCTATGCATTCACAGACATGTATAAATAGAGCTATACCCACAAGGATACGGTACCAATATCAATGACTCTATCTTTTATTTCATAGTATCATCTCACCAGAATACTGAGTATAGGTTGACACCATTCTTTTAGCCATATAATATGCCATAGTGTTGATGTCAATGATATATTAATTATGGTATTGATGGGATTTTGTGTTGTGAAAGCATCCCCTTATTTTCCTGAAGCATTTCACAATGTTTTAATGGTAACTGAACAAGATAAAAGTGTTCTCTGCCATTTGGGATGTGGGGTAAATATGTCTTTTTGCCTAATGTATTATGTGAATTATATAGTAAAACACATCTCAACAATTTTGCTGTCATGAGCTTTTTCTAGAAAAAAGTTTTTGCAGTAAACCATCCTTTGCAGCATTTAGCAATCAGGCCTTTGTAACTAAGAGGTACTGCCTATACTGTACAACATGTGTAATAAAAAGTTCTATACACTCCTCCTCCCCAAAAATATCACTTTGCTTCACTTTTCTAGAATCAATCATTTTATTGAAACAATTTCATCAACTATAAATTCACTATCTAGAATAATTTAAATGTGAAATTAACCCAAATTTCTAGTAGGTTAGAATATATGTTCCTGAGAACAAAGCAGATGATTGGAAAGAAAGGGATACATGTTTTTTGATGAAGGAAATTGGCTAATATTAATATCTTATTTCAAAATAATGCATTCATTTCAGGGTAGCTAATTTTGGATATACTTGTTTTACTATTTTTTCTTATGCAATTATTATGATTATCTGATATTCATCTTCTAAAAAAGCATTATGTGACTTTACCTGTGGCCATGTCTAAACAGGAATATCAAATCAAACATTTTGTTCAAGTTTTATAAATTTTAGCTTTGAAATTCAGCACAAGCAATTAGACTATGCAATAAATTAAAGCTATTCTCATATAACATATGAGAGCATATTGATTACTTTTTAATGTGATATAACATTCAGGACATCAGATACCTCAGCCTCACAATGTCAAATCACTGTATATTTAATTTAACTATTTAATTGAGATTTAATGCTATCAGAAGAGATTGTCAAATTATTTCCTTAAAGGGCCAGATAGAAAAAAAAATTGCAATGAGTAATGCAATACATTTTGCAAGGACTCAGCTCTACCATTGTAGGGTGAAAGCAATGATAGGCAATATATAAACTTATGGTCATAGTTGTGTCCCAATAACTTTTTTGCACAAGAATGGATGATGGGCTACATTTGACCGATAGGCCAAACCTTTCTGATCTGTGCTATAGCTGAAAGTGAGACTGGGGGTTGCTAATTGGGTGTGTTTGGTGGAAAGGCATTCTCATTCCAAAATCAAAATTCTAGGTACATTTCTGAGCTGAAATATTTTTACATAATTCTTCCTTGATTTGAAAATAAACTTTTCTAAAATACTGACTTCTGGTGATAGCACTGGACCTCAAGACAAATTTTATCTCTATGTTAATACTTTGTGCTGGATTTTATATTTTTTAAGATATAGTTATTTATTTGAGAGAGAGAGAGAGAGTGCAGGGGAAGGGAGAGAGCAAGAGGTAAAGAGAATCTATAAGCAGATTCCCTGGCTGAGCTTAGAGCCCAAGGCAGGGCTCAATCCCACGATTCAGAAATCATGACCTGAGTCGAAACCAAGAGTTGGCCACTTAACCGACTGAGCCGCCTGGTGCCCGTTGCTAGACTTTAAAAAAATTGGTAAAAAATATATATATAATTTAAAAAATAAAAATAATAATACAACAAAGAAGTTACTCATTGGTCTTAGATTTTTGTTCTGGGACTTAGATAATAAGATATCCTAAGGTTAATAGTATATAATCCAAACCAGCTTTGGATTCTAGTCCCCAAGGATAGAATATTAATATCTTATTTCCAACCTACAATAGATTGGACAATACTCTTTTTGTTTTTTTGATTGTACCATATTCTTAGAGAATATTACACTTCTCTACCTTATTAACATCAGGCTAGGGCATAGACCTGATTAAGCCTATGATATATAGATGCACGTGCCATAGACCACTTCTGAGCACAAAATGTATGATCTACTGGACAACTCTGCCACTGCTTTTTTCCTTCTGTATGAGAACCTTAGGTCTCAGGTAGGTTTACTCTGTACTTCCTCCCAGAAAGAAGACATCTGGAGCAAAATCACAGTTGACCTATAGCCAGCACATAATGAGAGCAAGAAATAAAACTTTCTTTCCATAGTATAACCTACTGAAAGCTGACAAAAAAATTGCTTACAGAAGTTGTTTGCTACTCTAATAAAAATACTACAATGTGATTGGTCTTAGAGCCCAGCAGTAAGCCACAAAGGCTGGCAAAATGGCAACTGATGTTATGCATTTGGGGAGCATTTGATAAAACCTTCCTGCAACAACTTGAAAGAAAGATAGTATACCGAGAGAGTTGGTGCCTTCAGGCAGAATTGTTGTGAAACAGACTGGTACTAATGTGCACTGGTAATTATTAGTTGTACTGAGAATATACAATGGAAAAAGAGATAACTCTGGAAAAGATTAGCTGGTTTACAACTGGGAAATACAGAGAATCCAGAAATTCTAGGATTTTTTTTTTTTTTTTTGAAATTCTAGGATTTACAGGATGAGAGAGGCAACTGTTTCTTATATATAACTAGTAAAAAATAAAATTAAGAATTGTTTTAAATGAAAAAATAACAGTTTAATAAAACTTTGAGATAGTTCTTTGCCTATGATAACATCTCTGAATGTTTTAAGGTACCATCTAGTAAACTACCTTAGGTTGACAAAAATCAATGAAAAAAAGTAACAAAGGTAGAGCTCTCCTACCTGAGTTTGAAAAGCTCATGGTATAGGTAAGATGTCTCGAGAGAGAAGCATATCTGGAAAGATAATTCTGGATGAGGTTTTGCACACATTACTGATTTTGCACACATTGCTGAAGCAAAGACATTAAAACAAAGTTTTAAGAGAGTCATAGTTGCCAAAGAGCCATTCACTTGGGTAAAAGAATGTGATTGCTTGAGATTTAAAACACCTTCTGAACTTCTAACATTCCATGAGCAGGAAGCAGGATAAGAAAATCCCTCAGCACTCTCTAATAGTTTCTCCATATATAGCCCAAAATTATAAAGGTAGAGTGAGGCCTACTCTAAGAATAAACAAAGAATCATGTAGGGTAGTAAGCTGAGGAGTGACCCAAGGAACAGATCAGCTATCCCAAGAAAGACCTTCTTAATACTGGTAAAGGAACATTTCCCTCCTTATGGCTCCTTGCAACATTTTTCCAAGTAAGTTTTTGGAATTGCTACTGATGGGAGTCTACATTATTGCGAGAGCCTGGGATTTCAGCTTCTATCATGACTGGATGAGATCTATAGGGAGAAGTGAATGTATTTTAGCTGAGGGAGGGAGAAAAATCTCTGTGACCAAGAGGATAAACTATTTGTGATGGAGGTCATATAGTTGTGCCCAGTTACTTGCTGCTCCCTCAATAACAGAATTACCTTTCTTGAACGTATTTCACCAGGTTTTGCCATGGCCTTGATTTGGTTAAGGACATGGTAGTGGAAGAGACAAATGCCACTTTTGATCAGGAGCTTTCACAGCTATCACATAGGCCTACCAATGCCCTTTGTCCCTGCCATGAGACACATGAAGCTCCTCTGTCATTTATCTTAAAAAAAAAAAAAATCCAAGTTGCAGTCACTGTTGAATATGAGCCAGTGACACGCACTAAGCAACATCTCATTTAGCATTTCCATTTTACTACACCTAATATTGTGGAAGTTATAAAAGAAATTTGTAAAATCTAACAAAACCTACCAATACTTATTTTTTTTGGATTTTAAGTTTATTTTTTTCTGCATACCTAATACAAATGATATGATTTGCTTATCTGAGTCATACAATATTAAATCATTATATTAAGTGATATAATAAGACCTGTGTCACTAAAGGAAACATTGAATGATGCCCAATTCAAAAAGTCTTAAGCATGGTGATTGATGGTTATGAAGAAAATACCTTTCTTTGTTGTTTTCTTTTTTCATTGAGCTCCTGGCTGCATAAGAAGACAATCACCTTTTTCTTTATATAATTGCTTAAAGTTAAAGCTGCTCTATGAATCTGAATTATTGAATAATTAAACCTATTTAGAGTTCTGAAGGCAGGTAATGCTGACTACTTAATTGTTGTGTTTGCCTTCTATTTAAAGCTTTGCCAGACTTTCTCTTTAAATACTCACATTAAAATGACTATGAAGCTATCTAAACCTTGTTGTTGTTTTTAACAATTGAAGAAATATGTTTTTGGAGTGCACGTAGGAAAATAAAGCTTGATAAATTTAATCTGGACAATTGCATAAAATAGAATTGCTTGCACAATTTGCCTTTTCTATATAGTTTTAGAATGCAAATTACATCATAGCTCTTAAGTATTTATAAGCTAACCAAAAAGGTCTCGTTTTATATAAATATGACTTTTTAAAAATCTGAGATAGAGGCTGTAAGGATAGCTATTTCCAAAGTCTGCAATAAAGCCACAATTGGAAACTGTTATCCGGTGTTAACATTCTATTTGTTCATGGCCTAACAAGAGCAGTCAAGTTTATTTATGGATGTGTCTCCATCTCTGCAGTTCAAGTATCTACTTCTCATTCTCCCCTATCATTAGCTCTTTTTCTGAAAGTTAATACTTTGTCAATATAGCACATTTTTAGAAAGTAGGTTTAAAATCTGATCAAACTGGAGGTTGAAACAACACTAAAGCTCTCTTACAGAGGCTTTTTTTCCAGAGGTTTATGCCAGGGGATTCTTATGAATAGATCCTTCTAGAACTTCTGGTAGCTGAAACTAGTACTATATCAAGTAATTTTTGTGTGTTGAATTCAAACTTCTTTTAGGGTGAAAAGCAGCTACCGAGGATGTATTTGTTCGACTTTAAGTTCTTATAATTATTTTCTTATCGTATGCCATTTGTGTCATGTTTTATCATTCTATCCTTTTCTTTCTTGAAAGGCCCATGTTATGATCATTCTTATCACAAAGTGGGTAAGTAACCTACATTTTTACCCCCAGTTCACTGCCAGATGATGAGCTAAAATGAAAATGAAATTTTTTTACCAGCAAGTTTGATCTATTTTGGGGGGATGATCAGTAATTTAGAATTGAATGTAACTTCAGGAAACTGTTTTGAATATTCCCTCTAGAGCAGTGAGTAGTACAAAGCAAATAAAACTAAAAAGAAATACTTACTGAAACCATGTACCAAGTAGTATCATAGTAAAAGTTGCCTCCTGTTTTGGATTACCTCTGAAAATGATTACCCTGAGACCTTCCAGTTTATAAAAAATGTTTAAAAATATAAATAAGATGAAGACCAAAAGGAAAAAGGGAGTATTGTTTCTGCCTTACAAAAAGCTCAGTTCAGCACATTCAAGGTAAGACATATGGCAGCAATTTTTTTTTTCCAGCAATCATAGTGTCTTAACATCATAACCTTATTTTTAGTGGATGTGTCAAGGCTGGTGAATCTTGGAGTAGACATGTATTCTACATCATTCCCATCTTCCAAAAATATCCATGAAGTTTTCTTCTCAAATAAAGACAAAGTCAAATTATTCTTGGGGAGAAAGACAAAACAAAACAAAAACAAACTTTAAAGAGTCTCAGGGTTATTGCCTTTTACAGAAAGAAGCCTGTCCTGAATGCATGTGGAGACACACCTGAGAAGCAGAGCTCATTACAAGCACTTAGGCCAATTTCAAAAAGATTCATGCCTCTCGCTGCTTATTCGAAATAACTTTAAAAAAATTAGTTTACCAGTTATGAACATAATGACATCACCTTGATTAAGTTTATTGCTTCAAAACTTAATATTAAATTATATTTAAGGCCATTATTAGGATTGAATATAATAGCCGACCTACTATGTCTTGTTTTCAGTTAGAGTTGCCACTAAACCTTTCATCAAAATATTTTAGAAATCCATTTCTAACAATAATGAAACATTTGTTCAATATTTGAGTTACATGAGTTCACTTCAATTAAGATATATTTGCATAAGTTACCTTCAAAAGTCATTTATTTTCAGATAGATATATGATAGACAGACATGATTCTGGCATTTTAATACAGATTGGAAGCCCAGGTAAATCAACTGGATTTTTTTTTTCTGATACACTTATCCTACATACACTTATGTTTCAGTTATTGAAACTTAAAGAAACTGCCAGTTTATGTCTAGCTAACCTATACAAATAAATCTGACATTACAGAAATGAAACCCATGGGCCTCATTAAGACTTTTTTTTTTTTTTAATACACACACTTACTTTAGAGGAAATAAGCCAGTGAAGTGCTGAGCAAGAACAACAACAAAAAGTAAAACCCTGTCTATCTTATTTGCATAGAGGCCAAGGGATAAAATCAAACCCAGCGGTTAACGACAGTCTTGGAGTCGTTGATCAGAATATGTTGCTTTCCTTGTGGAGGTGGAGTAAAGCATTGCAAAGTAGAGCCCACAGCCAAATAACTGAATAAAACATATGGTTCAGGAGCTCAATATATACTGAGGCTTTAACTTTAGTACATTGATTTTTAAGCTTCCTCTTCTAAACTTTGGTATAATCTGAGAATTCAAATTCAGAGTTACTTTTTAATTTAATTCTTTCTGGAGAAGGAGTGAGAATTGGTACTTTCACTTAAATTTTTACCAGGCTGTTCAGATCCAATTTTTCTGTCCTTCCTGTTAAACATTAGTTCTTGAGGAGGGGGTGGGGAAGGTCTCTGAAACATATCTATCCTCACATTATTTATAATAAAATGATGAGAACAACCACTAGGATGAAGAATCAGAGACTAAGCCTACTGCCTCAGTTTCCTTCTTTATTCTTTATTAGCCTGAATTGAGGGTAGTTTGAGAAGGCTTTAATTTTTGGCTGTGTTACCATAAACCTTGGGACTCAAGCCCAAAATCTAGCATTCAGTGAAATACTAGTTCCTAGGGATATGATTAGCTGCTTCAAAAATAACATAAAATAAAATAAATCTTCAGTGTTTAAACAGGTTTGGCAAATGCTCCATGTTAATTTTCCTTCCCAGAAAATCATGATATTAATATTTTAACGGTCTTCAGAAGTCCTCATGCAAAGAAATAGGAGTATCTCCCATACAAGCAGAACCACAACTTTGTAATGGGGATATTTGTTAAAAACTTGAGGGACTGCTATTCTCTATAGCACAATTTGGGCATTGCTACTACAGAACAGTACAAACTAGGAACTAAATCTGCTGTCCAGACACCTTTGGAGAGAACCAATATTAGACACTGTCTGGACCATAATCATGTTTTCAGAATAATTTACTTTATGTTATGAGCCTGACCTTTTGACATACAGAAAATAGTGAAACCTCTCCAAAAAACCACCCTCAATTTTGGCCAACCATCTGATAAATACTTTCTTTCATCAAAGTTGGAGTGGGGATGAGTGGGGAGAGGGACGGTGCTCTGGGTGACAGATCCAATCATTGCAAACTCCTTGTTGTTATTAAATAAATAATAAATTGTGGAGTCCTCTTTTACCTTCTCTTTCTCTCTCTCTCCTTCTCTTTCTCCCCCTCCCCCATACATCTAAAATATCTATAAAAATTATACTGTTTGCCAAATTTTGTTGTAGTAAAATACAAGTGAGAGTCAAAACAAATTCCTCTTTGTTTTGGATTTTACGTTCTAGTATAGGGAACATTAATGAAATAACCACAGGATTAAATGTACCTGGTAAGCTGAGTTTAAGTTTAGAAAGGTAGACAAGAGGGACACCTGGGTGGCTCAGCAATTGAGATCTGCCTTTGGCTCAGAGTATGATCCCTGTCCAGGGATGAGTCCCGCATCGGGCTCCCGGCACAGAGCGTGTTTCTCCCTCTGCCTATGTCTCTGCCTGTGTCTGTGTCTCTCATAAATAAATAAATAAATAAATAAATAAATAAATAAATAAATCTTTAAAAAATAAATAAAGGTAGACAAGAAGATGTGACATTGTTGGAAATGGGAGGGAAAGCAGTTAGCGACAGAGGGTAGTGGTTAAATATCAGAGATAATTTTTCCTGAAGACTTTTAAACTGAGATCAGAAGGAGTGGTTGCTTTTATAATCTTAGTAACCACTAGAAAGTGAAAAATGAAAGTGTGGATTTAACTTACTAAAAACAGCTTTTCTTTTATATACCTTGAATGAGTTGTTTTTAATTAGGCAGTCAATAATTTGTTAGTGGATCCAGCTCTGAGCTCAACATGAGGGAGATACTGAAGGTGAATAAGACCTGGTCTCTCTTTCAAGGAGTTTGCAAATTAATGAAAGTGCTAAAATGGATATACATGAAATATACATTAGTGTTCATGGACACATTTGGGAATGCATATGAAAGAATTCTTAAATCCCTTGAAAAAATACATTACCTCTGTATTGATTTATAATTTCATATGCCCTCTTATAAACTTTAGCTATACTGAAATTAAATGAATAATGGAATTCTTGAGGAAAAAAATCACACATGAGCTTCAGAAATCCTTAAAATGCTTTACTAAATCTTATAAGAAGACTACTTGTCTCTCGCAGTTGTTCAGGTTCTCACTTAAGCTTGACAACTGCTTACTGATGGGGTATGAGCTCACCATACCTTTAAAATATTTTCTGAGAAAAAGTGTACCTATGTTCAGTTTTCTTACTGGTGTATGTTGTACTTCTTTCTCTCTGTGACACTTAATATTATTATGTCAAAACTCCAAATAGATTATTTCTAGCTATGGAAACTGTAGAAGCTCAATACTGAAATCCATTTCATAGTTTTGAACTCTACTGAATCATGATTGTCTCTCTTTGGAGAATGACTGTTGGCCTTGTAAGTCTTATTTGGATATCCTCTGGTATTTTGAACTAAAGATATTTTCAAAACTCTAAATTATCTTTTCTTCCCCCCTCAAATTACTACATTGAGAAAGACAATGTAATTAATCTTCTGTTGTTCTTCACTTTGTTTGATTTCATTTTTAAAATTTTCCCTATATCTAATTTGTACTTCAGTCCTTAAAAGATTTTAATTCCTTACTGTTTAGAAGATGTATAGAAAAGACAATAGTTTTATTGTTGGCGAAATAGGTAATGAAGTCAATTTTATAAAAGGTATGTGCAAAGAGTCACAGATGAAAGTGAGTTTGATTAATCAACGCCAGTGTACATGTCTATGGAGCAGCTGTAATAGCACGACAGGGTCTTGACACAGCCAAATGGTTTTCAAGGAGTGCCCTTAACAAGCATGTGAACACTATAATATCATTTCAGTCTTTATAATTATAATGAAATATTCCTCATTAAAATGTCAAGTGTATCAAAATCTAGTTCAAGTTGTAGATACAAAATTGTATTTTTAGTTCATTATTATTGAGTTTCTTTCTGTCATAAAATACATGTTGATTTACTTAACTATAAATTAAATGATGTTGGCAATTTTAGCTCTTCCTGAAGACATGTGTTTTATTTTATTTTATTTTATTTTATTTTATTTTATTTTATTTTATTTTATATTTATTTTGTTTTTATCAGGCTACATTTTTAGCCTAGTACCACCAGTTTACTTATTTATTTTCAGGCCGGAAATGTTCTAGAAATGTGCCTATTCCTTCTCAGTTGAACAATTTCCCAAATCTATCAGCATAATTACTGATAGACTGTAAAATCAGTTTTGCTTGTGTTAGTTTTAAAGGACTTCACATAGAGGGTTAACTAATGACTACTTATGAAGGTGTCTAAATGAGAGGATGACTAATATGTTTAAGTGTTATACACGTATTTATTTTTTAAAAATTGCTCATTGTAATTCAAAGATAACACTTCTGTGAGCAATTCTTGACTAGACATTGATTTTCCAATTCTTTTGTCTCTATGCTATTCTACAAAAACCTATCAAAAGGCAATAGAAATAAGGCAAGGCATGAAAACTAAAAAACAAGATAGAAAGTGCTGGGCCACAGTAGACCATCAAGTCATTGATGGATCTGGTGAACTTCAACTGCAGGAAACTGAAACCATTCTATCCATCTTAATGAAGAAGCTTTAAACACAGGAAATTAATTTCTTAAAAATTCAGCTGGAGGACACAAGAGGCGTTCTAGGCTGACCTCCTAGAAATTACTCCAGAGCTCCACAAAGCCCAGTAGGAGAGCTGATACTTCTGCTACCACAGGAAGTAGGGTTTCAGAGGGCTTCTGCTGGAAACTTTCATTCAGAGAGCTTCCTACTGTCCCCACATGTGGCAAGCCATCCCACCTCTGCCCATCTTCCCCAGCCTGCCACAAAGCTAATGACTGGGTCACTGCTAAAAAAAAATCCAAATTTCAGTGTCTGTGTCCATCATCAACAAATAATCATCATACAAAAATATATGGCCAAAGCCATACATTTCCTATTTCTGCCTTCCAAACCTCACATGACTGCATCAAATTGGAGGAATAAGGTACATATGGAACATAACTGCTGGGGTAGCTGAGAAATGATCTCATTTGTAGAAAGATCTCATCTGTAGAAAGACAATCAGAGGAGATTATGGCAACTCAACATATTCACTATAACTCATTTTTTTCTTTTTTATATCTGTATTTTCCATTCAGAATATTTTAATCCTTTTATCATTGTAATGTGAATATAATTGCTGTAAACTGTAATTTCGAGGCCCACCAAATACGTTAGGTAACCCAATCGCTTGTATTTAATTAACTGGGTAAAACCTCATAGTCATAGCGTTTAGAAACTACCTTCAATTTGTTCACTGGGGACTGGAAATTAGCAATCATATAACAGTGCATTTTCTTTAGGAAAATTTGCAAGTCATCTGAATCTTTTCCCAGGTTACATAATGGCCATATTTCAAAATGCCTTATATTCAATTCACTTGGTTCATAAAATTTCTATTGGAGTCACAGTTTATGCATTGGAAACATTTTCATTTATCAAAGTCCTATTCTCTTGATCATTCCCACTTCTTTTTTCTCTCTAGATCCATGCCAAATCACAAACAATCCAGGACAAATTCAGAAAACATACATTCATTTAACTAATATGATATAGTGCTTTCAGATATACAGATGGGTAAGTAGTTCAACCTTCCTGCCACAAAGTTTAGAGTTCAATGGAAAGTTTAAAATGCAATGGCACCGTAATATAAAATATTATGTATAAATTAGAATTTCTTTCCTCCACTCTTTTTCACTGTATGCTTTGTGGTCTGTACCTCTTTTGCCTCATTTTGCTTTAAGATCTTACCCTTTAAAATTAAAGATGTAATCCAATACAGCAGTCAGGACAAGTAAATAAAGCCATAAATAATAACATAAAATTGCTTAACCTCAGAGCTGCAGACAATACAGTTGTCTGCAGACAGAGCTTGTAATTCTCCCTTGTAGTAGTTTGACACCAAGCTCAGTTGATCTGTTCTTTAAACAGTGTTACATTTGTGTTTTTCTCTTTGTGCTTTGGTATCAGAGGCTTGCCCTTAACAACTTTAAGTCCCAGCTTTCAGTATCTGTATACATTATGGTATACTGTTTCTGTTTTCTCTGCTTGTCTTATCTCTGACTCTACCTCTCTAATTCACATTGCAAATACTTGTCAAAAAGAATCTTGGTCAAATACCACTTTGATATCTCCATGCTTAATACTTTTTAGTAGTTGGTTGTTCTTCATTGGATCAAATCATGGACTTATAAAGGGATATGTTAAAATTATTATCTTGTAATCTCATTTTGCACATGAAGAAATAAACCTCAGAGAGTATGTAATTTTTCCATCCACTTAGACTTAAACATTTAGTGGCCTCTTTATACCCACTCATTCAGCATTCATCAAACATTTATGTAGTACCCAGATTCATTCAGCAAAGAATCATATACTTTCATCTTGAGCTCCCCAATCAATGCCTACCTGTGTACCTGACTCCTACAGTGCGAGCAAGCAATATTGATTGGTTGATAAATGGATGTACAGATGGACAAGTGACTGAATGAAAGTGGAATGATCTGGGAATCCAAAAATTACAACATTCCTGCATTATAGCCCTGTATCCATGTCTCCTCCCACATTTCAAAATAGATCACTTAGTGTTGGGAACTTGTCTGAGAAAGTAAGCTAGATGACTGATCTCAAGGCTGCATCCGTACAGCAAAATACCTTTATATCATTCAGGTCGGTTTGAAGAATTTAATGGAATTTAGTGGGTAATGTTCTCCAAGCTAACTTTTAGGGCCACCATTGCTAATGTGTGTGTTGCCCTGCAATAGGATACATTTCTAGGGTAGGTTATTTGTATTCATTCATACAGTACATATTTGTTAGTGGATAAAAGATTCCTGATCTTGTGGAAGTTACATTATAACACAGACAGTAAATAAATGTAATAAAATATCGAATATACCATGTTAGAGGCTGATGCATGCTAAAAGAAAAACAAAAAGCATAGTAAAGCAAGTCTGATTAGGTGCTCTGGGCAAGTGGGAGGGACTGATTATGGCATTAAACTGCATGGTGAGAGCCAACTTCCCTGAGAGGGTGAAAAGTGGGAGTAGAGACATGAAGGAAAAAGATCTTTCAGGCCGAGGGGACAGTTGAGCAAAGCCTTGAGGTAGTGTCTGAGAAAAAATGCAGCATTCTGGTTTTGCAGCAAGGGAACACAGCATTAGGGAGGTCAGAGACAGGATGATATTTAAGACATAAAGTGGAAGCTCATGTGGAGCCTTGAATAATATTTTTTTTTTAATTTTTTTAATTCCTTGAAGAATATTTTACTTGGAGGGAAATAAAGAGTTACTTCAGGGTTTTTAACAGACCTCATTTCTGCTTCTGTATCATTTATTATGCTGCTCATTCACTCATGTCTTTATTCACTCGTTTTCCATAAATATGTGTCATGGATTGAAAGACTGAGAAATAGGGAAAGTTAAGGTGATCAATAAATTTGAATGAGAGGAAAAAATGTAATAAAAGAATTAAAGTGATAGAAGGCTAAGAATTTGGGGTCACACTGAGACATTGAAATTTATGATTTCCGAAGTGAAAGGGTTCCAGAGATAACAAGAAATCTTTCCCTATTTTCTGTTGGTTCAAAGTTGAAATTGCACTTGAGTGCTGAACTCTTGCATTATTCTTATCTAAAAGTGAGACTAATCTTATCTCTTCTGTTTCTTTTCTTTTTTTAAGATTTTATTTATTTATTTGAGAGAGTGAGAGAGAACACAAGCAGGGAGAGTGGCAGGCAGAGAGAGAGGGAGAAGCGGTTCCCCGCTGAGCAGGGAGCCTAATGCTTAACCAACTGAGCCACCCAGGTGCCCCCTCCTCTTCTATTTTCTTATAAACAGTTTGTACCGGTAAATTTATTGAATGCAACTCAATACATTTACTGGGGGTGTGTGAAACACTGGTTAAAAGCTCCAGTTTGTCATGTGGGTCTGCTTGGTTTTAAATATTGATTTTATGATTTATCAGCTATGTAACCTTGGTGGATTACTCAACTGCTCTGTCCCTCTGTTTCTTAATCAGTAAAATATAATTATAGCATCATTCTCACAGAGTGTTTGTGAAAGTAAATACTTGTGAAGTGCTTAAAATAGTGTATTTCCCTACTGACAACAGTAATGCCAATGATACAGATGACCATAATACTTCCACCATGCATACTGCAAAGAATTCAGAGATTCCTTAAGAAACAGTCCCTACCTCCAACATTTTAACCAGTGACCTTGATATAGGCTGTTTTATGTTTCATCTAACCATCTATATGTATATTATATTTCCTTAATCAGATTACATGTTCCAATAGGAGATACAATAACTCATTTTTACATATATGTATATATATGCTATTTATATATTGTATATATTATTTATGTTATATGTTTATACATTAGAAGAACATATAAATTAGTGATACATCAGACTTCTTTTTTTTTAAGATTTTATTTATTTATTCATAAGAGACACAGAGAGAGAGGCAGAGACACAGGCAGAGAGAGAAGCAGGCTCCATGCAGGGAGCTGGACGTGGGACTCCATCACGGGTCTCCAGGAGCATGCCCTGGGCCAAAGGCGGTGCTAAAACGCTGAGCCACCTAGGGATCCCCTAGATCGATTTCTTGACTAATTGCTTTATTTATTTGAAGCTTATTGTTATTCCTTCTTTTTTATTATTATTTATTCTTGAGCTGAATCATATTTTTACTTCTGAGCATCACTTTATGATCCTGAAAATAATGCTCTGAAAATCAGAAATTGAAACCAAACTAGTTTCAAATTTAAGTCTTTGATTTCTTGAAAACACTGTGATTTTTCTTTCTTATAAACTACTTGCTCTGTCAAGATCCTTGCCTCTAGAATTAATCATCAGGTCTTCTGAAGTAGACATTTTATTGCTTATTGTCTTTAAGTACTTTGTGGTGAATTTTCAGGGGATTTCTAGCAATAGTGCTTCCTCATCTCAGCTCTTTGCTCTAGAATTACTTTATTTCTTCACAAGCATGTTCCCAGTAGAGTTAACAATCTCTTTTTCCCCAAGGTCTATATGTTTTAGGGCTATAACTACATGACTATGTTAGATGTGGGATAGATAGATAGATAGATAGATAGATAGATGATAGATGATAATTTCTATGTTGTTGAACACATTCCTTCTACTTTCTCTTTATCAGTGCCTTCACATTTAGAAAAGTGTGACTTATGCGTTTTTTAAAAGATTTATTTATTCATGAGAGACAGAGAGAGAGAGAGGCAGAGACACAGGCAGAGGGAGAAGCAGGCTCCATGCAGGGAGCCTGATGCGGGACTTGATCCCGGGACTCCAGGATCACACCCTGGGCTGAAGGCAAACGCTTAACCGCTGAGCCACTGGGCTGCCCTGACTTCTGCATTTTGAATCACAGGCAATGACATAATAACTATCATAATTTTGCCTCAATTTGGTCCATGTGGGTAGCAATACTTAATAGCTCTTCTGGCCCAATTATAATATGGAAGTGTTACAAACCTAGATTGGCAAAAGAAATAATATTATGTCTAACACTGTGCTAGTATGGCAGTTGGCACTGATGGCTTTGCCAAATGGCAGACTGGCAATTTTAAGAGTCTCTTAATAGCCTTAAAACTCTTAGTTATTTGCCATCTGAGTCATTTCTAGATTTATTATTAGCAAGACATAGGGTTTAAATGTCTACAAATTCATCAACAGATCAACAACTACATGTTAAAATAGCACATTTCATCATTTTAAACATTTGCTTAAAATAGCAATGCTGATGCTACATCTTACATTTTATGAAACAGATTCTACTCCAAATAATAAAATTTGGGAGGACAGGATAAAAAGACTTCTAGAAGGAGGGGGGGGAAGATATGATGGGGGAAGATAGGGGTAAATCAGTAAAATGGAGGGGCTGAGACCATGGTGCTGATAGCAGTGAGAGCCTGTTGTGCACATTGCCTCCTAACTATGGGATAGGTGACATTGAATAGTTTGAAATAGACCATGGTTAAACAAACAAACAAACAACAACAACAACAAACCCCCAAAAACCCACGGGTTTTTGTTTGCTTAATTCTCCTCTACCCTTACCCAGTCTACTTCTTATTGCATCCTTGGTTTTGACAGGGGAAAGAGAAACTGAAAACAATGTCCACAGAGAGAAATAACAAGCCCAAAGTCCTAGAGGCTAAGGCCTCATGCCTTCTGGGAAAAACATTTAATATCATTGAAGAATGGTATTTGACACGGAGTGTGTTGAAATTGGCAAGGTAAGTAGAAACTATATCATAATATACCCAGCAAACCATATATATATATATATATATATATATATATATATATATACTACATACAGAAATACATCTGAAATATTTTTTGGGAAAATTCTTCATAATTTTAAGTGTGTGAAAATTATCAACTTGTTCAAAAGAAGCTGAATATCCTGTAACTTTCATCTATACCCCATTCTACTTTTTCTCTGGGGAGGAAAGGCTGTGTTATTATTTCTATTACTATTTGGGATAGGTAGTTGCCCTTGGAACTGTGTCTGTAGTATTTTTTAATGAAAGTTTCACTATTGGCATTTAACTTTCTGAATATAAAAATTGTAATTGTCTTTTTGTCTTCATCTCTGTGAAGATAGTTTCAAATGCTGCCCTTCTGTTATCTGCTCCTAGGAATAACTCATCGTTTTTACATAAACTGCACTTGTCTTTCCTAGTATTCTTGCTTTCCCCTACAGATGGTAAACAGTGATGAGATTACTTAATTTTCTCATTACCATGACAAAGAACTCCCTGCCCTGAGATAGCTTTGCCTGGAAGAATGTTTTTTCTATAATTTATTGTAGCCATTCCCAGATAATTTGAAGCTGTTTACTACATGAATGGAAAATCACAGACAAATGTAGATTGTTATTTTGGGATAATTTCCCTTTATTCTGATCTGACTAGTAAGAGTTCCAATCCAGAGCCTCTACCATTCATGGGACCAAATTACCCTTTGAATTCTATTTAGACATCCAGTGATTAACCTAAGGTTGAACATTTCCTTCTATTAATGGAAGATAGTAACATCCTAGTGCTCATAAGAATCTATTTCTCTGTATTTACCTTTCCCTTAAGGGTCTCCTGCTCTTTATCCCAGTATTTCCAATATTATGGAAATAATTTGTTTGTCCCTTATTTGTATTTGTTATTGGAGTTGTTATCTTTGCCTTTTCTTTGTGTTTGTTATTAGCGTTTTCCATCATTCTTACTATTTATACTTAGTACTAATTTGTATTATGGTGTTTACACTTTGTAAACAGTATTTCCTAACTCGAATATTTTATGACATTTACACATATTTTAAAAGTTTTACTTAGTGCTGTAGAGACTGCATGGCACCATTTCTCTTATACTGACAAAATTTTCATCTAGGTACAAAGACAAGAAAGAAAGAGACTACACTTCCAATCTCCTCTTGTAGTAAGACATGTGTCTAAACCCTACTTAAGAGAATGTAACCTGGATATCATGAACACTTTACAGGGACTTTCTCAAGAGACACTGTTGCATGTCCATTGTCCATTCTTCTCCATTAATCTCTCCCAAACTATTGTTGAAATGCAGATGACTCCTGAGACATTAAGATGAAGGAATGGAAGAGTGACAGATTTCATGGAGCAGATGCACCATCCAAGCCATAAATTGCGTATCTCCAGAATAAGCTTCTAATATGTTTAATCCAGTATTAACTTTTTTCCCTTGACATTCAAACCTGACCACAGTTTTAATAATACATGCAGTTAAGTGTATTTTTTTTCCTTATGAGTTTTTGTTCCTTTGTATTCACTTTAAGGCCTTCCACCTCAGTGTCAACAGAATTTTTAAAATCCAAAATTGCACAGTAAGAGGACAAAGCATTCTGTTGTATTTATTTATTTAAAGAGAGCTCCAGTGAAGGGAGGGGCAGAGGGGGACCAAGAAGGACAAGCCAACTCCACATGAGTGCAAAGCTTGAGGTTGGGCTCAGTCTCGAGCTCAGTCTCAGGATACACTGAGATCATGACTGGGGCCAAAATCAAGAGTTGGCTGTTTAACATTGAGCTACACAAGCCCCATAAATTTTGTGTTTTTATTCCCAATGTTTTATTTTTATTTTTTTTTAAATTTTTATTTATTTATGATAGTCACACAGAGAGAGAGAGAGAGAGGCAGAGACACAGGCAGAGGGAGAAGCAAGCTCCATGCACCGGGAGCCCGACGTGGGATTCGATCCCGGGTCTCCAGGATCACGCCCTGGGCCAAAGGCAGGCGCCAAACCGCTGCGCCACCCAGGGATCCCTATTCCCAATGTTTTATATTGGGATTATCAGTGTTTTTTATATATATATACATATAGTTTTCAAAAAAATTGCTGCATCCTTTTTCCATTGCCATGATTTTCTCTGAGTATACTTTTCCATACTATTGATGTTAAGTTTAGCTACATAGCTTGCCTTGGCCAATGGAATAGGTTTGAAACCTAAGAGGCGTCATGTGTTTCTACTCACTTCTATTGAATTTTGCTGTAAGAAAGAAAAAGAGCATGACTGGAGCTGTGAATCTAATGCAACAACCTGAAGCAGAGCCACCCCAAACAACCCACAAATACAGGAGAGAATTAAATGTTGTCATAGCAACATTGAGAGGCTTTGAGGTTGTTCATTACGTACCATTATCACAGCAATAAAGTAGTGTACATTTGGTAAATATTTATGGAAGTACTGGTGATATAAACAATTTGTGCACAGTAAAAATTCTTTTAAAGGAAATAATGTAAAAACAATTGTACTTCTGCATTATTGTAATTATTAACTTCTGAAAAAAAACTATGCAATTATGGGTATTAGTTTACTAGTACTGCTGTAATAAATTACCACAAGTTTAGTAACTTAAAACAACCAAAATTTATTATCTTGCATTGTGTAAGTTAGAAGTCTGACAGACCTCAATGGACTAAAATCAAGATGTTAGAAGAGCTACGTTCTTTTTGGAGGCTCCAGGGAAGAAGCACCCTTCTCTTTTGCAGCATCTGGAAGTTGCCTGCATTCTTGCCTGTGGACCCCTTCCTTTATCTTCAAAGCCAGAAATGTCAGGGCAGGCCTTCTACACAGTGACCTACCCTTCTGCCTCTTTTTACACTTTTAAGGAGCATTGCGATTACATGGGTACATAATCAGATCAGTTGATTCCATCTGCAACCTTAATTCTCTTTCGCTTATGTAGTAGCAGAAATGGTGGCCCCAAATATATGTCCAGTTGGAACCCATGAATGTCCCTTTTTTTTGGAAAAAGGGTATTTGCAGATGTAATTAAGGATCTTGAGATAAGATCATTCTGGATTAGAACAAATCCTAAATCCATGACAAGTATCCTTAAAGAAAAGAAAAGATGAAAAGACAGAAAAAACAGTCCATGTGAAGAATAAGGCAGAGATTAGAGTTATCTATGCCCAAGACAGAGAGTGCATGAAGCCACCACACATTGGAAGAAGCCAGGAAGAATTTCCTCCTAGAGCCTTCAGAGGGAGTACTATCCTATCAACACCTTGATTTTGGACTTCTGGACTTTAGAGCTGTAAGATAGCATGTTTCTGTTGATTTAAGTAACAAGTTTGTGGTAATCTGCTATATGACACCTCTAGAAAACTAATATATTAAGTAGCATAGTTGCAGGTTTGAGAAATTAGAACATGGTATTTTTGATACCCATTGTTTTGTCTATCACATTATATAACTATACTAAGTACCTGTAACTATACAAAGTAATGTCATCATACAAAATTATTTTAATTTTAGAAGCCCAGTATATATCACAAGTAACTGCTTAAGGTACAGATTGGTTGCTTCAACCCAGGGAGAATGATAGTAAAATAATACCATCTTATTTCATTAACATTAATGCCAAAGTATATTTAAAAATATTTAAATATTATCTCTTTCATTATATATTGCTCTCTAACAAACTTCTCCATTATTTAATGGCTTAAAGCGATATTTATTTTGCTTTCTTATTATTTTGTGGGTCAGGAATCTGGGCAATATATGGTTGAGATCATTCAATTGGTTGCATTCAGCTGGTGGCTTGTTTGGAGTGGAAGTCTAAGAGGACTTCCCTTACATGCTTGCCACCCTGATTTTTAACTGTATGGCCAACCTCTCTCTCTGTCTCTGTCCCCCTCTCCCTCTCTAACTGTGTAAGTGGCTAGCTTTAATTTTCTCATGGTGTGGTGGTCTTAAAATTGGCAAACTTACTCATGGCTTTGCAAATGGTGAAAGTGCCATGGCATACCATCACCCTCCACATTCCATTAGTCAATGCTAGCCACAGGAGCAGCCCAGTGTCAAAGGAAGGAGGACCTGACGTAACATTTTATAGGAGGAATAGGTAAGGAGTTATGACCTTATTTAATCTACCACACAGAGAACCTGCACTCAGAAGGGGACTGTACTTTGTTTAATGAATTAGTGTGTTTACATTTCTGATAATCTTTGAATGATGGGCCCCACATTTCCATTTTGCACAAGGCACCAGAAATTATGTAGTCAATTCTCACCACACACATTAATCAGAGGGGGAAAAAAAGTAAAAAAGTACTAAACTTATTCTTCAGGTGAGAAAACAGATCTATATGTGAAATAATTTGTGTGAATTTCCATATTTAGCAGGGGGAGAGTAGGATTTCTAATTCCAGATCCTTTATTCCATCTACTAGTTTACTTGATGTCTTGTTATATGAATCTATGCCCTTTTTAAAGTATAAAGTAAAAAAAAAATCAAGGGTGCCTGCGTGGCTCAGTTGGTTAAGCCTCTGCCTTTGGCTCAGGTCATGGTCTCAGGTCCTGGAATTGAGCCCCACAGTGGACTCCCCACTCAGTGAAGAGTCTGCTTCTTCCTCTCCTTCTGTCTCTGTGTGTTCTCTCTCTCTCTCTCTTTCTCTCTCTCTCTCACTCTGCTGTCTCTCTCAAATAAATAAAATCTTTAAAAACTAAAAAACAAAACTTTCAAAATTTTATTATGTGCCTGTTATTTGCCAACCTAGGAGCTTGAATATCTTGTATGTACAAATAATAACATGATTCTTTATCACCATTACATTACAAGGAGAAAACCCCTCTCTCTTTAGAAGCCATAGAAGTCTCCACAAAGAGCTGGATTGGCTCACTTCGGTTACATCCTCATCTCTGGATCAAACTGTGAACTGTGGAGTAGCACAGTCTGACTTACCAGATTTAAGTTTCATGCCCAAGCCTCACACCGAGAGTTGTGCTAAGTATCACTCTAATCTTGTGAATTAAAAAGGAGGACAACTAGTTTGTTAAAAATATGGTTGACAGGCAGACACAGTATTTCTAGTAGGTAATTAAGATGGAATTTTTATTCTTATTTATCATACCAAAACCTATAGTCTTTTTAAAACCACAATGTAGACTTCTGGGGCTAACTCTACATCATTACTACTGTATCATAATTCAGTTTATTTTTAGTGATACTATGTGGAATGATTTACCCATGTTAGAAAAACTCCTATATGTATATTCATGGTTTAAGTGTGACATTGCATTTATAGAAGCAAGTATTGTTAATAAATGGGCTATCCTTATACCTGATGAGTTTTGATGTGATTTGAGGTTCGAATCATTTGTAGATTGTATACTTTTTCATATTTCTGTGTGGACAGAGTCTGAGATCATGACCATGAGAAAATGTTATTGAAATGTGACTGTAGAAAAATCAACTACCATCTTTACCACCCTGCTTTACATAAGTGTCTAAAATAAGGTAATTTTTGCATTAGTTCATTGCAATTATGTTATTTTCAATTGCATATGAAAGCCAGAAGTCTTCTTTCCATCATGAAATATTTTGGCTCTACGTAGTCCTCTGGGTTTTCCTTTCTTTAGTGTAATTTTATTTCTTGTAATTTTTAGTGAAATATATAAACAATATTGTCAATTTCCTGGCTTGAAATTGACAGACATACTGTGGACATTCTAAGTGAGGTTCTACTTCTGAGATATGAACCACTAGTACTAGAAACAAGTAAATTAACAAAAATTGTTGATTAAAAATTGAGAACAAAGTTATTTAAAACTGATATTAAAGCATCACCAGAAAACACATTTTTAGACATATCATAGCTGAAACTAGTTTCCATTTGGCCATAGTGAACTCCTCCTAAGTATTACACTTTTTACTCCTTTTTATCAGGAGATAGGTCTTTTCTATCCTTTCCAAATAGTTCAACAGCAAAGTAGAATATTAACTTATGGATTAAACTAACTTTTAAACCTTTTTATTTTTTAAAGAGTTTATTTATTTTAGAGAGAAAGAGACGGTGAGAGTGAGAAGAGAGAAGAGGGGAGACAGGGGGAGAGGGATGGTGAGGAGGGAGAAAGCAGGCTCCATGCTCTCCAGGCTGAGTGCTCAGTGCTCACAACTCTGAATGACCTGAGCCAAAACCAAGAGGCTGACTGACACTCAACCAACTGAGCCACCCAGAAGCCCCATTAATCCTCTTTATGTTCTTACAAGGGAGTTTACCACTTGTGAATCCAGTAGCATACATTCGTCCTACAACTCTTCCTGACTATATTGGAGTGGAGAAATGCAATGATCATAACAAGAACAAATAAATGAAGAACAATTCTCCAAGTCATCTTTTCACATAGGATGGGCAATAAGATGGAACTGAACTTTCTGGAAAAGCTCTTTAAAAGGGATTTTCTCATCTAGGGATGGCAGCCTTAGTGTTTCTTGCAGCTTGTACCTAATGGTAAGAGTTCCAACAACCATCTTGCATCTTTCAAGTTGGAAACTCTGGTAATCAGAGGAGTAGAAAGACTTGAAGTCCTTCAAGTATCTGCAGAACCACTATACCAGCCCTGGACTGGCCACCTCTGTAACTCTTATATATGAGATATACAACTTATTTAAGTAACTGAAGGCTTTACCAATTTAAAGTTTTTTTTTTAATTTTTATTTATTTATGATAGTCACACACACACACACACAGAGGCAGAGACATAGGCAGAGGGAGAAGCAGGCTCCATGCACCAGGAGCCCGACGCGGGATTCGATCCCGGGTCTCCAGGATCGCGCCCTGGGCCAAAGGCAGGTGCTAAACCACTGTGCCACCCAGGGATCCCAAGGCTTTACCAATTTAGTGCTTTATTATGCCTCGAATGCAATTCCCAAGTTATAAATTTGTTCTCTTTGTTCATCTAAAATTGTTTTGTTTTTACGTTTTTTTTTTTTTTTTCCTTTTTTCAATATTCAAATCATCTCTCCACACTAACATCAATAAAACTAATTACTGTGTTTTGGTTCTATTCAGATTTACATATTTTTCCTTAGAATATAGTTCATGTAAATGTGTTGAAGAATGTATATTGCTTATCCAAATGGAGTTTACACCTATTGTTGCTTCTAGTAATATATATTTAGGAACATACAAATGCTTCACAAATACTTGTGGATTGACTTTAATGATTTTTTTTTAATCCATGGATTTAGGACTCATAGAAAATCTAAATTATAGTTGCTATTTGTAAGGAAAACTATGATAGCCTTAGTCTAGATATACAGGTGGGACAATAATGATCAGCCACTGACAGAGTTCTGCTCCCTGAAGCATGCAGAATCTCAGTTGTGCTTTACCCACAGCTCTTCAAAAGATTTTTGATCCTTAGATAAAGACTGTGTTAATACTTTAAAGTTTTAAACTTAAGGTCTATGAAGATTTTTCTTTTTCTGAGTCTGATATGTGATAGTTTTACTTAAGCAAAAACAAAACAGAACAAACAAAAAACAACCTACAGTATCTAGACCAACGCTCACCTAGGCAATTTTGCGACACTAATATTAAGGTGAAAAACATATAAAAGATATCTGAAAAACCTAGCTAAAGATATAAATTAATGAAAGGAAATAAATGACCTAAAGATTGGGTACTTTATGAATTCACAATGAGGGAGATTTAATTATTTTCCTACCCTTAAAACTTTACCATAGTCCCCTCACAGTGTTGCCTAAGTCAGGGTATAAATTTAATATCATGTTTTATTATAAAAGCTGTTCTCAATATCTCTTAATCACAATGAATTTTAACTTTCTTTCTCTCTTACTGCACGTTGGCTTTGCCTTTTCTTTTGGAACCTATCTCATTTTAGCTTACATCATTGTTATCTGTGGTTTTCTTTTTCTCCATATTGGATTTTAAGTTTTTAGAACATGCCTACGTGTTATTCTCCCATGTAATCTCTTTACCATTCAGTTTCTTTCAATTCTAGCTGTTTAATTAATTTGCTTGAGCACATTGATGAATCACTAAAAGAAACCCCCTATCACAGTTGCATCTAGAGAGGAAAGTGTAATCACAGCATGTGTTGCTGAGAGGGATCCTCAGGTCCACATACCCAAGCACTCAGATAGTGTTTGTAGCTCAGGAGATTTCTCAAGACATCGAATGGCTGGGATTGCTCTTTGTTGTGGCACCTACAACACTACCTGAGGGATATAAATGGTGAAAAATCACTTTCGGTTTGTTTGATCATTCTTCTTTAGGCCTGTGAAGATACTTCTTTAATATAAATATTCCATCTCCAATTCTGATTCAATTACCATGGAGTGAAACCCTGGGATCTGAATGTTTCAAAAACAATTTAGGCAATATTATGTAGACGTTCCTCTCTTTTGGGAAATAGTGTTCTAATTCTTTTCTTCCTTATATGGTTGGTTGTTAGCCTCTGAACATATCCCAAATTGCCTCTGTCACTTATAGAAAAAAGAAAAAGAAAAAAAAATGGAGAAAAGATATATTTGGCAAAACTTCAATCATAATTACAGTACAATTATTTGAAAAGAACTAAAAAAATGGTTTTTAATCAACTCAGCTACAAATGAATTACACCTGTGAGCAAAGTAGCATACCTTATTACTAACTTCTTCATAATTCACAACTTTTGTGATGAGGAAACCATGATAAACTTAATTCTAGATATAGAGTTGAAATAATAATGACCAACCACTGACATTCATGATTTCAACTCAAAATGCCAATAAATGCAACAGTAGTAATTTTCATTACTGAAATTAAAAAAAAAATAATAAAATTGGTTTTAGAATGAAATTCATTTCATGAAATCTAAATCTTCTACAGGAATACTGGAAAACATGGAATTCCCATATTTTTCTTCCTATTTTATGATACCTAATAATTTTATGTATTATAATTTTAATATTTAAAAATAGAAAATTTAGGGGTGCCTGGGTGGTTCAGTCGGTTAAGCTGGGATGGAGCTCTATATCAGGCTCTCTGCTGAGCAGGGAGCCTGCTTCTCCCTCTCCCTCTGCCAGTCCCCACTGCTTGTGCTCTCTGATATTCTCTCTCTCTCTCTCAAATAAATAAAATCTTAAAAAAAAATTAAAAAATAGAAATAGAAAATTTAAAGTAAATGCCAGTATCTGCTCAAGGGAAATCTCTATTTCTTTCTTTTTTTTTTTAACATTTTTATTTATTTAATCATTAGAGACAGAGAAAGAGAGGCAGAGATATAGGCAGAGGGAGAAGCAGGCTCCATTCAGGGAGCTCAAAGTGGGACTCGATTCCCGGACCCCAGGATCACTCCCTGGGCAGAAGGCAGGTGCTAAACTACTGAGCCATCCAGGGTTCCATCTAATTTCATTTTTAAAGTTCTGGTTGTATAGGGTTGCATTTTGCTTTAAAATATTATTTCTCTTCTCTGACATTTAATTCCCTTTAGTGTAATTAGAATTCATTTGGTATCGTTTGTTGGTTGTATTAAAATATTAAATTTATTTTTCTATTTGTATCTTATGTGATATAACAGAAATTTAGACCATTTTCCTTGTTAAAATAGTCTATTTTAAATTTTATTCTTATTAAAATATTAAAAATACTGGCTTCTAGGGTCGATGTCAAAGAGATAATTCATAAAGCTCAGAGATCCAAGATAATTCATGAAGTTCATTGTGTCCAGGGTGATGTTAAGGAATCAAAAAATGGTCCCACAAAAAATAAGCAAAAACATTTATATATAAGACTACAGGGATATGGACAGGTGCTTTTAGTATGGAAAAGTAAGGATTTAGAAGCTCTCATTTCTGTGGGAGATGGCATCCCTTCTTCAAACTAGTCACTTGAATTTGTGTTCCTCCATCCTTTGGGCTGTAGTAGTAAGAGAGTCTCTCATTTAACAAAGATGGCAATGGGCAGATGAGACCAGTTCTGATTTATGTTTGGGGGATATCCCAACTTTCCTTTTTCTTGAGGTTGACACCAGACTGACATGACCATCAAAATTCAGTCTTTTGTCTGGTTCAGAGGTTCATGCTACAGACACCAGACTATATTCTGTCCAACATTGCCTAAAATCATGTGAGTTGAGGGGTCAGTATTTCTCACTAACGTGTGTATTTTTCCAAACATCAAATCATGAAAAAAAAGTCACAAAATTGGGAAAATGCGAAGAAGTTTTCAGGTCGAAAATAAGAACAAGAAATGTTGATACGTGGAGTCAGAAAAGATTGTCAGTTACGGGAACAAGGATTGGAGCACAGCAGAGAGAAGCTCACAGGATCTAATCAGTCACTCCTATAGCTGTTGCTATGCAACCTGTGTGCGCTTGTGACTGTATTTGCTGGTAGTAAGTCATTCTTGTAAATGATATTAAAATAAATGTAATATTAGTAGGTAAGATTAATAGGTAATGGAAATAGATTAATTAGTAGATAATTGTAACTAATAGATAATCTAAATCTTATGAGTGTTGTTCCAAGACACAGAAAAGTTTTGAAAGCAACAAGTTATTAAATCCACAATTATGATATGTGATTCTGCGTAGTGTTCTAATCCTCGCTAGGAAATCTTCATTGCTATTTATACCTAATAGTGTTTATTAGTGTTTTCCAGTGTTTATGTTATTCACTATAGGTTACAGTTCTTTGTAAAAACTGCTAATGTTCATCATTCTTTTTTACTAAACAATTATCAGCTATACCTAATAATTAGGAAAAAGTATGAAAAGTATTGGAAATGTATTTAAGAAAGATAAAGGAAATCCATTCACTTATTGCCAGGTATGTTTTAAATCACTGCAATGTAACGCATCATTGACTAGTACACTTCAAAGGCATCTTGAACATTCTGAAAGCATGCAAAGCACAATTCTGATAATATTTCTTTGAGCCAATGCCTACTACTTAGAAATCATGCATGATTTTGTAGTATATCAAGGGACAATATTTAGAAAAACAGTAAAATACTTTCTGTAGTAGACATTATCTATTAACACAACTGTAAAGATGACTGAGTTCTAGAGAATTCTCTGGAATTCTGAATTTTTCTTCCTAAATCCCAAAGATAAATATTTTTTTGGAACTTTGGAAATACTAACTAAGATAAAGTAGGTACTGCTCAGGTTAGGTGCATAAAAGTCTCTGACTTCCGAATGAACGGGATGCTGATCCAATAGATTAGTCTCTTAGATCCATCAGATTAGTCTCTGATGCTATTTCCCAATTTATTGAAATTGATACTTTTTGGTTTTAAAAAATCTCTTCTTCTATCCTAATATTTGCATTTAAGGCTATATATTTTCCTATAAACATGTATTTTGCAAATCAAACACATTTTCACACGTATTGTTTCCACTTATATTTTGAAATAATTCCTAACATTCATTGCAATTTTTTCTTTAATCAATGTATTTCTTTATCACAAATAATATAGGGAATTTTATAGTCATCTTTTTATTACTTCTTTAACTCATTTCCATTGTGCTCATAAAGCATACTTTGTATAATTTTAATTTTTTGAAAAATTTTGGGGCTTTATTAATGGCCCATAAAGAAAGGTATGCTCATTTTTTGAGAAAGTTCCAAGTATACTTGTAAAGAAGTAGCATTTTGACTTGTAAGAAGTAGAGTCCTATATATATATAGGACACCTACATATATAAATATATATATATACATATATATACTAGCAGTGTCCTGTATTTTTGAATTAGACCTTTTTTTGTTAATCATGCTTCTTCTCTAAGTTTCTATTTCCTTATTAATTTTTGTGTAATTTTCATGAGGTATGGTAAATTTCCACTATGAATGTAGATTTGTCTGTTTTCCTTTTTATTTCGGTTTATTTTTAGTTATCTATAATGAGACTATATTATTAGTCACATACAAATGTGTAAATGATAAATCTTCCTGATAATTTGATCCTTGTTTTTTTTTAGATTTTTTAGAATAGTCATAATTTCCTTTATAGTTTTATATTAAGCACATCATTTTGAACTATATCTCTAGAATTCTTTTTTTTTTTAGTATAATCCTCATATGGCTTTTATTTTATTTTTTTTAAGTTTTTTTTTATTGGTGTTCAATTTACCAACATACAGAATAACCCCCAGTGCCCGTCACCCAATCACTCCCACCCCCCGCCCTCCTCCCCTTCCACCACCCCTAGTTCGTTTCCCAGAGTTAGCAGTCTTTACGTTCTGTCTCCCTTTCTGATATTTCCCACACATTTCTTCTCCCTTCCCTTATATTCCCTTTCACTATTATTTATATTCCCCACATAAATGAGAACATATAATGTTTGTCCTTCTCCGACTGACTTACTTCACTCAGCATAATACCCTCCAGTTCCATCCACGTTGAAGCAAATGGTGGGTATTTGTCATTTCTAATAGCTGAGTAATATTCGATTGTATACATAAACCACATCTTCTTTATCCATTCATCTTTCAATGGACACCGAGGCTCCTTCCACAGCTTGGCTATTGTGGCCATTGCTGCTATAAACATCGGGGTGCAGGTGTCCCGGCGTTTCATTGCATCTGTATCTTTGGGGTAAATCCCCAACAGTGCAATTGCTGGGTCGTAGGGCAGGTCTATTTTTAACTCTTTGAGGAACTTCCACACAGTTCTCCAGAGTGGCTGCGCCAGTTCACATTCCCACCAACAGTGTAAGAGGGTTCCCTTTTCTCCGCATCCTCTCCAACATTTGTGGTTTCCTGCCTTGTTAATTTGCCCCATTCTCACTGGTGTGAGGTGGTATCTCATTGTGGTTTTGATTTGTATTTCCCTGATGGCAAGTGATGCGGAGCATTTTCTCATATGCGTGTTGGCCATGTCTATGTCTTCCTCTGTGAGATTTCTCTTCATGTCTTTTGCCCATTTCATGATTGGATTGTTTGTTTCTTTGGTGTTGAGTTTAATAAGTTCTTTATAGATCTTGGAAAATAGCCCTTTATCTGATATGTCATTTGCAAATATCTTCTCCCATTCTGTAGGTTGTCTTTGAGTTTTGTTGACTGTATCCTTTGCTGTGCAAAAGCTTCTTATCTTGATGAAGCCCCAATAGTTCATTTTTGCTTTTGTTTCTTTTGCCTTCGTGGATGTATCTTGCAAGAAGTTAATGTGGCCGAGTTCAAAAAGGGTGTTGCCTGTGTTCTTCTCTAGGATTTTGATGGAATCTTGTCTCACATTTAGATCTTTCATCCATTTTGAGTTTATCTTTGTGTATGGTGAAAGGGAGTGGTCTAGTTTCATTCTTCTGCATGTGGATGTCCAATTTTCCCAGCACCATTTATTGAAGAGACTGTCTTTCTTCCAGTGGATAGTTTTTCCTCCTTTATTGAATATTAGTTGACCATAAAGTTCAGGGTCCACTTCTGGGTTCTCTATTCTGTTCCATTGATCTATGTGTCTGTTTTTGTGCCAGTACCACACTGTCTTGATGACCACAGCTTTGTAGTACAACCTGAAATCTGGCATTGTGATGCCCCCAGATATGGTTTCTTTTTTAAAATTCCCCTGGGTCTTTTCTGATTCCACACAAATCTTAAAATAATTTGTTCTAACTCTCTGAAGAAAGTCCATGGTATTTTGATAGGGATTGCATTAAACGTGTAAATTGCCCTGGGTAACGTTGACATTTTCACAATATTAATTCTGTCAATCCATGAGCATGGAATATTTTTCCATCTCTTTGTGTCTTCCTCAATTTCTTTCAGAAGTGTTCTATAGTTTTGAGGGTATAGATCCTTTACCTCTTTGGTTAGGTTTATTCCTAGGTATCTTATGCTTTTGGGTGCAATTGTAAATCGGATTGACTCCTTAATTTCTCTTTCCTCAGTCTCATTGTTAGTGTATAGAAATGCCACTGATTTCTGGGCATTGATTTTGTATCCTGCCACGCTACTGAATTGCTGTATGAGTTCTAGCAATCTTGGGGTGGAGGCTTTTGGGTTTTCTATGTAGAGTATCATGTCATCGGCGAAGAGGGAGAGTTTGACTTCTTCTTTGCCAATTTGAATGCCTTTAATGTCTTTTTGTTGTCTGATTGCTGAGGCTGGGACTTCCAGTACTATGTTGAATAGCAGTGGTGAGAGTGGACATCCCTGTCTTGTTCCTGATCTTAGGGGAAAGGCTCCTAGTGCTTCACCATTGAGAATGATATTTGCTGTGGGCTTTTCGTAGATGGCTTTTAAGATGTTGAGGAATGTTCCCTCTATCCCTACACTCTGAAGAGTTTTGATCAGAAATGGATGCTGTATCTTGTCAAATGCTTTCTCTGCATCTAATGAGAGGATCATATGGTTCTTGGTTTTTCTCTTGCTGATATGATGAATCACATTGATTGTTTTACGGGTGTTGAACCAGCCTTGTGTCCCGGGGATAAATCCTACTTGGTCATGTTGAATAATTTTCTTAATGTACTGTTGGATCCTATTGGCTAGTATCTTGTTGAGAATTTTTGCATCCATGTTCATCAGGGATATTGGTCTGTAATTCTCCTTTTTGGTGGGGTCGTTGTCTGGTTTTGGAATTAAGGTGATGCTGGCCTCATAGAACAAATTTGGAAGTACTCCATCTCTTTCTATCTTTCCAAACAGCTTTAGGAGAATAGGTATGGTTTCTTCTTTAAACGTTTGATAGAATTCCCCTGGGAAGCCATCTGGCCCTGGACTCTTGTGTCTTGGGAGGTTTTTGATGACTGCTTCAATTTCCTCCATGGTTATTGGCCTGTTCAGGATTTCTATTTCTTTCTGTTCCAGTTTTGGCATTTTGTGGCTTTCCAGGAATGCGTCCATTTCTTCTAGATTGCCTAATTTATTGGTGTACAGCTGTTCATAATATGTTTTTAAAATCGTTTGTATTTCCTTGGTGTTGGTAGTGATCTCTCCTTTCTCATTCATGATTTTATTAATTTGAGTCTTCTCTCTCTTCTTTTTAATAAGGCTGGCTAATGGTTTATCTATCTTATTAATTCTTTCAAAGAACCAACTCCTGGTTCTGTTGATCTGTTCCACAGTTCTTCTGGTCTCGATTTCGTTGAGTTCTGCTCGAATCTTTATTAACTCTCTTCTTCTCCTGGGTGTAGGATCTATTTGCTGTTTTTTCTCTAGCTCCTTTATATGTAAGGTTAGCTTTTGTATTTGAGTTCTTTCCAGTTTTTGGACGGATGCTTGTATTGCGATGTATTTCCCCCTTAGGACTGCTTTTGCTGCATCCCAAAGATTTTGAACGGTTGTATCTTCATTCTCATTAGTTTCCATGAATCTTTTTAATTCTTCCTTAATTTCCTGGTTGACCCTTTCATCTTTTAGCAGGATGGTCCTTAACCTCCACGTGTTTGAGGTCCTTCCAAACTTCTTGTTGTGATTTAGTTCTAATTTCAAGGCATTATGGTCTGAGAATATGCAGGAGATGATCCCAATCTTTTGGTATCGGTTCAGACCCGATTTGTGACCCAGTATGTGGTCTGTTCTGGAGAAAGTTCCATGTGCACTTGAGAAGAATGTGTAT